>NC_138767.1:35273683-35852067 GCF_965113315.1 Podarcis vaucheri
GCTAAGGACAGCCTCTTCCTGTCACTTTCACACAGGGGCCATCACTTTGGCAACCTTTGCCAAAGATTCCTATAGATGGGCCATCAAACCTTTTGTCATCTTAATGGCTTGGGTTATCCCCCAGCTAGGTATGTGAAGTTGCCTAGGTTTGTGATCCTAAGCTGAATGCAAAAGTGCCTGGCTTTGTTTTCAATAACCAAACTATGCTTACTTCAAGAATTTATGAGTTTGCTCAAATTCTAGCTCTTTACAGAATCTAGAGATTATGGAGAATCTCCCCCTTCCCCAAACTCATAGCAATACGTTTTCATACAGCAGAAACTGATAGAAGTCTACAAAGCATCCTCCTAACTTTCCCGACATTCATTAAATGTAATATTCACATCATGCAAATCAAAAGGATCCATTGCATATTTTTGTGACCCCTTTCCTACACTGTCCCCATTTCAGGAAGGCTTTCTTTTAATTCCACAAATCACACTTCTTAGTTAAAGCACAATCCTGTGTATGCTTACTGAGAAGTAAATTATGCAGTGCTCGGTGCAGCTTATTCCCAGGCACATGTGCATAGGATTGCAGCCTTAATCTCCTTAATTGGGCACCATGTCTCCACACTGGAAGCATATTGGCAAAGCTTACTGTAGCACTTGACTATACGTTACAACTTTACTACGGTTTGTTGGAAATATACTGTTGAATCCCTGCATACCATTATAAAATATAGGGGTGAGAGTTTGTGCATTGAAAGCAGTTCATTAAACCATCAAGAGTAATGGCTTGGTGATTTGTTGGTGGCTATTAGTAATGCTGACTGTGAAACAGCTGCTTGATTTAATTGGCAAACACTTGTTCTTTTCATTTACAGGCAGAATTAACGCTTCTCCTCTTGCCAAGAAGCTAAAGATTGTGCTAGTCCTGAAATAGGCACTACTTAACCTGGGTCATAATTAATGCAGAAAAAGCCCACCTCACCCAGTTAACCCAGCCTGGAATGCACACCTTAAAGGACAAAAGCAATTAAAGCTCAACTGATGTTTGTAGAGAACAGAGATAGACTCTGAAGAAATCTTTAAAGCCTAATTTTCTTCTCTGTTGTCTTATGCAGGCAGCCCAGCAAAATCAATTTGGGAAAGGGAGCAGTGATGGGGGCACTATTCACAACGCAGCATGACAAACACAAAAAGAAAAGTGACAGTGATGGTCACCAATTTTGTCCCATGATACTACGGAATGACCTTTCACCTTTCCCCTCTTGTTTTGTTTTGCTTGGCTATATAATATGCAGTACTAATTTCCCAAGAGTCCTACATATTACCTTTTAGTCAATGCTTCCAGAAAGAGTCCCTAATGGTGGCTTTCCTTTATTGATTCTAGTTATGAAGAGCTGGGGAAATGAACTCGGTTCCCCAAATATTGTTGATTATTTTCATTCGTTATGCATCAAAGCTTCACTTCTTCTGCTCAGTTAGCAAAGAAGGTGGTACAAAATTCAGAGACTACATTTCTGTAAATATCTTTTAAACACATTGTAGTTGTTCAAACACCTTCATACACATAGGCAATGTGCAACAGCAGTATCAAACAATTCAAAACATTATTTTATTTCAATAAAATACACAGTGCAATCTAATATATAGTATAATAGTCAGAAACACAGTAACGTTGACACAATATCTAAAGAAAATAAGAGATTTTGCCTTCTTCCTTAAGAGGACTGGCTGGTCAACGCAGCAGAGGACCGCTGAAAGGAAATGTTGTGCCTCATAAAGCTCAGTTTTCCAGTGTTAGAAGAGATGAAACATAATAGCAAGCTATCAAAAATGGACTTTCAAGAGCCGATATTACAGTGCTATACCCTTACCTCACAATCCCTTTCCATTGCATCCTTCTATGACGATAATTACCTCCAGTATGCAGACGGAAATTGAGACTGAAATATTGTTTTCACTGTTCTTTCTTATATATTGTGTGCAATGCTTTACAGTGCTTGCCTTATGGCATAATATCGTGAAGCACTTCAACCCCAATAAGAGGTGTAAAAGATGAGGTGCAACAGAAGCTTTACTGGAACAAAACTTCACTTTGTGCCATTGGATCATTGTAGTGATAAAGCCCAAAAGTTATTGCACAAGTAATAATAATAATAATAATAATAATAATAATAATAATAATATTTATTTATATCCCGCCCTCCCCAGCCGAAGCTGGGCTCAGAGCAGCTAACAACAATAAAACAGTACAAAAGTACAGCATAAACAACATTCTAAAATCATTCATTATAGAATTAATTAATTCAAGCCACTGGCAACCATTGGGCCAGAGCTCCGCGAAGATTGCCGAGGGAGGGCGTCAGGCTGTGCCCTGGCCAAAGGCCTGGTGGAACAGCTCTGTCTTGCAGGCCCTGTGGAAAGATGTCAAGTCCTGCAGGGCCCTGGTCTCTTGTGACAGAGTGTTCCACCAAATCGGAGCCACAGCCGAAAAAGCCCTGGCTCTAGTTGAGGCCAGCCTAACTTCTCTGTGGCCTGGAACCTTCAAGATGTTTTTATTTGAAGACCATAAGTTTCTCTGTGGGGCATACCAGGAGAGGCAATCCCGTAGGTACGAGGGTCCTAGGCCGTATAGGGCTTTAAAGGTTAAAACCAGCACCTTAAACCTGATCCTGTACTCCACCGGGAGCCAGTGCAGCTGGTATAGCACCGGGTGAATGTGATCTCGCAGCGAAGACCTCATAAGGAGTCTCGCTGCAGCATTCTGCACCCGCTGGAGTTTCTGGGTCAGTCTCAAGGACAGCCCCATGTAGAGCGAGTTACAATAATCCAGTCTGGAGGTGACCGTCGCGTGGATCACAGTGGCTAGGTCAGGGCGAGAGAGGTAAGCAGCCAACTGCTTAGCTTGGCGGAGATGGAAAAATGCCACCTTTGTTATAGCTGCAATCTGCGCCTCCATGGAAAGGGCAGTGTCGAAGATTACACCCAAACTCTTAACGGACGGTGCTGGCACTAATTGCGCCCCCGCAAGAGATGGGAGTACACGTGACTTGACATCGTACCAGGCACAGCATGGTATGCTTGAATATTATAGGCATAAGAATAATTGTTAAATTTATATCCCGCCCATCTGGCTGGGTTTCCCCAGCCATTCTGGGTGGCTTGCAGCACATATAAAAATACAACAAAATGTCAAACATTAAAAAAAAGAACATCCTATGCAGGCAACAAACCAACCAACAAATCAATAGAAAACAATAATAATGATAACATTAATAGACAGTTTACTGTACAGTGAATCTGCACTGTTCACTGTAAACAATTTAACACAGAAAAATTTGTAAATTAAACTTAGAACTGGGCAACACAAATGGTGTAGTAGGGAAGGACCCTGAAGCTATAACTCTTTGCCTCCAGTAGTAAAAACATAGGCATGTTCACACAAACAATCACATTTCCCTGCTGTCTGGATTCTATTTCCTGGCTCTGGCTTAGAAAATTCATGTGTTACAGATCCCCGGAGCAAGCCACACAATGACTTATCACATCACTAATAGACATTAGATTTGAAAAGGTTTCTTGGCAATATATGCATTATATCCATGTAATAATTTCACACTAATTAGAGACTGCTTCAAAACAACAAGGAAGGGGGGGCACATATTAAACCAGTAAGCTATCAGCTTCATCCTAAAAAGAAAGAAAACCACCTGAGTATATGCACAAGAGGGGAGAGGCTAATGTGCAAAAGAAGAAGAAGAGGAGGAGAAAGGATTATGAGTAAGATCAGTTAGGCAATGTCAGATGACTATCAACTGTTGGTTTATTTATTCAATTTATATCCTACTCTTACTCCCAAAGGACTCCAGGGCAGCAGACACAGAATGATAAAACATTGAAAACAATTAAAACATTCTAAAAACAGTTAAAATTATTCTCAGCCAATGATCTCAGGTTTCTTAGGAAGAGTGTCTTTCAGCCATCAAATATCTGGGTAATCATATACTACATAACACACTTCAGATCACTGTGGCACCACTAGACAGGCTTCCTCCATAGATCTTAACACACAAGCAAGTATGGAAGATGCTCCTTTAAATATCCAGAATGCAAGCAACAGAGGACTTTATAAATTATCATATTGAATTTGTCTATGTAGCCAAAGATGGCAATGGGCACTCCTAGCTATGGAGGCCTCCTGTACCTTCAAAGAGAAATGTGGACCCAGGAGCATCCCAAGACTATGACCTGTTCCTTCAGGGTAAGTGCGACTCTGCCCAGAACAGGCAACATTTCTAATTCCTGGTCCTGTGAAATATCTTCCCATGTGGCATTTGTTTTGCTAGGATTAAGTTTTCTGCCCTTCTTCTAGGTCACCACAGTGCCAGTCCAGAAACATACAAATTCATGGAAGAAAGGGCTATCAACAGCTACTAGCTATGATGGTTGTGCTATATCTCTACACAGTTGGAGGTAACAAGGCTCCCAAATACCAGTTGCTGAAAACCAAAGGATAAGAGAGTGTTCGTGTGCTCATATTCTGCTCCCTTGTATCCCACAGACATCTGGTTGTATCTGGTTATGTTTTCACACCTCAGAAAGAAATAGAGCTGAGTGTCATCTGCATATTGATGGCACCTTGCTTCCAGTCACCTAATGGTCAATCCCAATGACTTCATTAGAGGTGTTAAATTGCATTGAGGACAGGATGGAACCTTGCAGAAGCCCATAGCATAAATGGTAAGGCTGAAGTACAGTTCTCCAAGTGTTTGTATGCTGGATCAGAACCACTATAATACAATGCCTCCTATGTTGCAAGTATGATGAAGGTGCTTGGGTGTTCATCTTCACCACATGCACATGGAAGGCCTATTTTCTTAAATCTATGGCTTACATACTGCATTGCGCTAGTGAACCATTGAGTAATGTGTGGCAATGAGAACAGATTTATTATCCATATGCCTCCCCACTTTGGAGGATATTTTATTTTCTGGGAAGGACTATAGAACATTGTTTTATTCAATTCTGCTATAAATGAAAGGAATTTTCTCTCTGTGTGTGAGAAAACAAACGCAACAAGAAAACAAACTACCCAGCCACACACATATATTACTTTTTTGAAAAAAAACAAAAACAAAACAGCAGGCCTTAGAAGAAAGAGAAAAGCTAAAAGTCAAAGGGCAAATTCCAATTACTGTGACTTGTTTTTGAGAAACTGATTTCTAACCTTTCTAAAGGTTCAGATGAAACACTTACAAGCAGAATTAATCTTGGCACAGTGGATGGGAAAACTTCAGATACACAGTGCACCCTATACAAGTTTCCTTCAACTATCCACAGTGCTTCAACTTGCAGCCTTTTCTGTTCCCATAAAGTTTGCCTGACATTTTTCACTTTTCATGCCCAGTATTAGCTGTAAATAGCTGTTCGAAGTATTTATGCATTGTATTCTGTGACTTCTTCTGGTAGCTGAAGAAATTAGAAGAAAATTATTTTTCTGTTTTCAGGATAGGTAAGATTTAGTAACCAAAAAATAAATAAAAATGCCACAGACATGACACTATTCATACTATTAGCAATTGCATGATATATCTATACATATAATAAAATGCAAGAAGCTCATAATACTTCAAGTTGCATGACAGCTGACAAACTGGCCTTTCAGAGCTGCTGGACCATCACAATCCAATGGGTACTGAGCATGAGGAAATTTTAGACATTGAGTGCAGATGAGCATCACTTGAGAGGAAAAGGAAACTGGGGAGAGAGGTTTGGCCTGCTTAAGTCCTTTATATCTATCATTTTGCTGGAGTAGGATTTAGGAGCCTATGAGGGTGTTGTTGTTGTTTTTAAAAGTTCTTTCCTCATTCTATCCAGAACACCTCCTCCTCATTGTCAACAGGGATATGGCTAAAAAGCATTCCAGTTTGGGTCCAGCCTCCAGGTTTTTTTTGACAAGAATGTTGCCCCTCACTAGGAAGAATGTCAAGTTCATTGCTACCTTGTCCACAATTTCTATCCAAGTCAAACTTTGTTTAAAAATAGAACTAAAAACTACCATTAAGGTTAACAGTTTGATAATCGTATCCTATTGATCACCCTCTATATTTTGTAGCCTAATTCCATTTGTGTGTAAGTAAATGTGTTTCCAGAGAAACAGTAACACAAAGGCCAGGCGGGTGAGCTTCACTGAAAAATAGACAGACGAATCCATTAACGGCTTTTTCTCTCGCTTGGCCTTTGAACTCTAAAATAGAGGGTTTAATTGCCTATTTTATGGCTTTAAACACTTTAAATGAATAATAAATTGTAATAACAGCATCGGCACAGTAACTAGCCGGACATTCCTCCTTGAGAGAAGAATGTGAACATCAAGAAGAGTGGCAGAAAGTACTAAGCATGCCTTTATTGATTGGTAGATTGAGCTTGGGAGGCTATTAGGGACATGCAGTGAATCATTCCATCTGTGCAACTAACTTATCTCTTTAGAGCAATACATAAGCTGATGAGGGCTAATACAGGAGAAAGCATCCAACTCATGTCCTTAGTGATAACGGTGTAGATTTATTGATCACAAAATGGCAACACCTTCAAAAAGTGCTATATATAGCAGACAGCTGTTACAGAGCCTAATGTTGTAATTGCACTCCCATTTGGTGTGGGGGTGAGCTTCACAGCATTGTGAAAGGAATGGCAGGTGTCATTTCCTGAAGCAAAAAAAAAAAAGGAATTCATAACAATCATGAATGCCTATCTCAACCCCATAAAGGGGGGGGGGCAAAGAAATTCTTCATAAGTGGAAGTCTGATTATCTCTATACTGTATAAAGCAGATTTCCAAGTCACTGTCGGTGCAGTTTTGTGCAACCTCTTGTCTTCTATATATAGTTTAGAGAAACATTAGCACTTTAGTTGAATGGCCATACTGGAAGTAATTTCAAAAGGATGCCACTTTTATTTTACTTCCTTTTATAAAGAGTTGCACTTGAGAACAGTAGTTATTATTATTATATTTCATTTATGAATCACTTCCTATGCAGCATCTCAAAATGACTTACAATATAATAAAAGCATATTTAAAACAATTACTGTATATAGTGGTACCTCAGGTTAAGTACTTAATTCGTTCTGGAGGTCCGTACTTAACCTGAAACTGTTCTTAACCTGAAGCACCACTTCAGCTAATGGGGCCTCTTGCTGCCGCGCCACCGGAGCACGATTTCTGTTCTTATCCTGAAGCAAAGTTCTTAACCCGAGGTAATATCTCTGGGTTAGCGGAGTCTGTAACCTGAAGCGTATGTAACCTGAGGTACCACTGTATATTAAAAAAGATTGCATATACAAAACTATATCTACCTACCTATATGCAAAAACTCTCTTCTTTGTCCATCTGCCACACAACAGCCCTGCCAGTGGGTCTTACCCTCTGGTATTAGCTGCCGTCACCCTCCCACTTCTTCTTGCACCCCAGATGAGAGAGGACCTGGAAAGCACCAAAGGAATTACTTTTTAAAAGGGTCTGAATCAGTGCACCCAGCACTCCTCATTTCAACCTACAAACAAAATGCCGGGGAGAACAGGCCTAGCTTCCAGCTGCCTTATCTTAGTCCAGTATCAAAGTCTTCTGCAAACCCCCCCCCCTTAAACTTCCTAAAACCCAGGAACCCCGAGACAAACACACGCTGCATTTCCTAGGCAGTTTCCTTAAAAGTTACTTAGAGTGTAAAGGCAGCCCACACTCCCTGGGTCTCTCCCAGATCTCAGAAGACTGTTCTGGTCTCTTATAACTCTGATCCTTAACTTTCAGTAGCATTAATTCCAGGAGTCTATGTACACAGGGATTTTGGACCCTTGGAGTTGGCAATCACACACACTTCAGTGGCCAAATTATGAAAATTTCTTTCAAAAGGAAAGGGTAGAGGAAAAGCAAAGAGCAGGTCAAAACACAATGCAAAACAAACCACAGCTCTAAAACAGGAATTAATCCTATCCTTGATACTACAGCATAATAATTCTTGTTCAGCTTCATAGAAAATCCTGTCCGGATTCCTGATGGGAGGGAATGCAACTGTGAGGGCTGCTCAGCTTTTAAAATCTCTCCCCCTGTTCCTGGGAGGAGTGACCCGCTGGCTCTTTCTAAACAATGAGATCTGGAGTCAGTTGCTGAGGTGGTCCCTCACATCTCTCAGGTAGGCATCTTAAGACCCTTTTCATACTTGAAGAGAACTGGCAAGAAATCTGTGACAGGCTGTCTTACAGAAGTGGTGGGGCAGACCAGGGCCTTTCTTCACAACCAGCCCCTTGAATCTTAATGCTTCTGCAGAGGAAAATGCCTGAAGAGAACTTATATTTTGCTCCAACTAAGTCATGCCAACAGCCAATGCTTAATTTAATCTTAATGGTATCTTCCATTTACATTCATTATTATTATGACAGGTGCAAAGCCTGTGGTCCTCTAGATATGGGACTCTAGTTCTCAACAGCCTCAGCCACCAACATTACTGGTTGGGGATGATGAGGGAGCCACAGGTTCCCCACCCCTATTTTGAAGAAGGGGGGAGACCTAGGCAGAAGCTACAAACAGCTGAATCACCTGCTGAAAGTAATGGGATATGTGCCTTTTTAATTGCCTCTAAAACATGGACCTTTTGTTCAATTTGTCTAAAATTTGGCAGGTGTGATGCCCTGGAGGGCAGTAGAGTACCTGAATATTTCATGCCATTTGGATGGGAAACAGCTCTTGTAACAGAATACTGGCAAGCTCTCCCATTGAAATTGTCAGTGGGAAAAAATGAAAATGAATTGGACCTAATTCCAAATTAGGTCTGCATATGAATGAAAAGCAAATGAATGGATAACAAAGCTAATGAAATTATAATCACAAAAATTAGAATAAGTAAACCGACAATTCGTACACACCTCTACTTCAAACTGCAGGTGGGTGCTCACATAAATGACTACTTTGCCACACAAATATTTTTACAAAATTCCTCCAGTAAAGTAAAAGTAGTAAGTAGTTCAATGGTAGTACACAGGTTTTGCATGAAGAAGGTCCCAGGATTATTCCCTAGGAGAGGAGGAGCCAACACTGACATATCTTCTGTGTCAAACAAAGAAATGCAAAATGGTGGGGTATGCGCAACATGGATTTTTTTAAAGAGGTTATTTACTGAGAACCTTGATGGGTGCCACAGGAGCCACATATTGGTGGGAGCACTGGTTGCCATAGGTACCAAGCTGGTGACCCCTTTAAAGCTATGGTCTTCTGGAAAAAACCATATACCCCTCTCTGCTGCATGTCTGTAGGGTGAATGTAGAGCAGAGCAGTGGTTGCCCCTGAAATCATCAGCTGTGGAAAGTTCCACTTAAACATTCAGTTGTTGAATAAGTTATTGCATTAGAGAGGCTTATTTCCTTGCATTGTTTTTGCCTCCTTGAAGCAAACACTAACTCTTTTTCTGGAGATCTTGGCAATATTGAAATCTGTGGGAGTTTGTATTTTAACTCAATGCAGGAGCAGGGAGAAGCACATTCTGAATAATCTTAAAATTTAGCTAATTTCACAGATTTCCATGGTGTAAATTTTAGTCAACTTCCAAGTAAGCAAATATTCAAACAGCCTTGCTTGTTTTGCATTTCCACACCATCTTCACTGCAATTTCCTTTCACACAGCTCTTTGGTAAATTGTATTTAAAGATACACTTTTCAAAGACCGATTTCAATCACAAATCTGTTCTTTCTTTCCTATGCCTTTGCCCAAGCCAACTTTAAAGTTCCTGTTTTGTTGTCAATAGCATAAAATTCATAATAAAAGATGTGCTTATTTTAAATTTGTGAACAGTTCTTAAATAGTATAGGTTTCATGTTATGGCTGAGAGCCTTAGCCTCTAAGATTACTTAAGATGGAGAAGACTGCAGAAGGAAACCCAGCGAGATGGGCAGGGTATAAATAATAAAATTATTATTTTCCTAAGGAATGCTTTCCTACACCATCCACTGCAGACCCTTGCTCCCAGCAAATCATCTCCAGGGACTCAGCTCTCCTTTTGACCAACATGGAGGGTGGTATGGTCACTGGTGGAGGAAGAGGAGTGGGGGGGAGCGCACCGCCCCTGGCAGCACAATCCTGGTGGGGTGCCATCACGGCTGCCCCCCCACGCTGGGTGCCATGCCCCTGCAGGTGGTGTGTCCCGCCCCCAGGACATGCGCTATGCCCTTGCAGGTGGTGCACCCCACCCCCAGGATGTGCACCAGCCCCACCCCCACCTGCTCTCCGCCTCCGGTGCCAGAGCATGAAGCTCCACCACTGGGTATGGTGCAGTGCCAGACCTTGGGAGCTCAAATTTCAGTGGTGCCCTGTGTGATGCCAAAATTTGGTGCCCGTCCACATCTCAAGCTCCATTCCAAATAGCAGTTGTGGCATCCCCTGATTCACATTATGTGAGACTAACATTACATGAAATTGAATTAAGTTCCATTAAAATTAATATGGCTCACAATTAATATAGCGCAACCAATACTAGTAAGGTGTGGTAGAACTGTGGTAGAAGAAGGTAAAGAATAATAAAGAATGATATACTAGAACAATAATCTCTCAGACTTTCTCACCTAAATTTCAATTAATTATTTTCCACATAGAATTTCCTCCCTTTTATTAATAAATCTTCCATCTCCCTTACAAATACTGTGCTTTCTGGAAAGCCTATTTTTACATTCGTCTACCTCATAGACTTTAGAAATAGATTAATCTATTTGATTCTTGCTAAACTTCAATAATTGCTCTTTCTCCAATCAATACACATCTAATTAATAGGAAAATTATTGTTCTGCTAAATTAAGGCCACTTTTTCCAAAGTTTTGTTGATTGTTTTAGATTGTTTTACCATTTTTACTATGCCTAAAATGTGAACAGATTTAATTTCTGGAGATCAAAAGAGCAGCTCAGAGGCCACATCCACATTTAAAGTGCTGTAGTACCATTTCAACAGTCATGGCTTCCCTCAAAGCATCCTGGGAACTGTAGCTTGTTAAGGCTGCTTCTGAGAGTTCTTAGGAGATTCTATTCCCCTCAGTGAGCTCTAATTTTCAGAGTTCCCTTGAAAGGGGGATTGCTTGTTCCACCACTCTGAAAATAGTATCTGTGTGAGGGGAATATTAGGAAATCAGGTCCTTTGGCTTCACCAGCCAGTAATGTGAACCTCAAAGATCCCAGTATCATAAGGATTCCTTGTAAAGTTGCTTTCTGCAGAACAAGTGTGGGAACCTTTGGCCATGCTTGCTGAGGCTGATAGGATTTGTATCCTTTTCTTCAGATTGGGGGGAAAAAATCTTTAATTATTTCTAGAAAGTGCAGGTAGTGGGTACCTTTTGTATCTCAACAGGGATGCTCTGCTGCTCCACAAAACAAGAGCAGCCACACTGAGGCCCCTGCTCTGAGTTACTGTAGTGCAGACTTCCTATACTCTACTCTTGAAGGAGACACTGTCCTGCAGAATGCAGCTATGTATTCAATAGGTAAGGGATAAGGCAGTCTCTCGAGGAACCTGTTCCTGAGCTTAATAGACACTTATAATTTAGCACCAAAACTTTGAACTTGGCCTGGTAGCAGATTGGCAGCCAATGCAAATCCCACAAACAAGATGTTATATCCTGGCAGTAGTTTGTCCCCACAAGGATGACCGTCCATCAATCAATATTGTAATAGAATTACTTAAATAAAAACAAATTAATTATAACATGTTATGAGGGAGGAATTTTGGTCCTAAGAACTTATCACAGAAGCACATCCAGATGTACAGTGGTACCTCGGGTTACATATGCTTCAGGTTACATACGCTTCAGGTTACAGACTCCGCTAACCCAGAAATAGTACCTTGGGTTAAGAACTTTGCTTCAGGGTGAGAACAGAAATCGTGCTCCAGTGGCGCGGCAGCAGCAGGAGGTGCTTCAGGTTAAGAACAGTTTCAGGTTAAGAACGGACCTCCGGAACGAATTAAGTTCTTAACCCGAGGTACCACTGTACTTGCATGATTTCTGTGCTCAGTGCATGTTCATTGATAATAAGTGTTAAGACACGTAGCCTTAAATTTAAAGGAGTTCAGGAGCCAGTGAAGTATAGTTCATACCAGGACTTCAGAGACCAGCATTCAAATTCTTATTGAGTCATGAAGCTCACTGGGTGACCTTTGGTGAGTCACTCTCTTCTAGTCTTACCTACGTCATTGAGTTGTTGGCCACGAACAAGCAGGGTTCAGAATTAAACGCTCTACAACTGATCATGCGATAGTTCTTTACCATCTGGCACGGAAGTACTCCTCCCCTCCCCGGGGCTACCTGTGTGCTGCCTTCTTAGATCTTAAGGCAGCCTTTGACAGCATTCCTAGAAATATTCTTTGGGAGAAACTTGCGAAACAGGGCATCGATAGAAGACTCTTATGGCTTATAAGTCAGCTCCACGAAGGTACCCTTGCCAGAGTGAGACTTACTCCTGCGGGCGACCTCACAAATTCGATACCAATAAACAAGGGAGTGCGCCAAGGATGTATATTGGCTCCCTGCCTATTCAATCTATTCATCAGCGACATGCGAGCACCCCTAGTCAACTCATCTCCAAGTACACATGCACCTAGACTAGCGGATTACCGCTGTCCACTCCTTTTATATGCGGACGACGCGGTAATTCTATCTTATACACGTGTTGGACTAACCAGAGCTCTGAAGATCTTTGCCACGTATTGTCAACTCAACCAATTAACCATCAATCATGCTAAATCTAAGATTCTGATTTTCGCCAGAAGTCAGAGATTATACGAATGGAAGCTTGGTGGAGCAAAAATAGAGCAAGTCCTAAAATTTCAATACCTAGGAGTTATTTTTCAATACAATTTGGGGTGGAAAGCACATATTCAACACCTACTTAACAAGGCCAAAACTCTGTCATATGCGCTCCTCCGATTTTTCTTTTCGGATGGAGCTTTGCATGTTCCCTCGGCCCTAAAGGTGTTCAAGGCAAAAGTGGTTACCGTGCTTGCTTATGCTGCCCCGCTCTGGGCCGTGATGACAGACCTTGCTCCTCTTGAGACTGCAAAACCAATTCCTACGTCGGCTCCTAATGCTCCCCCTGTGCGTAAGCAACGCAGCCATGCGACTAGAATTGAAGATCGCATCCTTAGAAACTTGCCTGTGGAAGCAAGTCTTCAATTATTGGTTATCATTGTGGCACAGATTACCAGACCATTACCTTGTCCAATGCTTATGGCGAGCTGAATTCTCCAGCCTTTGGACTAGTAGAATTCATGCCAAACTCCTGAGCTATGGAATCTCTCCCTTAGATTCCCTAAAACTAGATCAAATCACTGCTCAAAGACTGATCCGCCAAAGACTGGATGACATCGATTTACAGCGAAATTATACGCTGGGGGGAGGTGTTTGTTCGCCTCAGAACATTGGTATCACTTTAACTTACTGCGTTCCATCATACCTCTCCTCCCTTTCGACTGTTGCCCATAGGCTGGCCTTCACCAAAGCGAGGTTTAACGTTTTCCCCTCCAATGTCCTGAGACATAGATTCTCAAAGGGCCAAGACCCCGCCACGTGCGAATGTGATAAGGAGATGCCGGAGTCGCTTCAGCACATTATGTTCACTTGCCCCTTATTCAAGGTGCCACGGGCAAATTTGTTGGGATCAATCATACAGAAACTAGAGGGTACCCCACCAAAATTCCACCTTGCCCAAATCTTGCAGGATAAGGATACCCATACGACCCTGAAAGTGGCTAGGTTCCTGGTCGCTGTCCTTACCCAAAAGCGTTGCCAAGGAGCACCACAAGCTAATTAAGGCGTAGTATGCCATTCCATCTTATAGTATTTTATTGTTATAGTAGTGTTTTAGCGGCTGTTTTTTCCCACGTGCACAGGCTGTTATTTATGTCTTGTTTTTATCTGTATGGGCCTACAGCCGTAATAAATTATTATTATTATTATTGAGTTGTTGCAAAGATAACCTGGACAGTTGCAGAAACTATGTATTCTACTTTGAGCAACCTGGATGAAAGGTGGGATAGAAATGCAATAATAAAACATGAAGCTAAACAGTAAACATGAAATAAAAAATGCAAAGCAACCTATCTGCCCTATTCAAATATGCTCTTTATGATCCATCGGCAAAAAGAATGTGGAATTTGTGGGAAAGATCTTTATATTGCATTGTGGGTTTCATAGGTTTAAGAATGCATAAACGGTTTGCCATTCTCCTGCAGCTTGGGAAGTTAAAGATGCTTTGATGACCAGCTCTCAACAAGGTACTTTTCACAGTGGTAGAGGCAGGGGGCGGGGAGCTCAGAGAAGAGAAAGAGCAAAGGCATTCTAGTGTTGAAGGGGGGAAATGTATCTGCCCTATTATAATATGCTCTTTATGATAATAGCAAAAAATAACCTTAGCGCATAGCATATCTTGGTGATTAATGATAGGGTCATTAATTAAATCTCATCCATCAGATATTCATTAGTCTCTAGGTAAGGCAGTTCAATCACTGTGATTACTAAGATTTAATACTATAAATAAATACAGTACATTTCTTATCAGCTATTTTAGCAACCTTGATAATATAATGACTTGTAGAGCTCTTTTTCTTCACTGATTAATTTAAGCAGTTTTTAAATTAATATGATTTTATTTCCTAACATTATGCTTACCAAAGGGAAAAATGGTTTTTGTCTTCAGTGCTTGTTACAAAAAAAAAATTAATAACCCCAATGCATCTGAGTTTGACTTCTATAGAAAAGGGCAATATTACATTTTTAATTATTGTGGAAGCACAAGTGTATTTTTGCTATTATACATCAGATAAGGATATTGTGATACTGTTACTGTAATGTTGAGTTCAGACTATAATTTTCAATGTGTGCTGGCGTTCACTCAGGGGAGGAGGAATGGAGTGTGGTGGGTGCAGTCCGCCCCAGATGTCACCACTGAGGGGGGTGACAAAATGCCGGGTGGCACTCACTGAGGGGCCTGCAGCGCACCCGGGCCATGTGTCTCTCCCAGGAGAGACGTGGTGGCTTAGGCGCATGCAGGCTGTGCGCTGTCCAAACAGCAGGCTCGCCCCGTTGCCCCCCCCCAGCTGTAGGGTGGCTGAGTGGGAGGAGGCAGGCAGACTCTGGAGGCTCCGCGGTGCGCCCCACCCCTATGGGTGGCTCGCCCTGCCCCTAGGCACGCCGCCCCAGGGGCCCGAGCGGCTTCCTCCACCAGGTTCTAGGGTAGTTCTAGTTCAGGTCTCCCAGAAATACTCTTCAAGGCTGGGCCCTAAGACAGCTGAGGACATAGATTTCTGGTGGGCCTTTTATCATGCCTAATGGTTGCTTTAGTTTGTTATACAGTGGTACCTCTAGTTATGAACTTAATTCCTTCCGGAGGTCCGTTCTTAAGCTGAAACCGTTCTTATACTGAGGCGCGCTTTCACTAATGGGGTTTCCTGCTGCACACGTGCATCCGGCGCATGATTTACACTCGCATCCTGGGACAAAGTTTGCTTCCAGGAGCAACTACTTCCGGGTTAGTGGCGCTCGTTACCCAAAGCGTTCGCAAGGAGGACAGTACGTAGCCAGAGGTATTACCATAAAGTATTTTTGCACCATCCTTTGTGCAGTTACTAATGACCATTTTCACATTAAAACTGAAGATGGCTTAGGTTTTAAGTTAGTGATGAATGCAGCTAGGACTCCATCTGGCTCTGTTATTACAGAGTGCAATCTGAGGGTATGTTACTTGGAGGATTGAGGGTCTACTACCTATACTAAAGACCAGGGGCAGAGAACCTCAGTGGCCTGCCAAGTCTCTATCTGGCTCTCTGGGCCCTCGCTAGGCAACACACCCTTCCCAGTGACTCCACATACTTGCTTCACACACTCTGGTAGATTTTGCCTTCCTGAGATGTGCTCAACTCTGTTAATGCCCTTGCTTGCCTAGATGGAAGGTGGAGGTGTGTGTGTTTATAGAAATGACCCTCCTCGTTTCATTTACATTGCTCCATTCACTTTTGCTTTTGGTCCACTCACCACTGACACGTAACCCTATAAAGGAAAGCGGTGTTTGGGCTGAAAAATGTTCCCTGCACTGCTCTGTGCCCTTGAAGTTCATGCCTGCAGAAATTTGTCACAGCTGGCACTCCTTCTAGGTTCACGGTTTGGGAGTTCTTCTGGACTCAATACTTTCTGTGGAAGCACAGGTGGCAACAGCAGCATGGAGCTCCTTTGGTATCTTAAACATGACACTATGCAGAGAAAGTGGACACCAAAGTTATGCATGCACTAGATACATTTCCTGGAAACTTCAGCTGGGTGCTCACCAACTATGAAATATGAACACACTGCACCAGTCCTTTACCAATTTATGAGAAACTTGTGTGTTTCTGGGCACAGTTCAGAGTGTTATTCTTAGATCCCTAAATAATTTGGGATTAGTAAATTGAAGCAGTGCATTCACCCACATGACTTTGCTAGTGCATGGAAATTGGTGTCAGAGGCCCTACTTGATGGTCTACCAAGAAGATGTTAGACCAATTATTCTAGTGTGATTCACACCTCAGGAGGTGGTGGACTCTTCCATGGTGGTTTTTAAGCAGAGATTGGATGACCATCTGTCATGGATGCTTTAGCTGAGATTCTTACATTGCAGGAGGTTGGAAGGGATCCTTGAGAACTCTGTAGTTCTGTGATTCAGTGGCGTAGCGTGGGTTGCCGGCACCCGGGGCAAGGCAAGTAATTTGCGCCCCCTAACCCGTGGATTTGCGCCCCCTAACCCTAACCCCCAGATGTTGCGCCCGGTGCGGCCGCCCCCCCTGCACCCCCCCCACGCTACGCCACTGCTGTGATTCTATAATAGCAAATTTGGGTTTCCTTTGCAGAACATATGAAAAATAGTCATATGAAATACCTAGGAAGTAGATATATGATTTGTTTCTTTCTCACCCCAGGCTATACTGAGAAGGAAGATTTGGTGGAGGGAGGGAGAGAGGGCAAATTCTCATGGGAGGGAGGGCAAATTCTCAGCTGCAGGATTGGAACAACAGTGGGTCAGTTTAGACGCTTTTGTGTTCCATCAACATAAATATAAACCCATGATTATGACTATTCCTATATTATATAGATTAAGTATCAAACAAAATAGTTTGAAACAAGCAAAATAGTGTTTGACTCTCATTCTTTCTGATTTTTTTATACAACAATGAGAGTCTCATTCTAATTATGCATTCTCTGCCCCTGCCTCATCTCATGGCAATGAGCTTTTCAATCTAATTGTATGTGTTTTGTGGATAATTTTCCCATTTGTGTTTTGATTTGACCATCTTGCAAATTCATTTCCTTTTGTCCTTGTGTTATCAGATGAGGCAGGCTTGGAGCTGGTGTCCTTCCTATCCGTTCCACATATTGTTGCATAAATAACTATGCCGCTTCTAATTTGTCTGATTGTTAAGGTCAACATTTGCAAACTTTCCAGTCCCTGTGAAGATGTGAATTTTGCCATGCCTTTAATCATGCTCAAATCACTTTCAATTCTCCAGCCCCTCTTGAGAAGGTGACTAATATTATGCATTACATACCAGATAAGACAGAACCTCTGATAAACATTATGATGCCATTATATATTATTCTCCATCCTAATGCTATTTTGTTATAAAGCTGCCCAATAACAATGGTTTTTTTATTGAAATGACTAGATTTCTATGGAGAAACTCTTATATTTCATATAATAAAAACAAAGTAGATATATATGTGAATTATAGAAAGTTTATCTCCTCCTCCCCCCCCCATGCTATTTTAATTAAAATTAAGGATTTGCTTTCTAAAAACCTTGCATAGATAATTTATCGCCCTTCTAGCTCAAATAGTAAGCATGGTCACTTCATGGCTTTTCTGCACTTTCTCTAATCACTGTTCTAAATGACTTAACGTTCCCTCTTCACCTTGCTGGTGGGTACAACTAAGGAGGAGAGTCAGGCAAGAAGTTTTTTTCCCTGGACCTCAGGGCCTGTCAGTCTCAAAAGCTTAAATGAAAGGATCTGACAATCTTGGTTCTCTCAGTTGCTGGTTTTCCAAATCTCAAACACAGTTTTCCACATTTCTGCAGCATTTTTTTTTAATCCTTATGAAAATTCTTCAGCATTTTAGTCCATAGCTTGCCAAATTGCTGACTAAAAATGAGTGTATTATTTTGTCAGTATTATGTACTATTGCTGCTGTTGTTTATTTCATTTATTTATATACCACTTATATGCCAAAATGGCTTCTAAGTGTTTGGCTGCTTGTGAATTTCTGGGGTGAATTTAAGGTTCTTGTTCTTACTTCAAAAAAGGTAAATGAGTTGCACCTGTGCAATGTAAGGGCTTCCTTCTTCCACATGTAGCTGCCTGTGTGCATTGGAGGCCTTGCTCCATGTGTTCCTACTTGGGTGGCTGTCTACTAGGTGCAGGGCCTTTTCCAAAGGGGCACCACCAACATTATGGAATTATCTGTCCATAGAGAGGCTCATTTAACCCCAACAGTATGTGTAAATCCTGAATCTTTAAGCAAGCCTTGGGGTTAGTTTATTTTTATTGCATCTTCTTTTTTATTATTCATTTTTTATTTAGTTGGTCACTTTTTAAGATTCTCTGAGTTTTTCTGTGTGTGAGTGAGTTTACTGTGGCGCACACACACACACATGCATGCATGCTTTGGCTCTGCAGTATTGTGATGTTTTGGTGTTTTTGATGTTAGCCACTTTGAATTAATGTACATAAAAAAGTAGCATAAATGAAATAAGAGTGCCTGCCTTGCTCCTTCTACTAATAGCATTGTAGTCTTTGAAAAATAGTGGGAGTAACAATAATAGATACTTAAATACAATATGCAACGTTAATAAAGTACGTGCTAGGCTTTTTGTGTGAGATTATGTTGATGATGAAGATGATGATGATGTTGTTGATTTTTTTAAAAAAGAAACTTAACATCACATTACAGACTATTGTTGTTTGTTTTGTTTGTCACACTTGAAACTGTAGGACAGGGATGGAGAACCTGTCCTGGCCATAGGGCAAGATCTTTATCCCCTGAACTTCTGGCGAGCCGAAGTTGACAGGTAGGCAGGCCCTCCCACTTGTCAATCACCTTTCATCACAGTAATATGAGCTGATGCTTCACTTTGAATGCTTCTCAGCCCTGCCTCAGCTTCTTCATCTGGCTGCTTCTTCAGCTCCCAGCTTCAGATTCTTGACCATACCTTTTCTCCCATTCCAGTGCTGCTGTTTTGTTAACTTCAGATAGAACCCTTTAATCAATCAAAAGTCACACGAAATGAGATATTGCCAATCCAACATCTCATCCCCCCCCCTCCTTTCAACTAAGAAGCAGTGAGTTCAAATGGAGTGTCTGCTAAAGGACCTACCACAGCCTGACCTTTTCTAAATTCCACTGTCCCCTATAAAAAATAATGGGCTCTAATGTCAACTGACATAATGGAAAACCTTGCAAGGCACATAATCACCTCAACTGTATCAGCCTAACTGTTTCTTGGATGATTGCCAACTGAAAACCACCTGTGCAGTCTACCTTCACAGCCTCTTTTAGAAATCACAGTGTTAACTCTTTACCCTCATTTCATTCACAAACCATAACAAAACAACATTATTACATATCAATTTATATTACACTTTTGTAAATTTAACTTCCTTTTGCTACTGTTTCTCCAAGGTTCTCTTCTTGAGGATTCTGACAGTGACTTCCTTTGAGCATTCCTGTTCCACTGCCCTCAGCCATGAAGCTGTAAGTATAGGGTTGAGGAACCCTTTTGAGCCTGAAGCCGACATTTCTTCCAAGTACCACAAGCCATTGGCAGTAGAGGCAGATTTAGGGCAGGGTGACCCGTTTCCCCTCACAAAACACCAAGTCGAGGGGGTATCTTCCTGTCTCCTTCCCAAAGCCTAGTGCTTGCCTAGCTTTGTGAAGGAGATGGGAGGGCTCTAGAACCCTGCCTGAGCCCTCAGGCTTCCTTCCCAAAGCCTGTTGCCTCACATATCTAGCTTTAGGAAAGTGGTGCCCAATGAAACCTTTCATGGAAGGCAATGATAATGATGAGAGAACCTCTCCCTCTCCCATCCCCCAGCAAGCCCCTTTGTTCTCTTAATGGCCCATCACCTCAAAAGAAAGCTAGCCTGGGTTAGTTTTTAACACTTGCTAGATCCAGAAATTAGAGTAGTCTGGCATCCATTTTCACACTCAAGTCTTGATTGAATTCAAACACTTTTTGAATCCTGAGATTATAGGAGTCTGGCACCCACAAATTTATAACAAAATTGTCTTTCTAAGCAATAAGCTGACTTCCCAAAATTTCTAAAATGTTTTGCAAAGGTTTTAGATCCTTAGTTCTTTCATAATTCTTTATAAGGCAGCATCCAAACCTGTATTTTGACCTAGTTCTTTATGTCTATTGAAGTCATTCCTCAGTAATTTAAATAAAATTGCAGAGTTGAAAATAGTGAATTTTTGTACTCCCATTCTAAGAACAGCAGAGCAAATACGTCAGATAACTTGCATTGCATTAGATATTCTAACGCACAGTGCCCTGTAAGAGGCTTGCAGATGTCACAACAATCTCATCATATTGTCAATGAAAGTCTGTTGAGACCATATTCTACAATGTCATGATCAAATGAAACAATGTCAGAACAAGCCTCAGAGACCTGCTCTTACTGCAGGAAATTACTGTGACAAAATTACTTTAGTAAAATTCTATGAGAGTGGTCGTAAACAAACAGAACATCTTCATGCACCATTCAATGGTACACGGTCATTGCATACATAAAACATTTAAACTCTGTGACTACAAAACTAGGAGAAATCAGGGAAACAGCAGAATTCTTTAATCTCCCGTTGTTGTAAAATGCAACAGCACACAGTTTTCCTAGGTGGATTTATGTAGCAGAATGTAGCAAAACCAAATGTGCATTGGCAGGGGGACATAAACAATATCAGTCATGGGTTACCCACGTCTATTTTGTCTGCTACTTTACTTCATTTCTTTCCCTTTAGCCCTGTCCACTGCCATCACATTCCACATCTGTCTCAACTTCCCAGAATTTTTTTTTTTAAAAAAATATTTGGTTGGGCTGCTCCTATTTGTTATAATAGTCGTGAATCGTTAACACTGTTGTATTACACTTATGTGTCAGAACAGCATGGTATCAAAGGCTTTAAATAAATAAATATCTGCTGATTTCCCCCCAGTTGTGGCATTCCTATTTCCCACCCTAAGGTCATGTTGAAGCACAGTAATCCAACCTTATGGATCTTGCTGCCTCAGGAGACATACCGGGCAATGACATGGTTTTTATTTAACTGCCAGGTTAGAAACATTTTTATTCAGAAAGGCTTTTTACTGCTGGATGTTTTTTTTTGTTCCCAATGGAATATGCATGTCTGCTGCTCTTGGCTTTTATCTGGTTGTGATTTTATGTTTGTGTTCATTGTTGGAAGCTGATTTACTACACTGTCAATATACACTACTGTGTGTGTGTGTGTGTGTGTGTGTGTGGTGTGTGTGTATACAGTGGTACCTCAGGTTACATACGCTTCAGGTTACATACACTTCAGGTTACAGACTCCGCTAACCCAGAAATAGTGCTTCAGGTTAAGAACTTTGCTTCAGGATGAGAACAGAAATCGTGCTCCGGCGGTGCGGCAGCAGCAGGAGGCCCCATTAGCTAAAGTGGTGCTTCAGGTTAAGAACAGTTTCAGGTTAAGTACGGACCTCTAGAACGAATTAAGTACTTAACCCGAGGTACCACTGTACACACACATGCATACCCTCCAATTCATTGAAGCAAATAACCAGGATTCACTCCCGCATGATTCATGCACATTTTGGGGCACCACACACTTTTTCGGGGCGAGATCACAGCAAGAAAACATGCAAGATCATGGCACCCCAAATGGCCACCATGCTCTCACATGAAAAAACAGGATGCCCTGGTTGTGGAGTATGTGTATGAAAACACACAAACACTCATGCATCTGCACGCACACACGCATGCGTACACACACACACACACTTAGGAATATAGGAAGTTGCTTTACCAAGCCATTGGTCCATTGAGCTCTGTATTATACTGACAATACAGACAGGGAAAATTGTTATTCCTATCTGGAGATGTTGGGGAATGAACCTGGAATCTTTTGCATGCAAAGCAGATACCCTACTGCTGAGCTACAACCCTTCCCCAAACTTCAGGAGAATTTTCTGCACAAATAATGTGATTTAACAGGGTACTAGTTGAACAATTACCAGGTTTCTCTGCCACTACATGTGAAATAAAAAGAGAAAGGCAACTCCATTCAAAATGGTGATTTGAAGGTGTATACCTTAATCACATGATCCAAGGTCAAACACCCACATGAAAGAGCAGGTAACATGAACAGTTAACCCAGCTAGAAGCTTGAACAGCTCTTTCTAGCTTTGGTATACCTCAATGGAAATTTCCATTGCTAAACTCTTCATTATTAAAAATGGTAAACATTTTTATATTGTAACCTATATTGGAATCAATTAAGAATTGGCTAGAAAGCAAATAAATTAATGCTGAGATCGATATTTCAAGTCCCAGGGCTACAACCACAGGAAGAGGGGTTCTGGCCCCTTCAGGGATGCCCTATCTGCTTCATTTTCTGCATGGGGGGGGGAGTAAGTTTGTGCTCTGGCTCTCTTATCTGTTGTGATGGTGTGTATAGTTACAGTATTCTTCCCAGTATTTTGAACAAAAGTAATTAAATATTGGACTACCAGTGTATATGTTTGGCCTGTTCTACACGGATTCCTCACCTTCTCTAAGGGCCTTCAAAGCTCATGACTGCACACAGGTCTCCATTTTTTTCTTGCTAGAGGTTACATTTGTGGATCTCCACAGTTGCTGTGGACTTACAGGTATACTGGGAACTCATTTAGCCCACTGTATTTAAGTCTTAACTTTGGAAATTCTTTCCCTTTTTCAAACTTTTGTCTTGGGTGATATTAGCAACGTTTGAAGGTCATTTTTTGCCATATATTTTCCACAGGCTGTTCTCTAGCACTCAAGTTTCTGAGTTCATTACTTTTCACCCGTAGGCTCATGTCCATCAGAAAGGCTGCCATCGAAGACACAGAGAGCTCTAACAAGATATTCTAAACCAGTCAGCTAAGAAGTGTGTGCCAAGTAGTCCTGCTGAAGATTACTGAAGGGCAAAACAATAGGGCCGCGAAGACAATTAGATGGAATTACATAAGGAAAAATTATGAATCTTACAGTCTATCCAAATTGTGAAACAAACAATAAAATCAAAGAGTTCCCTTTAGAATCTAGTGTCATATCTGCTCAAATGCATTATAGCTGTGGTTTGCATTTGCTGTCACAGTTTTTAAATAGCAAATACGATCCCGGTTTATAGTTGATTGGTGCATTGCCATCCAGTAGCTGGGAGCACTTTTATGCATCCTTCCTGGAGCTGTGTATACTCTATGATAATTACAATTCTAAAGAAAGGCAATCCAAATTATGAACAGGAAAAGTTACCATTTATATCAATTAAGCATATTGTGGAAATTTGCTTGACTTCTCATATTGTGCGCAATCCATTCTGGAGTGCTTACAATTTCCATGCACCCCCCTTCTTTCTGATAATAGTATTTAGTTTCTACCTATTTCACAAGGAAATATGAAGTGCTCTGAATTCCTGCCTGCAATCACTAGCAATCTTAGACCAAACTACATGTGGCATTAAAGTATAGCAGTAAGAATGCCAATGGAAACTATCTTCTGGGACAATAGCAGCTTTAAATCAGACCATAGCATATGAATGGGTTAAAATCAGGGCTTGGAAACCTTTTTGATGCCAGTGGCTGCATTCCTTCCAGACCAACCTTTCAGAAGTCACCTGCTACTGGTGGGCAGGGACAAAGGCAAATATGGGCAGAGCAAAGAATGCAACTATTATCTTTATACAGTTGGTTAGCCTCTGTATACCCTCAGGATAGCCCTCTCTATCCTCCAGGCATGCAAAATGCATTATAAATTTCAGGGACACATTCCATCAAGGCAAAAACACTCAAAGAGGGTCTGTGGCCTGGGAGAGTTCCAGACAGAGAAGCTTAAGGGGTCCCTGGGCTTCAAGTTCTACATCCAGAGTTAAAGACATTCTCCCCATGTACTTCAGTCCTGATCCTGTTTGCCCCATTCCACACAAATACTAGAAAGGATGCAAAGCTTCCCTGTTAAATGTTTCCATGCATGCCACATCACATGTTATTTTGAACCTCATTCAAGGAACCCACAGGTTTTTAAGAACATACTATCAATTATGGGTAAGGGGTTCAGATAACACCCTCACACATGAAAAGTAAGCATGGTGGGCACACAATGCTGTGTGTATCTATCCATGCCAGTGCAGTCCACAGATGTGGTTGGCATATAAACGCGCTCTATACATGTGCTGATGAGCGCACACAGACTATCTTCCCATGCCAGCCAAGCAGCTGAATGGCAGGGGCATAGCTACTGCATGCCTTCGTGATGGAGGGGGGTACTGGATCACACAACCCCACTCACATATTCAACTCATAGGGATAGGCCATTATAGCTAAGAATGTGTTTCTAATAAAGTGGACGCTGAGATTCTAAGTGAACTGGGTTACCAACCCAATACCGCACCCTACAAAGCCACACTTTTTTCACCTTGCAACATAATTATGGCATACAATCTTCTCTTCAAACTACTCCAACAGCTAAAAATTATATTTCTGTTCATTGGGCTTACCATCCATAGGTCCACCATTTTAGCCTTTTCAGCTATTCATCAAAGTGAATTCACATAGAGAAAAGGCAATATTGCAGTGACAGGCTCTACCCCAAGCTATTAGGAATCTGTGGCGAGTCTTTGTAAGGCTCCCGACTGCAGACAGAAAGATCTCCCTAGATGCACCTGTTCACATACATGCACATGTGTATACAGCAATCCAGATGTTCTTATGAGCTTACCTATGTTGTGAGTGATGCCTGTCACTGTAATGCCACTCCTTATGGGCCTTAATTTCCCTAGGTTATCCTACCTCTTATGGGTGATTTCCCTCATCTAATATTGCTACAGTGATTTTGAAATTCATGTTTATTTCCTTGTGTGGTATTTATGGCAGCTCTTGAAGCAGAAGCGAAGAAACAACAAAAGATTAAAAGGAAACAGAGCAACAATGAAGGCTTTCTCCCTTACAATGAAGCATGTGGTAACTGTCAACAACTACTAGTCTCAAACATTTCCGGCAGGTCACAGTCAATGTAGTCAGAGAATGACAGGCAAATTGAACAACATTGTTTAATCTTCAAGCATTTTTTTAAACACCAACACCTTGATCCTATCAGAGTTTAAAAGGACTGACAATCATAAGAACAATAGTTTCACTTGGAAATTTGGTAAATTGGGAACCAGTGGGAAATTAAAAATAAATAAGAACAGTACCATATGATTCATATTTCACATGCTTGTACAATCTAACCACTGAAGTGCAATAGCTAAAGTATGTGCTACAGGACCAGTGTTTTAGGGATTTTGGTTCCAATCCATATACCACATACCTTTTGAGGTGTGCAGTTGAAATATATAATACTATGTCAATGCTGCTCCACAGTTTATGATTTCATCCCAGCTGCATCCATCAGTCAGACTGTAACTAAATACAGCTGAAATATCATAATTTGGTTGGCATAATCTAGTGGGGAGAAGATTAGCAGCTCTGCTCTCTGTCATAATCTTCTCTGCATTGTGAACAATCTTTAAAGAAGACTTGCACTGCTGCCTTTACTTTTGGGTTGATGATTGGATAACATGTGCTATGTAATCAGATGTATGCTTAATCAAAAGACATTAGGTTCAATAGGACATTCAGTAAGATAAGCATGCATATGATTACAGCCTTGATGAGGGACACCATTAAGTTCCTTGTGTGGCAGGAGCAAGACAGAAGAGTTCATTTTCTTCTGGATGAAAATGCACTGGAAAGAGGGGCCACTAGGGGCGCATTGGAAGATGGCTGACAATAACATCTCCCTGACCCACAGGGGGTAATTAGGAGGCTGTGATGGGAGTAAATAGCCTCCCTACCCCCCAGGATTGGGGGGGGGGGCTGCCCTAGCCTGCTGTGCCCTATACCACCGAATTTGAGGGGATGGGGGCACTAGGCAGAATGCCCTCCTGTGGATTTCGGTGCTCCTGGATGCTGTCTCTGATCAGT
The DNA here is from genome assembly GCF_965113315.1 of Podarcis vaucheri. Taxonomy (NCBI): domain Eukaryota; kingdom Metazoa; phylum Chordata; class Lepidosauria; order Squamata; family Lacertidae; genus Podarcis; species Podarcis vaucheri. Next base: position 35,299,958 of record NC_138767.1, read on the forward strand.
GCTGCTAGCTGCAAGAACTTCAAAAGGAACAATTTGGAAGAAGCGAATGCACATATTTCAAGGAAGGAGGGGGAGTAAAGACTGCTAACTGAAAAGTTGTCTGATAAACAAGACGAGTCAGAAGAACAAGAATCAATCTTGAGAAGACAGCCAAGACTCGGTATGGCAAAGGGACTGGATGGGGGAGGGGAAAAAACTTTTCTTTCTTTCCTCTATGTGATTAAACAAGAACACCCCCCCACACACACACACAAGTCAGAAATGCCGCTTTAATGACTTAAGCTGTGGATTTACGACTGTGTGGAGATAAAGTTTCTAACCAAAGCATGTTTTAAGAAAAGCGTGGAAAGTTTAAGAGCTCTGGAATGACGCAGTTAAAAATACCGTTGCCATATTGGTAAGCTCTGTTGGAGGACTTGAGTCTGGGAGGAGGAAAGAGCTGTTTTTATACTGTGGGTGAGACTCCTCAGTGGGACTTAAGAACGACAGACCCTGAGATTAATGATGGAAAGAGCGATGTTATTTATGAAAGTGATGATATATGGAAACCATCACGATATGAGGATTGGTCGAAAGGAAAAATCCACACAGGATATAATTGGTGTTTATCGGTTTAAGGAGATTATCAGAAGAGAGCATAAAGGAAAAAGAAAAAATTTACGAACAAGATGAGATGTGGAAACAGCAAGATAAGACTGGATAGAATTATGAACTTTATCTGGACTGATTTGGATATGAATGCAGTAGCAAGAAGATGATCGGAATCCCCCTTTGAAACTTGAAATATGGGTCCCCTCAACAAAAATTTAAAATTCGGCTTTGTAATTCAGAATTTATGTGATGTGATTTGATTTGATTGGTCGGTTAATAAAAATTATATTTTAAAAAAAGAAAAAAAAGAAAATGCACTGGAAACACATGTAATTGTAATATTTATTTTATTATTTACTTCTAACTCTTTGCAAGAGGACATGTGCATTTGTTCTATTGCATTATACACACTTTACACTCAAAGCATGTTTAAAGTACATTTCCCCCTCAAATAATTTGGGTGGGTACTGGAGTTTGATAAGGATTGCTGGGAACCATGATTCTGTGAGTGGAGAAACAACAGTGCTCAAAATTCACTGAGGGGAGAAATGTGCTTTGAATGTGCTTTAAAGGTTGCAAACATAAAGCTGAACATATTGGTATCAAATAAGACTCTTAGCAGCAGGCAGCAGATTGACTATTCCTGTATCAGATTCCCAAAGAAAGCCCACTATACCCAAAGGCACCTCAGCTTCAGCCAAAACGCTGTTCTTCATCTCTCTCAGTCCCTAAATCCCAAACTGCCAAACTATCTCCAAATTACTCCTCTCTCATTTTCTCTGCCAGGAGAGGGTCACATTTCAAAACTTGGATGGATTTAGAGTATTAGAAAATTTAATGATACCTGTTTTTTTAATGATACCCAGATTTAATAAAATCTGGTCATTCAGTGTCTGTAACACAAAGGTTCTGAAAAACAGCAACATGATGGGAACATAGAAACTCTTAGATGCCAGTTACTAAGCAAAATTTCTCCTTGCCTCAAACCACAATTTCATATCTTCTCTCTTCAATATTCAAAATGGTGGCAAGAGGTGGCACCACAATATACACTCCCTTTCTCTGATGGAAGCAAAGCTATAAAGGTTTCATTATTAAGTTTACTAGATACACCTCCATGTCCTGAAGAACACCTGAAAATCAGTCACATTGGTGGCAAAACCAGAGATGATAGTAGGAGATCCATGATTATCCAATATTATCCTGTATTTTTAAATGAATAGACACTGTGGGATAGGCTCTACATAGGTCGCAGTTACCTCACACAGTTTCCTAGTGGAAATCACCCACCCATGCATATGATCATGGGCACATTGCTAGGTGGCAGGTAGATATTTAGGCACCTACCCCAAGTTTCCCAGTGCCCAAGTGTGGATTTCATTTGAGTCCTTCACAACCACTTTCCTCATTTTCCCCTTTCTTTATTCCTTGCAGATCTGAGCGTGTTTTTTTCTCATCAGCAATGCCAGTTAACAGGTTTGCAGTTCTGATGGTACTGTTCTTTCCACTTGTTGGGCTCAGTATGTCTTAAAAGAGCTGCACTCTTTGTATTTTGCCTAAAATAGCATATTAGCTTGAAGCAAAAGTAGCTTATACAATTCTACCCCCCTCCAAAAAAAATTAAAAAATGAATTTAAGCAACTTAATAACTCCTGAACAGATTTGTTCCTTGAAATACTATCAGGCTATGATCAATGACTTCTCCTAAACTCCGGTTCAGCCACAGTCGTATAACCCATGGTTTTATTGTGTGCATCACGGCTTAGCTGGAGTAGGGGAGTATTTCGCATGCTAGGAAAGAAGTGGGTGTGGCTGTTTCTCTCACCAATGGCTAAAATGTAAAAAAAAGGGGGGGGGAGAAATACTGACACTGAGAAATTTGGAAGTGCGATAAAGTTATCATTCTTGTAGACTGTCCTTCAATAAAAGTTCTCAAGGGGTTTCAACAATTGGCTATATATATATGTGTGTGTGTGTGTAGGGAGAGAGAGAGAGAGAGATAGCATTAACTATACTCAAATAAGAAATAAAGAATATTCTCATTCACTAATTAGCAGATAAACAACAATTATCCCTTTACCCTCCTCAGACTACCCCAAAGTTAGGCCAGCTGTGGGTGGGTCTTGCATCAAGGGACCATCAAGGGATGCTCTGGCATCTCTTTGCTCACTTCGGGGGGAGCAGCAGCAGTGAAAAGCAGGAAGATGGTAACAAAAGTTTTACTTGATCTGCAGTTGGTCTGCTTACAGCTCCCCTCCTGTTGATGGAGGTTGGGGTGCAGGATGGAGGCATGGCACAAATTGACTTGGAAAGAAACTCCTTGATCAATTCATAAAGGGCCTGCAACTGTCACCACGAAGAGTGACTATCTAGTCTTTGACACTAGCATTGCACAGCTTTTTGAAGAACGGCAATTTAGGCATCAATGTGATGATTTCAATATGTTGAAATCACAACCTGACATTTTCAGGCCAGGGTCTGCAGGCAGCCCTTAAGCCACCGCCAGCTTTTGAGTCTCCTCCATCCCATTCCAGGTGGCATTGCTCAGCAGTGACATCTCCCAAGCAGCAGGGTCAGAGAAGAAGCAGTGGCAGGAGAAGCAGCAGCATCAATGGCTTTTCTCGGACAATAGGTGCTGCCAGAGCTTCAGGATCAGTGTCTCTCACTGAGAAGCAGAAAACACTTGTGACAATGGAATATCAGACCACAGACCTCAACTTGGTGCCTCCACAGCCTCGAACTATGTCTCTGGTTTGCTGGCGGAGTCAGAGATCGTGACATTAATCCTTTAAATATGGGGAACGATATGCCACTGATGGAAACCTCCCCCCCCCAGCATGTTAAAGGAATGCACACTACACTAATGAAAACCAAAATTAATGCATAATAAAATTAGTCTACTCACTGGTTGCAAATCTGACTAGTTGACAATAAACTGAAAAACAGCCAAGGGCCTAGAAGCATTCTGTCTTTGTTTTCAGAATGAGAATATTTTTAGAAGACACCATAATGTTGAAATTATACTTATTGCTTCAACAATTAACACTACTTTTAAACATTTACTCAGAAATATCCATAATGCTCAAATGATGCCAAATATATACAAAGCTTTCCAATACAGAGTTTTAAGGACAGGTACTTAAAAATCTCATCAATTTCAGGGGAAATGAAGCATGTGTTGGTTTGTGCCTATAGAATATCAAGCATTTTTTTATTATGTATATAATTTGCATTTTCGGGGTTGCTCAAATGTAGGAAACATCAATATGTGGTGTATACCTAGATGAGTAATGCCTGATGGAATGAATCCTTGTGTCTTTTTTCCCTTGGGATTTTCAGAATGTTAAATGAATGCAGTTCTGTGGGATAAAAGTGTTCAGTAGGTCTGAAGTAAGAGGCTGTCAGGTGGCTTAATTTGCAGTTATAATTTGTCCTAATGAGAAGTCCACAAGAAAGAGAGCAAATATTTTCATGCATTTATGTATTTCTTTGTTTACTTGCTTACTTTCAAGCATCTACAAAGAAGCCCTGCAGATGTGGCAGTAATATTTTCCTTGTATTTGCAGGCACTAAGGTATATTTCAGATGGAAGTGAGGAGCTGCTCTAAATGTTTCCTTTTTAAAGGGGGGGTGTCCCACTGAACAGGGTGTGATAGTAAATGGTTGTATTGAAATTATTTCAAGGATGTAAGAACATAAGGAGAGTTATTGCAGTAGCCTCCTAGATGTGTACAGCAAGCCTATAAGCAGGGCTGTTGCAATTCCCAACTGGAATTCAGAGAAATACTGCCTCTGTCCCTTAACAACATTTTATTGGAGGGGAGGGTAACATCACTGCCAAAGATGGTGGAATGATCTGCTAGTTTTGACCCTACATCTTCCCTATCAGCTATTATCAGCTATTATAAGCCTCTAAAAGCTAAAGGATATCAAACAAGCATGCTAGAAACCACACTGCAATTCCTACCAGGAGTTAGAGAAAGACCCACTTGGAGTTTATACTCTCTCCTTTCTTCAAAGGAGGGATATATTAGACAAAATCAAGGCAAAAATTATTTGACTCTAATGAGAAATGGATTTAAATTATTTTGTAATATGTCACATACAAAGGAGAACTTGAATCTAGACTCAGTTCAACAATATATAGAAATAAATATGCCTAAGAAAATCACAGATGAACAAAAACAATATTTAGCGACACCAGTAGCACTGGAGGATTTAACTAAAGTAATTAAGAAACTCAAACCACACAAAGCACTAGGCATAGATTGTCTACCATGATATCTTTTATAAAAATTCATCAGAAACCTTATTGTCCCACATGCAAATAGTGTTTAATAGTGTATTGATTGGCAGGACAGGGCCTAAATCATGTAAATGATTTGGTGTGATAATGGAACCAGGTACAGACCCAGAGAATCCAGAATCAAATAGGCTTATCTCTTTAATAGGACAAGATGAGGGGGGAAATGTGTTGCATATCGGCAGAAAGATTAGCAAATATGTTACCAAGCATGATCTACATTGATGAAGCAAGATTTTTATATATATAAATAGACATATTACAGACCCTATAGACAAAATGCTGAATGTAGTGCACTATGGAAACGACTCAGCGGTACAGATGCCCTTCAACATTTAACAGAAAGACCAAAACTTCAGACAAAAAGAAAAAGCATGGTTTGATAGAAGTAGCCTTGCTTCACTGTCCCTGAAAAGCAAAAGGATTGTGCCACATCCCATCCCATTCCCAGGTTTATATCTGAGTCTTTTATTCAGTACCACTCATATTTCTATTTTCACAACACAATTTTTATTGGTGGGGGAGAATCATAATAGGTTGTAATGTTTAATCTTAAATTATGTCTACCTTACAAATAAAGTTAATACCTTTAGTGTTTCACATGAGCAGAAACGGTGTCAGATCAATTTTGTCCCTTATGATTTCAGTCTTTTGACAGCAAAATTATTACAAACTGCCTAGAGGCATACCTTTCCCTTTAATAACATGCTGAAAATTCAAACCTTCAAATGTAGTTATTGTTTGGTGGCATTGCAGGAGAGAAGTGGCATATACTTATTAAATTGTCAGAACATTAAAAGTGCATAAATAATAACAAATATTGTAGCACATTATACATGAGCCAAAGTTTACCATTTGCAGGAGAGCTTGAGGGAGATTGGGGGGGGGGGAGAGAATAGATGGAAGTGTCAATGAGGCAAGTGACAACTGTCAGTACATACAAGCATACAGGAAATAAAAAGAGCAGCAACACAAAAGAAATGAAGGAGATATATTGTGATCAAGTAAAATATGTAATTTCAAAACATAACTGAAAAAGCAAATGAATAAGAGGGAGTTGTACTTTTGTCTGTAGTATAGTAAGATTTTTTTTCTACTCATGAACAAAAAGCTAAGAAAATGCTACCTAGTCTAGTCATGTTCCACCTAGTGCATATGCATGTGTGTTTGTGTGAAAATTAGAGTCTCAAAATACTAGAATGTATTATGTACATTTCTTGTCTGTCACTTTCACAGTTGTTAATTGCTCAGCATGTTAAATCTCATTTCACTACATTGTACTTTGTGCATGTTTTAAAGAAATGCATATCAACATGCATGCAACATGTGTAATGTATGTAAAGCACCACAAAAATACATTCCTCTTCTCCCAAGCCTGTGGCTAATTGAACAATCTATGGTCTTTTAGATTGTGTGTGGCAGTATTGTTTTGTTTGTTACTTTGTATTTCTATGTTTTATATTGTAAACTACCCTGTGATTCTTGGATGAAGGACAGTATAGAAATATAAACATAAAATAAATAAATCTGAGGGCTGCCTTCTTCAAAGTTTTAGACACACACAGAGAGAGAGAGAGAGAGAAAGAGAGAGAGAGAGCGTTTTTGGTACAAAGTGAGGTTGTAATATAGATTATTTTGCATGCCACTCTGGGATTCTTTAGAATGGAGAGCGGTATGCACCTATAAATACACAAAGAAATAAAGGAAAGTAATTATCATCCATTAGGGCAGTATGTATTATGTTGGGGGCATAGCTATGAGGAATAAATCAGGCTTATATCAATTATATTGTATCCTTTTGTTACTCTCTTGGATCTCTACAAAATTATTATTTTTAAATCTAGGTTTTCAGACAGATAAGTAACAAGACAGAAGATGACAAACAAGCAGTAAAAAGTAGATGATGGTGAATAAATTTTTGCAAAAAATAAAACAGTGGGTGGCAATCTGCATAATAATAATAATAATAATAATAATAATAATAATAATAATTTATTATTTATACCCCGCCCATCTGGCTGGGTTTCCCCAGCCACTCTGGGCGGCTTCCAAAAGAATATTAAAATACTATGATACATCAAACATTAAAAGCTTCCCTAAACAGGGCTGCCTTCAGATGTCTTCTAAAAGTCTGGTAGTTGTTGTTCTCTCTGACATCTGGTGGGAGGGCGTTCCACAGGGAGGGCGCCACTACCGAGAAGGCCCTCTGCCTGGTTCCCTGTAACTTGGCTTCTCACAGTGAGGGAACCGCCAGAAGGCCCTCGGTGCTGGACCTCAGTGTCCGGGTAGAACGATGGAGGTGGAGATGCTCCTTCAGGTATACTGGACCGAGGCCGTTTAGGGCTTTAAAGGTCAGCACCAACACTTTGAATTGTGCTTGGAAACGTACTGGGAGCCAATGTAGGTCTTTCAAGACCGGTGTTATATGGTCTCGGCGGCCGCTCCCAGTCACCAGTCTGGCTGCTGCATTCTGGATTAGTTGTAGTTTCCGGGTCACCTTCAAAGGTAGCCCCACGTAGAGCGCATTGCAGTAGTCCAGGTGGGAGATAACCAGAGCATGCACCACTCTGGCGAGACAGTCCGCAGGCAGATAGGGTCTCAGCCTACGTACCAGATGGAGCTGGTACACAGCTGCCCATAAGTTAACCAGAGCTCTTTGGAGAAAGGGCAGATAAAAGCAAGTAAGTTTGGTTGACCTTTCATAGTCTCCTCATGTTTCCACATTACTCACAAGTCAAATTTAAATTTATGGGCAAAGTCATAGCCTGTTTTCTCTGTGATGACCCCCCTTCCCCCGCCCTTCACTAAAATGACACTTGCTACACTTTCTTCCTCCGTGCAGGATCTAATGGCTCCTGACAAAGAACACAGTATTGTTTGACAGAAATAGGCAGATTCCACATGATGTCAGGGAACAGAATGTATATTCCCTTATCCCTCCACAGCAGTCTCAAGCTTATGTTTCCATCTGCCCTGTTACAGGCTTGCCATACATCAGGAAAACTCCTGACATGTCTTGGTTTTGCGGTGTAAAAATGGCGCTGGGAAGAATTTTGCCAAATCAGCAAAATTAATTATTATTATTATTATTATTATTATTTATACCCCGCCCATCTGGCTGAGTTTCCCCAGCCACTCTGGGCAGCTCCCAAACAAGTGTTAAAAACAGTACAGCGTTAAATATTAAAAACTTCCATGAACAGGGCTGCCTTAAGATGTCTTCTGAATGTCAGGTAGTTGTTTATCTCTTTGACATCTGATGGGAGGGCGTTCCACAGGGCGGGCGCCACTACCGAGAAGGCCCTCTGTGTGGTTCCCTGTAGCCTCACTTCTAGCAATGAGGGAACCGCCAGAAGGCCCTCGGCGCTGGATCTCAATGTCAGGGACGTATGGCAATGCGATGTAAAAAGCAGTGGAAACAGCTCCAAAAGCTTAAAATCCCTATTTTGAGGGGAGTTATCCCTAAAAAAAAACCTCAACAGTTTTGTTGGGTTTCTGAAAAATAAATCACAATTTGTCAGGAATTTCACTTTTTGAGATATGCAACCCTACATTACTTCAAGCTACTCCACCTTGCCTCATTATTTTGGGACACACTCCAAGACTTATAAGCCATTGGAAGAAATCTGGAAGCTTGCAGTCTTTCAGCAGCCTCACCTTTCCCCAGCCATAGCTCACTGACTCTAATTGCCAATCAAGCTACTCGTAAGTAACCAGCTGGTCTAGTAGCTTTGACCTCCCATCCCTTCCAACAGTATTCTCCTGTGATAACATTTCCCAAAAATTCATCCAGTTGCAATAGGCTGCTAAATTCAAATGATTTTATTTTACTACAGTGACTGATAACCTGAAAAGGACAGAAGGAAAATAAGAAGGCAGGGAATAGAAACTGGTTTTATACTCTTTTTTTACTTGCATAGCAATTTGACAAATAGCTTGAAATGGTTCAACAGTGACTTGGCAGAAGGAAAGACCAGTTCAAATCAATTTGCCCATAACCCTAGGTTTGGGAATGGCAACAAAAAAATAACAGCCTCAGCACACTCCTCCATACTAAGTGTAATTGGAATATGAAGTGAGTATCAGTGGGAGCGAAGACAGCAAAATGTCACTTGGATGAAGCAAAATATGTGCATTAGCCTGCCTGAAATATGAGTAGAAATTACTCTTCTTCAAGTGTTGAAATATTGGACTGTAGATTATCTCTAATAGCTAAACCTGTGGGTGAAAAAATTGTAATTGTTCCATTCCTTCCCCTTTTTATACATGACTTAGCATGGAATTGTCCTTTTTTAAAAAAAAATATAGTTTTTCTGCATGGATACATGCTGACATAATAGGAGGGTTGAAGCAAGTAAAGATTTCTGAAATTCAGGCATGGGAAAATATCACTATTATCTCACCCAAGTGCTGGTCACATGCTTATTATCTGAAATCTAGAGGACAAAGGGGCCTCAATCAATAGAATACCCACTGTCCACTTGTTTGTTAGAGTATTTTACAGCAGTTTGGAAAATAACTCCTATTGTCTATTATATCTGACATGAAACACAGAGATACAATCAATTGTCAAGTCATCTATTAGGAGAGGGAAGGAATATAGCAGCTGTCAGACAGTGTGCTTCCTTGTTATGGGTATGGGACACAAGTAAGTTTGGATAGTGCCTAATAATTCAAGGGTGGGACTCCACACACACTTAAGTACTCCTCTTCATGCTCTTCAATGCAGAGGAGATATTTTTTACACTGACGGCAGAGCAGATGTGATGCTTGGCATGCAACTGTCATGAAAAACAACATAGTTATTTCTGTCAAAAATTACAGTGGTGGTTAGGAATCTCCAGTCCTTGGGCCTAATTAGGACACCAGGGGTCCTAATTGTGACCTCAATACCATTTTCCTCAAATCACACCTGCCCGCCCAACACCAAACATCATATGTGGAGATGCCCCACCCTCTTGTGCGCTATACTTCTTCTTAAGCATCTCCTCTCAGTGCCTGTTGATGGGTTTGGAGAGAGAGCCTCTTTGAAGTCTGTTTGCTATCATTGTATTTGAATCCCATTTGCCCAGTAATGCGAAGAATTCAACACCAAGCTATTGTTTTGGACAGCATCTCTAAATCAAACATTCCCTTGTAGAAAGAAGAGCTCCACCTGCTTTTTCAGCAAAACTCCCAGAGCTGCAAACAAACACTGAATTGACATAGAGGCATTTTATAGGAAATTAACACAGCCACATAACCATTCCTCAGGCAAATGGTGGAGCTACAAATAACATGAAGCTGCCACTGAAAACATCAGTACCATGTCTTTTTCTCCTTTCTTCCCTGTACTATTCGGGGATGCTCAGCACATAATCACAGTAGGATTTTCCCAACCCAAGTCTATTCCATAGGATGGAATTTATAGGCAGCACTTACAGAGCAACCCTTACTTACTTACAGAGCAACTCTAGACCTCATCAAAGATGTGGGGAGATGAGTCACAAGTTACTGTTTTCAGTAGGAGCACTCTATAGTTTTTAACATCTGTATTTCTCTTTGGGAATGGTGAAAAGCTGTGCCAGGCCAGGTGTACAGTTAATTAGCATCTCAAATGCAACAGTAAGACACACAGGATGTAGTTTATGGATGTAATTAGAAGTAGTTTTTAGTACTCGGAAGTGTAATCTAGAGAAGTTTTGCATGCAGGTATATTTAGATACAGTAATTGTGTAATTAGTACAAATTAAATGATTAATTTGTAAGATTTTTCTCCTCTGAGGAGTAGAAAATATTTTAGAATTTTTGAAGACTGAAGTTTTAATGTCAGAATAAGTCTCCTCTTATTTGTTAAATGCAGATAACTCAGCATCAAAATTTAAACACAATGTTTTTTCCTGTTAAAGCCCTAGGTCTTCCTTATCTTGTTTTTAGCACTTCTGGTCAATCATTTCATAAAAGTAATTATGTGATATTATTTAACTTAATGAAAAGCTGTGTTTTAAAGTTTATTTTTTTAAAAAAATTAATCAATGCCCTGACATTAGATACAATTTACAATTGCATAGATAAAACCGAATGATGCCTAAAACCTACAGACACCATATTCTTTGCAAAAACTCACAATTTTTATACTGTCCATACTTCAAACATTGTTTACAGAGTGACAGGACTAATAAAAAGGGAAGTATAATAAAAAGGGAAGTATGATTATTTGATTAATCAACATTAAAACTTCTAATCAACTAAAAGAAAATTTCAATTAATAGAGCAAAAGGGTGAGCAATAATTCTTTTTTCAGGAAATCATCAGTGCTTCCTGAATTTCTCCCCAATTTGTTACCACCTCTAAACATCATCAAACTAGCTCAAACACAGCACCTCCAATAAGATTGTGATTAGGCACTAGTATACAATTATTCCAAATGTTTGATAGGTTTGTAATATGAGCCTTAAGCTGCTCTCCATATCAGATCTCCATTGCATATTTCTTTTGGGGGAAATTATTAGACTTATTTCCATAGTGCATATGACTGCACTAGCCATCCATGGTTCAATAGAGTACATTTCTAAAGTAGTGGTAGTTAGATGAATCACACCTAGATGATCAGCAAAGTCTCAAGGGTGAACTAGATTTAACTGAACAGCTGCAAGACCCAGAAAAGTGTTTGCTAGCATTTCTCAGTAGCTCTGTCTTCCACTGAGAATAAATGAGAAGTGCTATCCCCAACAGTTCGTCATTTCCCCTGGCAACTTCATCAAAGAACTAATCCATCCTGAATCAATATTTCTTCCAAGCTTCCCAGTCTCTCAGCATATGATTCTTAGTAGATTTCATTTTGCAGCCTAAGGATTTGTCTGAGAACCCCCCAGTTGTTCATAAGTGATTGAGAATAGATGGGATGAAGCTTCCTCTGATGAGAGCTAGCTTGGGAAAACCTTGGAAATCTTATGAGAAAGCTTCATTCTTCCCAGCAATGTGATGCATCATCAGTAATGACACATCAATGGAGTCAGATTTTTTGCACAGGTTTGCAAAAGCTATTAACTAAAGCAGGGTTTGCCGACATAGTGCCCACCATGTGCTGTTGGACTCCAACTCCCATCAGCCTCTGCCTGCATGGACAGTGGTCAAGGATGATAGGAGAAGGAGTTCAATCACATCATGTTGTCAACCTTTGACCCAAATCATGATGATTTTTTAAAACTTATTTTTTTGAAATCCAGTCTAGGAAAGTTAGTTTTTATGCTTCCCTGAGACCTACGGTTGAAGGGTGGTAAACACATTTAATAATAAATAAATAAATGAAATTGATGATAGGTCAAACTCTGGTTTTCACTACTGATGAACATTTCAGTCACATGTAGTTAGAACAGCAATATTCCTTAATTAGCAATAATATATAAAGTTCTCTTCCGCTAATATGCATTAATCATTTCACGCAAGGAAGTCTGGGCCTGTACATATAAGCAGAATGAGGCAATGTGTCATGAACTGGCAGAACACTTGAGGAAGGGGGAAAGGATCCTGTTGAGGTGTGTAGCCATGATTGGTACAAACTGGGACAAGCTGAAGCAGGAGAAGGGGAGGCTGGGGACTTAGGAGGTACTTACAGGACATCAGAGGATGTTATAGGGGCAGCCAACAGTTCAAGGGAGCCAGGGAAGGGGGACAAATCACCAGGACCAGAGGTGTCCCCATCTCCACAGACATGGCAGGCTCTGAGGAATCGGGAACAGCGTGACGTGCATTCCAAGAGACTGAGGCAGGCAAGGAAACACAGCCCAGCTAATTAGTGGACCAGGTGGAGATCATGTGGCTTGTTAGGTCTGGAAGGAGGTTTGTGGTAACTCAGCTGGATTAATCTCAGGGCAGATGAGGATCACAGGCTTCGTCAAATGGAGAGGCACAGCTGCTCAGCTGGAGCAAAGTCAGCTGCAGCAATCAACACTGGGAAAGATACAAGGGAAGCAAGGCAGAGACTTAGGGTGTGATCAACTTTCTCTGTTGACAGACCGCATATTGTCTGCTTCGTGAATGCTATTGTACTGCTACTTCAGGACTTACCCCAGGCTTTCTGATTCTGGGTCTTCTGTGGTGGTGAGAACCTGGCTTTACGGCTTGACTTCAAACTTGGCTCATTGTATTGGACTTGGTCTGGTATTTGACCTTTTGGATTGCCTGACTCACTAGTGTTACTCTTAGGACTGTGTGTACCAGTGGGACTTATGCCTGGGTATGCCAGGGGTCAGGAGACAATAGAATCCTGAGATGGTAAACATGTGTCATTTTTTAACATCCTTTCATGTTAATAAAATGGAATAAAAATCCTGAAAATAAAACAAAACTAAAAATGCACTTCAGACAGAAAGGCTCAGTGCATGTCCTATTATGCAAGTTCCCATTCCGGGCATAATGAGCTTGAGGTCTCTGGGGCTGGGGTGCTGGAAGCAGCAATAATGACATGACAACATCTTAGGTTCAAATTGGCCCCAACTTCATTGATTACTGATGTTGGTAGGCTTTAGAATAGGCACTGGGTATGTTTCATAAAACAACCAGTCCAAATGCTGACTGATTACCTCTTCAGGGTCAATTGTGGATCAAGGATCACTGTATGATGCACATCAAGATGGACAATCCCTCCAGGATACCACTTGGACAATTCTATGGCCTGTTAGCCCCCATCTGGGCATTCAGATGGAAAACTTTCCCCTGGACTCCTTTACTGGGGTAGCCTGATACATTGATTGAGGAAGGGGATAGGGTTTCTTCCCACTCCTTCTGTTTAGACAAAGGATCCAGCACAATGCCCTTTTCCGCCAGTAAATTATGACAGTTGGCAAAGTTATAAGGTAGACAAATCACAAATCTGGCCCAATTTGTCTGCAGGTGAATTCCTCCATGGCCCTGAATATGGTAACTGAGTAAATCCACAGCAAGCTCATGCACATGTGTTGTCCACTTACCTTCAGGCAGGGCCAGAACCTACTAGGTGGGACGTCTGTTGCTGTTTGAAGAAAGTGCAAGTAGTTTAGAAGAAGTGTAGGTGGACCTGAGTGAAGCTAGCCAAGGATAGGCTACTCCCAGGTCCACCTCATAAGTCCTGCTCTCTAGATTTGCTGTGATTGGCCTATTTCACTTCAAATCAAGTAAAAGTCCCAGTAATTGCAGCGGCTAGCTGAGGCTAATATTGCTACCCACCAGCCACATGGGAAATGGGTTTTTTTGGGGGGAGGGCAGCTCACCTGTGGCCATGCTGGACAGCAACAGCTGCCACTGCCAAAATGGTAAGTGGCCTGTTCTACATGGATATTTTATGCAAGACATTATCAAAAGATGAGACCTTATTACCCTCACAGATCATTGTACTGTCTCAGGACCTGAGCAGCTCACTCTCACTTCAGGCTGTTGCATACACATACAAACACACAAAACACTAGTTAACCTCAACAATCAAAGACCATCAAACAGAAAGCTTATGCAACTCTTTTGAAAGATCAGCACTTCCCAAAATATATGTCAGTGACTTGACACTGTTTCTAAGCTCTAGAGCAATAATCTATTGTGTAAATGATAAAGGACCCCTGTATGGTTAAGTCCAGTCAAAGGTGACTATGAGGTGTGATGCTCATTTCAATTTCAGGCCAAGGGAACCGGCATTTGTCCACAGACAGCTTTCCGGATCATGTGGCAAGCATGACTAAACCACTACTGGCACATGGAGGACCGTGGTGAGTGCCAGAACGCATGGAAACGCACTGTTTACCTTCCCACCACAGTGGTACCTATTTATCTATTTGCACTGGTATGCTTTTGAACTGCTAGGTTGGCAGATGCTGGGACAGAGCAATGGAGCTCTTCCAATTAGCAAGCCCAAGAGGTTCAGTAACACTAGTTACTTGACTCTAAAGTGGAGCTGGACTTGAATTAGAGCTCTAGTTTTATCTGCCCTGTTCATGTTCTTTTTTCCTCCTTGCTTTCTGCACCTGAAAGCTAAGCCATGTTCTAACTGTAGAACTCTAACTACATACCCACCAACATTTTTCCGATGAAAATAGGGATGTCCCATTCCATAATGATAATTTTACTATTTATACCCCACATATCTTCCTGGGTTGCCCTAGCCACTCAGGGCAGCTTCCAACATATATAAAAACATAATAAATAAAGTAATACACACCATCATCTAAGTGCATCTCCCATAAGACGGTAAGTTCAAAGCCCCAAATTACCTAATTGCACTGGTGCTCAAAGGTAGATCACGGGGGGGGGGAGCATTACAGCTTAATGTCTGAAATCCAGAGGCAGGACGAGGAAATGGTCTTTTTTGAAGCGAAGGAGTGCTGCAGCCAGTAGGTGTAGGCAGTACTAGCTGCTAGATGGATCAGGGCTTTGATGGTATAAGATCACTCCCTATGTTCTAAAATTCCACACATTGTCAGAATTCATTTTCGGTTTATGTGCATACTTGCTTTGCCACAGACTTCATTGATCACTAGGGCATGTGAAAGTTAAATACAGCAACATCTGTGTTAGGAAAACCACAAATATTTACAGGAATTGGGAGATATCTGGGAATAGGGAAGGCCTAGAAGGCGAGTAATGTTCCATCCAAATTGCTAGCAAAAGCAATAAAAAAGGAACTAAGGGACTAGTTTAGTAATGAAACAAACAGTGTATTATTAAGGGAAAGGGATGAGAAGATTTGATGTTCTGCATAATGCAATATGTCCCCCCCCCACCTTTTAATGTTTTCCTTTAATATCTGCAGCATGTGAGCTGAGGGTATATGCTCTGGTGTTGGGCAAATGAGCAGTATTTTTCAGTGATTATGATGTATTTACAGTATTATTACATTTAGCAGACACCAATGATAACCAGGGCACTCTGGGTGACAAACAGATTAAAACAATTAAATATATGCCAGAAAAGTACATGGGTATCAGTAGAACAGATTGGAGATATGTGGGGAAATTATCTATACATTTATAATGGAATCCCCACTATGCTCCTGAAATGTTATGCTAGGAGTTATATGGGTATTACAGACTTCTTTCACTATACCCAAAACTTCTACAAGGGAAAGTACCATAATTTTCATAGAATCATAGAATCATAGAGTTGGAAGAGACCACAAGGGCCATCGAGTCCAACCCCCTGCCAAGCAGGAAACACCATCAGAGCACTCCTGACATATGGTTGTCAAGCCTCTGCTTAAAGACCTCCAAAGTAGGAGACTCCACCACACTCCTTGGCAGCAAATTCCACTGTCGAACAGCTCTTACTGTCAGGAAGTTCTTCCTAATGTTTAGGTGGAATCTTCTTTCTTGTAGTTTGGATCCATTGCTCCGTGTCCGCTTCTCCGGAGCAGCAGAAAACAACCTTTCTCCCTCCTCTATGTGACATCCTTTTATATATTTGAACATGGCTATCATATCACCCCTTAACCTCCTCTTCTCCAGGCTAAACATGCCCAGCTCCCTTAGCCGTTCCTCATAAGGCATCGTTTCCAGGCCTTTGACCATTTTGGTTGCCCTCCTCTGGACACGTTCCAGTTTGTCAGTGTCCTTCTTGAATTGTGGTGCCCAGAACTGGACACAGTACTCCAGGTGTGGTCTGACCAGAGCAGAATACAGTGGCACTATTACTTCCCTTGATCTAGATGCTATACTCCTATTGATGCAGCCCAGAATTGCATTGGCTTTTTTAGCTGCCGCGTCACACTGTTGGCTCATGTCAAGTTTGTGGTCAACCAAGACTCCTAGATCCTTTTCACATGTACTGCTCTCAAGCCAGGTGTTACCCATCTTGTATTTGTGCCTCTCATTTTTTTTGCCCAAGTGCAATACTTTACATTTCTCCCTGTTAAAATTCATCTTGTTTGTTTTTGCCCAGTTCTCTAATCTGTCAAGGTCGTTTTGAAGTGTGATCCTGTCCTCTGGGGTGTTAGCCACCCCTCCCAGTTTGGTGTCATCTGCAAATTTGATCAGGATGCCCTGGAGTCCATCATCCAAGTCGTTGATAAAGATGTTGAATAAGACCGGGCCCAAGACAGAACCCTGTGGCACCCCACTAGTCACTCTTCTCCAGGATGAAGAGGAACCATTGATGAGCACCCTTTGGGTTCGGTCAGTCAGCCAGTTACAAATCCACTGAGTGGTAGCATAGTCAAGACCGCATTTTACCAGCTTCTTTACAAGAATATTGTGGGGCACCTTGTCAAATGCCTTGCTGAAATCAAGGTAGGCTACATCCACTGTGTTCCCTTCATCTACCAGGCTTGTAATTCTGTCAAAAAACGAGATCAGGTTAGTCTGACATGACTTATTTTTCAGAAATCCATGCTGACTATTGGTGATCACAGCATTCCTTTCTAGGTGCTCACAGACTGTTTGCTTAATGATCTGCTCCAGAATCTTCCCTGCTATTGATGTCAGACTGACTGGGCGGTAATTATTTGGGTCCTCTCTTTTCCCCTTTTTGAAAATAGGGACAACATTTGCCCTCCTCCAGTCTGCCGGGACTTCGCCTGTTCTCCAGGAATTCTCAAAGATGACTGCCAGTGGTTCTGAGATCACATCTGCCAGTTCTTTTAATACTCTTGGATGCAGTTCATCTGGCCCTGGAGACTTGAATACATCTAAACTAGCCAAATATTCTTGTACTATCTCCTTAGTTATTCTGGGCTGTGTTTCCTTTGCTGAATCATTTGCTCCAAATTCTTCAGGTCGGGCATTGTTTTCTTTATCGGAGAAGACTGAGGCAAAGAAGGCATTGAGGAGTTCAGCCCTTTCTGTGTCCCCTGTTTGCATTTCACCATCTTCTCCTCTGATTGACCCCATTGTTTCTTTGTTCTTCCTTTTGCTACGAACATACCCATAAAAGCCTTTTTTGTTGCTTTTAACCTCTCTAGCAAGCCTGAGTTCATTCTGTGCTTTAGCTTTTCTGACTTTGTGTCTACACGTGCTGGCTATTTGTTTGAATTCCTCTTTGGTGGTTTCCCCCCTTTTCCATTTTTTGTACACATCCTTTTTTAATCTTAACTCAGTTAAAAGTTCTTTAGATAGCCACCCTGGCTTCTTTAGGCACCTTCCATGTTTCCGTCTCATTGGTATTGCCTGACGTTGTGCTTTTAGTATCTCCCTCTTAACAAACTCCCAGCCATCATGAACTCCCTTTCCTTTTAGTATTGTTGTCCATGGGATCTCACCCAGCACTTCCCTAAGTTTTATGAAGTCGGCTTTCTTTCCCTAAGTTTTATGAAGTCAAGAAATTGAGTCCTAGTATGCTTGGCTGCTCCTTTCCGCTGTATAGTAAACTTCAGAAGAGCATGATCACTCGCGCCTAATGATCCTTCCACTTCAACCCCACTAACCAGGTCATCAACATTGGTTAGGACCAGATCTAAAATGGCTGTTCCTCTTGTTGCTTCTCCCACTTTCTGGACAATGAAGTTGTCTGCAAGGCCAGTGAGGAATCTGTTTGACCTTATGCTCTTGGCTGAGTTTGACGTCCAACAAATATCCGGGTAATTGAAGTCCCCCATTACTACTATCTCCCTTCCTTTTGCATGCTTGGCCATCTGTTCCAGGAAGGCATCATCTATGTCCTCCGTTTGGCTTGGGGATCTATAGTAAACTCCCACAATGAGGTCTCTGTTATTCTTCTCTCCCTTAATTTTGACCCAAATGCTCTCACTTTGGCTTTGAGGATCTAAATCTTGGATCTCTTCACAGGTATACACATCCCTGACATATAACGCCACTCCTCCTCCTTTCTTGTCTGGTCTGTTTCTCTGAAATAGATTGTATCCCCCCATTATTACATTCCAATCGTGGGACTTATCCCACCAGGTTTCAGTGATGCCTATTATGTCATATTTAGTTTGCTGTACCAAGAGCTCAAGCTCATCTTGTTTATTTCCCATGCTTTGCGCATTAGTGTACAGACATTGAAGTCCATTAATCATTCCCCCGTGTCTCTTATTTAAGGATTTTTTCCTCCCACCACTAGGTCCGCGTGCTGTTTGCTCCATTTGGTCTATGACATTTGGATGATCATCTTCATTAATTGATAGACTCCTACCTTCAGGAGCACTGTCTCCCTCCCCCACATTAGTCAGTTTAAAGCCCTCCTGATGAGGTTTCTGAGATTTTTGGCAAAAACATTTCTCCCAACCGTTGTGAGGTGCAGCCCATCACTTGCCAGAAGTCCATCTTCAAGAAACTGCAGTCCGTGATCTAAGAATCCAAACCGTTCCTGTTTACACCATTTGCGAAGCCAGCTGTTCACTTCCACTATTTTCCCCTCTCTCCCTGGGCCATGTTGTTCAACTGGGAGGACAGATGAGATGACAATTTGTGCATTTAGTTGCTTCAATTTCCTGCCGAGAGCCTCGTAGTCTCTTTTGATCTTCTGCAGGCTATTGCTTGCAGTGTCATTGGTTCCCACATGAACCAAGAGGAAGGGGTATTTGTCAGTGGGTTTTATGATTCCTTGCAGTCGTTCAGTTACATCTTGGATCTTAGCCCCGGGGAGACAGCACACTTCCCGAGACATCTTGTCAGGCCCACAGATCACTGCTTCTGTTCCCCTCAGTAGGGAATCCCCTATCACCACTACACGCCTCCTCTTGGGTTTGGTCGGGGTTCTTCCGTGAGCTGTCCGTTCCAAGGTCGCCTGCACATTCCCTGAGGACTGACTTTGCTGCTCGTCTTCATATACCTGATCGACTGTAATGAGGGAGAGATCCTCAAATGGAGTCTGCTCTTCTTCTTCCATGCTAGGGGAGAGGACCTCAAAGCGATTGTGTATTTCTAAGCAATCAGAGTGAACCCTGGGCCTCCTACTTCTTTGAGTCACGTTTCTCCATATATCTGGCTCCTGTGTTGGTGAACTAGACTCCTTCTCAGGGGAGTCCCCTGTCTCCTCCTTGGTGGAGACGGTGTGCTCTGTTGCTTCCAAGAAGAGCTCCAGCTCTCTAATTCTTTGGAGCGTAGCTACACGTTCCTCCAGTTGCTGGACTTTGTCTTTTAAGAGGGCAATCAACATGCAATTGCTGCAGGTAAAGCTGCCTGCAACCTTTGGCAAGATGGCAAACATTGCGCAGGAATCGCAGGCGACTGCAGCTGTTCCCTCCCCTTCCATCTTGAGATCATGTCGTTGGGGTTGGCTACAGAGGTCCTCCATCATAAAAAGCTTGAAGACAGGACAAATAACTTCCCCCACACAAAAAACACCTAGATCTCCCCCAACAAACGTTTGAGACTAGCTCCCCTAAATCTAAAAGATGGATCTAACTGCCCGCTGCCCTGCAAACTCTGATAAGCTCCTCCCACAGCTAATCCCCTGCCTCAACAGAAACCCTGCCCCCTCTGACCTTTACACAGGGAAAACAGCAATCAGCCACAAAGAAACACACACACACACACAAGAAAACCCTTTTTGCTCCTTCTTCAACTGATGCCCTGCAAACTCAAATTTTAAAGAAGTGTATTCAAACACACTGTGATAGCTTGAGGGAGGTGGGGTAAGGATAGATACTTAACTCTCTGAAACTCTTATGAAGCAATTTATCCTAAATTTACTCACAGAAGCTTCACCATGGTAGAATTCTGCAGGTTCACCTCAACTGTCACTTAAGAAAGTTCTTTAATCCTGGCAAATAAATAACAATTTACTTCAACATTTCTAGAGATCTTTTACCTAAACAGAACACTTTGAGTTCAAAGTATGTTTGTCTTTAGGTCAGATTTGCTTTCGGTTGCTTTTACTTGAGTTGGGCGGGGGGGGGGGACAGCTTTTCTATCCCTAATTTTAAGAACAGCATCTTAAAAAGCAGAGACATCACCTTGCCAACAAAGGTCCGTATAGTTAAAGCCATGGTTTTCCCTGTAGTGATGTATGGAAGTGAGAGCTGGACCATAAAGAAGGCTGATTGCCAAAGAATTGATGGTTTTGAATTATGGTGCTGGAGGAGACTCTTGAGAGTCCCATGGACTGCAAGAAGATCAAACCTATCCGTTCTGAAGGAAATCAGCCCTGAGTGCTCACTGGAAGGACAGATCGCGAAGCTGAGGCTCCAATACTTTGGCCACCTCATGAGAAGAGAAGACTCCTTGGAAAAGACCCTGATGTTGGGAAAGATGGAGGGCACAAGGAGAAGGGGACGACAGAGGACGAGATGGTTGGATAGTGTTCTTGAAGCTACAAACATGAGTCTGACCAAACTGCAGGAGGCAGTGGAAGACAGGAGTGCCTGGCGTGCTCTGGTCCATGGGGTCACGAAGAGTCGGACACAACTAAATGACTAAACAACAACAACAAATTTTAAGAAAGAGATGGCAAAACATTCAGTCCAGGAGGAAAATGCTTGGCTAATAACACTTTATAGCCATACTATATGGGCAAAACAATTCAATCCAAATCTCCGTTAGACCAAGCTGAGGGTGTATGATTATGTGGAGGTCTCCTTCCATCCAGGTTTCCTAGGTAAAAACATTTCCTGCCAACTGGCTGACACGAGTGTGTAGGTCGTACTGTAGATGAATATCTGCTCACAGTAATCGGTGGAAAGCCCCCCAAATGGAGTGTTCTGGAGGCAGGAAGGGGCTGAGCCAGCCCAGTATCCACTGGACATTAAACTGGTTTCATAACCATCATGTGACAGCATTAGGCCCAATCCAGACCTGACCACCCTGCCCTCCACCTTCCACTGTAGCCAGCTTGAGCAGCAGGGTTGTGCTAGTGTGGAGAGGACAGTAAGGGGGGGGGGCAGGGACAAATAGGATCTGTCATTGCCAACCTCTTGCCCTCTAGAGATGTTGTGGGACTACAACTCCCAAGAGCCCCAGTCAGTAAACAATGTTCTTTGGCAGTAATGGGAATTATAATCCAACATTTGGAGGGCACTAGGTTAGCAGTGGGTGGCTTAACCCGTTGGTAAATCGTCTCTCTCTAGTGGCTTTTCTCTCATGACATGTTTTCAAGGGCAAATGAATATTTGAAGCCCTGCTGAAGAAAGGGCACATGGCAGGTGGATTGGAATAACAGTGCACAGGTGAAGGTTTAGCACCCCACCAACTGCTTCTCCAGTCCTCATGCTCCTGTCATAAAATGGTTCTTCCATTATAAAAGGACCATAGCACTACAATTCCACATTTGCTTGCATGTAATGTGATTTGAGGGACGCGGGTGGCGCTGTGGGTTAAACCACAGAGCCTAGGACTTGCTGAGCAGCTGGTCGGCAGTTCGAATCCCCGTGATGGGGTGAGCTCCCATTGCTCGGTCCCTGCTCCTGCCAACCTAGCAGTTCAAAAGCACGTCAAAGTGCAAGTAGATAAACAGGTACCACTCCGGTGGGAAGGTAAATGGCGTTTCTGTGTGCTGCTCTTGTTCGCCAGAAGCGGCTTAGTCATGCTGGTCACATGACCTGGAAGCTGTACGCCGGCTCCCTCGGCCAGTAAAGCGAGATGAGTAGCGCAACCCCAGAGTCAGCCACGACTGGACCTAATGGTCAGGGGTCCCTTTACCTTTACCCTTTAATGTAATTTGACTATCAGTGTTTGCAGTTGCTCTTGGGGAATGAGCAACTTCCAAACCTCCAAAACAGTCTGACAAGCCTTTGATCAAAAGCCACAGATTGATATTTCATATTTGTTGAAATGCGTTGGGTACAATTCACAAAAAACTGCCCCTGTGAACTAAAGCTGCATGGTTGCAATGCTTGATGGATTGTCTCCTTTGTGAATACATGCAACCAAGAGGCAAAGTGTGACATAAAACAGTTTTACCAGCACCGTTACAATAAATTTGCCCTTCTGCAACAATAGGAACTTTGGTATATGCAGCAGGGCAATTTGATTAAGCTGACCTCTTTAATGATACTATAAGTGCTTAGCAATGAATTTCCATGTTTGTTATGCAGTTATTTCTGTATTTATAGATTAGCCCAATCAAAAGGAATCTGAATAAAAGAAAACAACTTTACACCAGTGTCAGGGAACTGCCATCGGAGGAACAGGTGGTGGAGGGGCTCAGGGAGGAAGGAAGAGACTCAACAGCCGAAGCAGGAACCAGCAGGGGGAGGAGTGGATCTCTGAGGGAATGCGAGCAGGAGGGAGGGCTCAGAGACGCTTCCAGCGAGAACAGTGGGGAGGTATCTGAAGCTCCCATAGGGAGACCCACGCCTCACCGGAAACTGTCACGCCGTGAGTCCAGAAGGCGGGTTTCCGTTAAGGAACTCTTATGCTGGAAACGATTCCGAAAACAACCACTGTCGGAATCTGCAAGCGATTAGAGCAGACATGTTTGAGGAGCTCTGTCACACACAGAGGTTTGTGGCGTTGCACAAACTCTGAGGGATTACGATTTTACGCACAAGCAGCTCATCATCCCATCACAGCATTCCGACAGTCTTTGTACGCTGCCTGTGCAGGAGAAGGCATCATGAGCGACCCAGCCGGAACCGAAGGAGCAGGGGTTGGAGCTGGTCCAAGCTTGGAAGAAAGGTACCGAGCGTTGGAAATCCAACTGGCGCTGCAGACGGCGAGGCTTGAGGAGAGAAGGGCTCAGGATGCAGACAAGAAGGGGAGAGCCACCCAGTTCACCAGAAAGGTACCAGGATTGGTGCAGAGGTTTGGGGGGGACCCCAAGGACTACCATGCCTTTAGGACAGAGATGCAATATGCCCTCACTGTGCAGTTTGATGAATTCCCTGACGAGGAATCGCGAGTGGCTTTCGTGATTGGGCATCTTGAGAGGGGGGCGAGGGACTGGGTTAGACCCCTGATGGCAACGCATAATGACATCCTAAAGGACACCATGAAGTTCTTTCATGCAATGGATATCATGTTTTCCAGCGATATTGAGGAGGGAGTGGTGCGCAGACAGCTAATGGCTTGCAAGCAGGGAAGCCGATCTGTCCGTGAGTACTGGACTGAGTTTACCATGCTGGTTCACAGATTGGGGTGGGACTTATCGGCGGCACCCATTCAGATGCTATTTGAAGAAGGTCTTTCTTCGGCTGTGAAAGACGAATTGTCCCGGAGCCCCAGGGCGGTTTCTATGGATCAGCTGACCAAATCTGCGCTGACCATAGGAGCGCGCCAGGAGGCGAGAGCCTTGGAGAGGCGGGAAGGTAAGGGGGAACGTTGGAAGGAGTTACGCATTCCAGACATTCCTGAGCCAGCTTTCCCGCCGGCAGAGCCGATGGAAATCGGAACAGCGCGCGCGCGCGCAGTTTCAAAGCCCACCGAAGGGGGAAGGAAGGAGGGAAAAGGCGCCCGGAAATGCTATCTCTGCCAACAGCCAGGTCACTTGGCCAGAGTCTGCCCCCAGAGGAAGGAATGGCAAGGAATGGTGGGAGCTGTTGAGGGAGGAGTGGAAGAGATATCGGAGCAAGTAAAAGCCAATGCCTGGCTGCCACCGTCGGGGCACAGCAGCCAGGCCAAAGAGCAGTGAAAGTGCCCGCGCCAGAATCTCCCAAACCTGCCCTAGTGATAGAGGTGTCACTAGAGTTGCAAAACGGATACCCTCTGAAGATTAAGGCGCTGTTGGACTCAGGCAGCTCCTGCAATTTCATGAGCAAGGAGTTTGCAGCTGAACACCAGATACAGACGATCCCTTTAAGCAACCCCCTACAGGTGACCACGATCGATGGCAGGGAGCTGTTGGGAGGGGAAGTCAGCTTGCAGACCGTACCAATGACAATGAAGGTGGCAAGGCACACAGAACTGATAGCGTTTAATGTGGCCACCTTGGGAGGGGCTCCCATTATTTTGGGGATGAGCTGGCTGGCGTTACATGATCCACTGGTGGGCTGGCATCAGAGAGTGGTTTCCTTCGGTTCCGCACATTGCTTAGAACACTGCAGGGGGGGAAAGGGTTCAGCAGGAGCCCAAGCTACCCTAGCAGGAACGGAAGTAACGGAGAAGGTGAAGGTACCACGAGAATACGCAGATCTCAGCGACGTGTTCAGCGAAAGGGAAGCTGACCAACTACCCCCGCATAGACCCTTTGATTGTCAAATCAATTTACTGCCTGGGGCGCAGCTCCCCGCAGGCAAGTTGTATGCCATGTCAGACAGAGAAATGCAGGAGTTACGAGAATTCATTGACAAGAACCTGAAGAGGGGTTTCATCAGAGAGTCAAGGGCAGTGGGAGGTAGTCCAGTGTTTTTTGTGGATAAAAAAAACACGGACAAGCCGAGACTTGTGTGTGACTTTCGGGCCCTAAACGCAGTGTCAGAACCATTGGCCTTTCCCATGCCTAGAATAGACGACATTTTGAACAGGGTGCGGAAGGGAAAGATTTTTACCAAGCTGGACCTAAGGGGGGCGTACAATCTGATACGTATAAGGAAAGGGGACGAATGGAAAACCACCATGTTCACCCCTTTGGGGGCCTTTGAATATCTCGTTATGCCATTTGGATTACAAGCAGGCTCAGCGTGCTTTCAATCGCTGATGAACCACGTACTAGGGCCTTTGCTTTACAAGAATTGTGTGGCCTTCCTGGATGACGTGTTGGTGTATTCTGAGAATGAGGAGCAGCATGTGAGAGACGTCAGAGAAGTGTTGCGCAGGCTGCTAGACAACCGGCTGTGGGTGAAACTGGAGAAGTGTCAGTTTCATACCAAGGAGGTAGAGTTCCTGGGGTACCGCCTGTCAGACAAGGGATTGGCTATGGATCCCGGCAAGGTCCAGGCAGTGCTGGAATGGAAAACTCCCAAAACAAAGAAGGATGTGCAGAGGTTCCTAGGGTTTGGGAACTTTTACCGTAAGTTCATCCGAAACTTTGCCCACCTGACGGCGCCCATAACGGACTGTCTCAGCAGTAAGAAGAAATTTGTTTGGACTGAGGAGGCGGAGCGAGCTTTTGAGGAGCTAAAAAGGGCCTTCGCCTCTGAAGAACAACTTCTGCATGTGGATTTACAAAAAAAGATGAGAGTCGAAACAGACGCATCAGACAGAGCCATTGGGGCGGTGCTTCTCCTGCAGCCAGGGGGGGGAGGAGTCAGAGTGGAGACCGTGTGCTTTTTTTTCGCGAAAACTGAACAAATCCGAGAGGAACTACACGGTGTACGATCGAGAACTTCTCGCTATTCATGAGGCTTTTCGGAGATGGAGGCACCTGCTAATTGGCGCACAACATAAGGTGCAAGTGTGCACTGACCACAAGAACCTAGAGTATTGGAGAACGGCACGAGTGCTCAACCAACGGCAGTTGAGATGGGCCCAGGAGTTCTCCAGATTTAACTTTGAGATTTGTTATGTGCCAGGCCCAGAGAACGTTAGGGCGGACGCTCTCTCACGTAAACCTGAATATTTGGAGGGGGAGGGAGCACCCGAAGAGAGACATGTCATTCCAGAGGACCGCTGGGTGTGTGGGGCGGCATTGGTGGGGCAAAGAGAACTGGTAGAGGGAATGGAGAACGATGAATACGCACAGGACAAACTCAGGGGACTCAGGAGGGAGGGAGATAAACCCGGAGGTTTTGAGGAGAGAAACGGGGCGTTGTACTACAAGGGAGCGTTATATATACCTGAAGGAGAGTTGAGGGGGAAGGTACTCAAGCAGCTGCACGATAGCCCCACAGCGGGGCATTGTGGGCAACACAGAACCATGTGGCTGGTGACCAGGGAATTTTGGTGGCCTAAGGTCAGGGAAGACGTGCGGGAGTATGTGAGGAGTTGTGACCAATGCCAGCGAGCCAAAGGGGAAAGGCGGGCGCCGGCAGGGTTATTAGAACCGCTACCCACACCAGAAAGACCATGGGAAGCAGTGGCCATAGATTTCATGACTGATCTGCCAAGGTCCAGAGGGAAAACAGCCATCATGGTTGTGGTAGACCTGTTAACCAAAATGGCACACTTTATAGCCTGCTCACATGCGGTCACGGCAGAAGAAACCGCTAAATTGTTTGTAGAAAATGTGTTTAGGTTGCATGGCGCCCCCTTGAGGGTGGTTTCAGACCGGGGGAAACAATTTACTTCCAGGTTCTGGAGGAAGCTCATGAGCTTACTGCATGTGGAGGTAAATTTCTTGACTGCCCGGCATCCTGAAACCAATGGGCAGGCGGAAAGAGCCAATGGCATCCTCCAACAATATTTGAGGTGTTACGTCAATGACAGAGAGAATGATTGGGTGGAGAAGTTGGCATTGGCGGAATTTGCCTACAACAATGCGGAGAACGTGTCCACGGGGATGAGCCCCTTTTTGGCAAATTACGGGTGCCATCCCAGGGCTTTCCCAGGGGGGGGAAGGGGAGAGATGGAGCGTTCCAGCTGCCGAACAGTTCGTAGAAGAAATGGAAGCTATCCATCGCCAGCTCCAACTTAACTTAGACAGGGCCAAGGAGGAATATAAGAGGCAGGCAGACAAACACAGGAGAGAAGGTGAAACCATTAGGGTGGGGGACCAAGTGTGGCTGTCAACCCAAGGGTTACCCTTCAAAGGGGGTTGTAAGAAGTTAAGACCCAAAAGACTGGGCCCATTTGAAATCACACAACAGGTCAATCCAGTGGCTTTCAGACTCCGGTTACCGAACCACATGAAGCTGCACCCAGTTTTCCACAGGTCATTGCTGTCACTGTATAAAGGGGACAGAGAAGGGAGGGTCACTCGGGGACCAGCAATGGAGGAAAGGGAACAAAGCTACAAGGTGGCGGAGATCCTCGATTCCAGGTGGAAGGGAGATCAAGTAGAGTATTTGGTAATGTGGGAAGGGGAACCGGAGTCGGAAAACACCTGGGTCAGGGCAGAGGATGTCAATGACGAGGTTTTAATAGAAGCTTTTCATCAGAGGTTCCCACGTAAACCTCAGCCTGTAGCGAGGTTCTGGAGGGAATACTTTGCCACCACCGACGAAGAAGAGGGGTTGGAGGGGTTCACAGATTCCGAGGAGGAGGAGGATTTAGCGAGCCAGGACGGCGATCGATGGAGGGAATTGTTCGAGACGTCTGAAGATGAAGAAGATTCTTTTCGGGGTTTTACCTCCTCACCTCCCAGAGGAGAGGAAATGGGAGGGGTGAGGGGGGCCCTGGAGGGGAGGTGGATGTCAGGGAACTGCCATCGGAGGAACAGGTGGTGGAGGGGCTCAGGGAGGAAGGAAGAGACTCAACAGCCGAAGCAGGAACCAGCAGGGGGAGGAGTGGATCTCTGAGGGAATGCGAGCAGGAGGGAGGGCTCAGAGACGCTTCCAGCGAGAACAGTGGGGAGGTATCTGAAGCTCCCATAGGGAGACCCACGCCTCGCCGGAAACTGTCACGCCGTGAGTCCAGAAGGCGGGTTTCCGTTAAGGAACTCTTATGCTGGAAACGATTCCGAAAACAACCACTGTCGGAATCTGCAAGCGATTAGAGCAGACATGTTTGAGGAGCTCTGTCACACACAGAGGTTTGTGGCGTTGCACAAACTCTGAGGGATTACGATTTTACGCACAAGCAGCTCATCATCCCATCACAACCAGTTTATAAATTACTGTGGTACAGAACCCTCATTTTGGTACACATGCCCTTTTAATGGTTCATTTATTTTGCATATTTACTTGAAGCTTAAAAGAATATTCCAGAATGCATTAGCTTTCATTTTCTTACTTGAAGATATGTGGGGGAAAGCTTGGTTCTGTGGAAATACTATGGCCCTTATTATGTTGCCCTATGATTGACCTAAATAAACTGCTACAGTACTCACAGTACACACTTTATCATCAAGCATCACTTGTTGGAATCAGTTCTTTTTTTAATACTCATAGGAAACTCTGCTATCAGCTTTTCAAATCTAGCCCTTATTTGTCCTTCTGTATATATCAGAATCCTATAATGGAGCTGTCATTTAGCGTTTATTTATCATTGTGTTCACTTTGACTGTTTCAATTAGCTTGAAAATGGTTTTGTTTTGCAGTGACTTATTTTTATTGCAGCGTTATCATCATGAAAAAACAACCACGCTGATACATTATAAAACAACATAGATCTAAATTGACACAGTTTTGCGGGGTGTGGGGAGAAAGCTACAATAAGAAACTTTTTAAATATAAGAGAACCCAAATGTTTCTAACAAAATGTGGGTTAATCTCTGGCACATCATATGAAGCACAAAATCCGGCAAAAAGAAAAGGCTGTGACCCTGTCTGGACCTAGCAAGTGCAGTTCAACTCTTTCTCTCTTTTTTAACCTTGAGACTTGACTGTGATATATTCTAGATGGGGATGTTTTAATGGGATGGGCTACAAGGACATAACTAAATCCTCACTTAAATGAGCTACAACCCCACTGCCTTCTTATTGGCTCAAACCTATAAACTTTTCTACAGCTACATGAAGCCATTGGAAGTGGTCAATAGGAGCTTGGGGACCAAGTATCATCATATTCAGATGGCATACATTTCTATTTATCCATAACAGCTGAGTCCAAGGGGCTGGATATGAAATGGAATGTCTGCGTGCAGTATGGACCAGATGAGGGCCAATAAACTAAGTATGAACTCTGAGGAGATGGAGACAGTGTGCGTGGGTGGATCTCATATTCAGGAGTTGGGCAAGTTGCCTGTTCTGGATGGGGTTGCACTCCTTCTTAAAGAACAAGTTCATAGTTTGCAAAATGCTTTTGGATCCATCTTTGTTGCTGGAGCCTCAATGGTTGGAATGCCTTTTACCATTTCCAACTGGTACACTAACCAAAGTGTTCCTCTACAAGGATATTGGGCTGTAGTGATTCATGCATTGTTCATCTGAAGATTTGGTGGTTGCAATGTGCTCTACCTTTGGGCCTGCACTGGGAGTTCCAGATGATGCAATGTGCTACAGCTATACTGCTGATGAGTACAGACTACTGAGAGCACATAATCCCAGTGCTTAAAATCTTGCATACCCTGTCCACATGATGTTACCATTCTAGAATCAAGATTTTTTGTATTAATTTACAAGTCTCTTAAAAATGTGTCCTGGATACAACAGTGCATCTAGTATGATCTCCTAGGCCACCTACACCAGGGTAAAAAGCTAAAGGGCCCCTGGACAGTTAAGTGTAGTTGAATTTGACTTTGGGGTGTGGCCTCATCTCTGCTTTCAGGCAGAGGGAGCCAATGTTTGTCTGCAGACAGCTTTCCGGGTCATGTGGCCAGCATGACTCAATCACTTTTGATGCAACAGAACACCGTGATGGAAGCTAGAGTGCCTGGAAATGCCATTTGCCTTCCCGTTTCAGCGGTGCCTATATATCTTTTTGCACTGGTATGCTTTCGAACTGCTAGGTTGGCAGGAGCTGGGACAGAGCAACAGGAGCTCATCCCGTTGTGCAGATTCAAACTGCTGACCTTGTGATCAGCAAGACCAAGAGGCTTGGTGGTTTAGATCACAGCGCCACTTGTGTCTCACCACCACCTACACGACTGAATCAGTGCCCGCAGACAAAGGTTTTAGCAGGAAGGGAAGGGAATCCCTTTTATTCACCTCCCTGCAAACCAGCTTATAAACTCCTGGGCAAAAAAGGCATTTTGACAAGCTTCTTAAAAACAAACAAAAAAACCTATAGGCACTTCTGTCATGTCCGCTATATTCAAAATAACTACCCACAAAACTACCCACAAAACAGGCTCTAAACTTTAAAGAGTGTTCTTTTGCAAAAACTGCTGCAGCTATTATTCGGAAGTTTAGCAGGATTAATCCAATCAGATGGGGCTACCTGCCTGCAAATTTCATTCAATTCTGCTAAAATTAAAAAGTTATATATAGTTCACTGGGGAGAATCCGTTTTTTAAAGAGGAAGGGAGGGGGGAGGAGGGATATTTGCTTGTAATTTAGCAGGATGTATGCACCATGCAAGAGCATAATTTGCATTATGAATGCAAATTCTATCCACTAAATGCATTTTGATTTCTCCATAATAGAGAAGGGGGTAAGGGAGAAAGAGAGAGTGAGAGAGAATGTAGTTTTGTTTTTCACACTTAGACTTTCAGACTTGGATTCTGAGCTGAATCAGGCAGTCTCGAAGGTGCTTCAGATCAAAGTAGGCTGTCTTCTAAATCAGCAAATAGGGATCCAAACCAACTCTTATGATCAGTGCAAAGCCTTTATACATATGCATCAGACATATGGCCTATCAGCCAATTTCTTATGACACCTTCAAAAACAGTGTTTGCTCATTATAAGTTAATGAACTTGTTTATAGCTTGTCTTCTACAATAACTCTGAGGTATTTTTGTCTTTATCTATCAGTTGCTGGAGGTCAATAGCATTGTTGGAGTTCTTTTTCCTAATTACTTTTGCAAGTACTGAAGACCATCTATTTATTCCAAGAGGGGTCTCAGCTGGGTTCCAGTTTTTCCACAAACAATCTGTTTTCACAGAATCATTAGCTTGGAATAGACACTGTTCGTGTGGTACAGCAAAAAGGTGACTATTAACGTGTTAAGGTTTTTTTCCTGCAAAAAAACAACAGCAGCATGTATGCTAGTGTTCAAATAGCTTGATTTGGCCATGATAATAGCAGTCAAGCAAATTGTGTCCTATTAGCAATAAATGATTTCACAAATAAGGTAAGCTGGATCAGAAAATCCCTGTGTACATGTGCTGAAGATCAAACACAAAGTCAATTGTGTAAGGCATTTTTACTCAGACTAACATTTTTTGGTAGTGAGGAATAGTGGGTAGAGTAGAATAATCAATGTATATTTGATTATCCATAGGGCCTATAATCCAATTAAATAAATAACCATGGTCAGCCAAGAAATATCATTTAGTTTCTACCTGCATACACAATACCTGAATAACAAGGGGATAGGCACTCTTATTAGCCCCTCCTCAAAATCAGCAAATCAAAGTCTACCAAAACAATGGCCCAATAATCTTCAAGAAGATGTGTAAGGCCTTTTTCATTTATGCAAGTACTTGGTTGCTAGGAGTAAGCTAGGCATTCCTTTAGTGGTTAGGCTTTTGTTAAGTATTCTGATTACTTGTCTCTAATGTTGTAACTCATCCTGGACCTGCGGGTAAAAATCCAAATTTACAAGATATTAATTAGCATTGGCAATTATATATAAGTATTCGGCTGTATGCATAGTTCAATGTGACACCTGTCAGTTTCACTCTGTCCTGGAACCGTAACTACCCATCAGGTCCTGTTCTTTAAAACTCTCAGAGCAGTTTCTTTCTGGTACAGATTTCAGGAGACAGCTTGAAATGTACACAATGTTAATCACAAAGTCTCTGCAGAAAAGTGGGCATATATTTGGTGTGCTTTTAAGGTGAGAATGGAGGCAGTAAAACCAGTGCAGGCTTAAAATTATCAGATTGTTCTTGGCAAGCTTGAGTACTCTGGATTGTCTTGGTTGTTTTTGAGTAGGCAATTTCTTAAAGGTGGAATGCAGTTCATAAAAGCGGAATAAAATGGAAAAGGATAGCCCACTCAAAAGGGAATAGCACCTTTTTTCAAACCCCACACTATTATCACACATCTATACTTCTGGAAACAATGATAGCAAAACAGAAATCCGGCAGAGCAATATTATATCTGTATACAGATATGCCGAATTCCCTTTGTACAAAGTTTTTTTGTTTTTTTAAACGTTTCAATTTATCATGCAAGTTGCTAAATTTGTGGATAGAGCAGTACATACCCACTGGTGTTTTTAAGTATAACTAAGATTAAAGTTGAGGACGTGGGTGGCGCTGTGGTCTAAGCCACAGAGCCTAGGGCTTGCCGATCAGAAGGTTGCTGGTTCAAATCCCCACAACAGGGTGAGCTCCCGTTGTTGGGTCTCAGCTCCTGCCCACCTAGCAGTTCGAAAGCACATCAACTGCAAGTAGATAAATAGGTACTGCTCCGGCGGGAAGGTAAACGGCGTCTCTGTGTGCTGCTCTGGTTCACCAGAGGCGGCTTAGTCATGCAGGCCACATGACCTGGAAGCTGGCTGCGGACAAACACTGGCTCCCTCGGCCTACAGAGCAAGATGAGCACCACAACCCCAGAGTTGTCCATGACTGGACCTAATGATCAGGGGTACCTTTACCTTTTTTAAGATTAAAGAGCCTCAGAGTAGTATTTAAGAAGGACAAAGTGGGGATGTGTATCTTGGAGGATAGCAAAAACTTTATAGCATCACAGAATCATGACAGGGGACCTGTAGGAGTGGTCTGAAAGAAATAACTTTTTGTTTTCTTTAAGAAACACCCAACAGTCATAAAAAATAAGCTCCAACATATCAATAAAGAAAAATCAGTTCTCACTTAGCCCAAATTCTTGCAAAAATAGGCAAGACATTGCCAATCAGTGTAAGCTCACCACCACAACGACCAGTGGATCTCTCAGGAGAGCATTCCCAAATTCAAGTACCATATCTGAAATGACCCATTTTCTTATCAAGCGGTCCAGTTGAATTCAAGAATCCTGTTCTGGCATTCAGCTTGATCATTCATGGTTAAAAGTGTGTAGTGAGCCAGGAGCATATGCATCAGCCTACACACTGGGTACCCTCCCAACTTTTGTGTGATTAATGCAAAAATCTGAAGTGGGCAGTGGGCTTTTAGCTTTCAGCTCAATAGACGTCTCAATGCCACCAGGAACCAAGGAGCCCCACATCTAGGATTTGCATACACACTGTAACTACTTCTCTCCTTCCTAGTAAGTGACAGTGGCGCTGTTGCTGGGAGGCCAGGTGCAGAGTGCTGCCGCCTCTTCACCAACTGCTCCTGACTGTGTTGAGGGACTTCTATAACACACATGGTTCCAGATTACAAGGAAGCTTTTGGCGTCTCTCTCGGTACAGTCACACTGTGCAAAGGCGTGGAGTGGGTTAAATAATGTGTCCCTGATCCGTGCTCCACAGGAGCATTAACACCTGAAGAGGCTTTATGTGAGCTATAAAGACAGTAGCATTGTAGGTACATGCACAGAGGAACATCCATGTCAATCCCTCTCTCAATGATTGCTGTGCATTATGTGATTGGACAAGAGACAAAATTCATTTTTGTTTGGTATTTTCTCTCCACTAGATCCATTCTCTCAACAGGGAGACAGAGAAAGACAGATAGACAGACACACACAGAGACAGAGAGAGAATGAGAGAGAGAGAGAGAGAGAGAGAGAGATGCAGTTCCTGTTCCCTATTGAGATTCAAAACCTTTTTTTTGTCCCCAGATGTGTTTGTTTTGGTGGAATTATGGTGACTGAATTTCAAAGTGACTCTCATTCATGCATACAGCTGCCAAGCAGCCTCACAAAAAGACACAGGCTTGTATGCATGCAGCAATATTACAAGATGGAAGAAAACTCTGAGAATATTCTCCAAGAAAGCTAAGAGGAGTGTTTGCTGATCTGTCAATATTCCTAGTGCTTCAATCCAAGCTAAGAGTGTTTGAGACGTGTGTGTGTGCACATCTGTACACACACACAAGGGCTCAAATCAGTCATCATCACAAATCATGGTTTGTGTTAACCAATATAAGTTAAGAGCCAAACTTTGGGGATTTAGCTCATAAATGTAAAAGCATCAGACTCTTGTCTTCTTTTGCTTTCTGTCTCTCCTGTACTCCTCTTTCTCTACAGAATCATCTAGGTCTCTGAAGGCAGATAAACATATGTACACAATTATGCTTAGTCAATTCAGATGTCACACAGTTAAACTTCATTAACATTGGCCTGAGTTTGGCAGGGGCAGACTGGTCTTTTAAATTTCAGTGGCCCCCAAATATGGTGCCACCCCACCTCTTCCCTTCCATTCTCCTCAGTTCACTATGTCATGCTTGTAATGTCCTGCTGCACCCCGTAGGCTTGGTACCCAGTGTGGTGCAACCAGTTGTGCTGCCCTAAATTCACTGAGATGCAGTTTCCAATACACTGTTATCCCCTGCTCTGCAGCAGAAGTGACTAAAAATATAGTGCACAAATTGATAGCATCTCTGTTTAAATAAATACCGAATGAAAAACTATTGGTATGTATTCATATTTACTTTCCAGAAGTTTAGACACAATTATCATTCAGACCACTTTGGATAAAAGACATGCAGTTATTCTTGACTCTTTGATTTTTTTCCCAGGGAGCTGTTCCTAGAAGTCATGCTTATGATAAAAGATCATAATGCAGGAAGAACAGAAACTCGTAATTATTCAAAGTCAGGCAAAATTAATTGGCAGTGCCTTACTCATAAAAACTTGCAATTTAAGCTCCACCCCCAGCTCCATTTTTATTATGATTGATGGACCTGTTTTAGCAGCCTCCGGAATAACAACAAAAAATTCTGTCTACTCCAGTGAGAAAAGCAGTCATAAATGCCTGGCCTGCATGATACCAATTTTAGAGCATCTCAGATATTTATAATTTTTGTCCACTTGGATCATTTCATCATGTTCAGTGATAGATCTGGGATTCTAGGGCAGGTCAGCAGGGCACAACTATAGGGAATTCCTTAGGTAAACTTGTTCATCTTACTCCAAGGTGGTACAATGTTATTTATACCTCCAGAGCAGAATTTCCTGCTGCAGAAGTGAATCACAGCTGAAGGGGTTTGCTTGTTTGTTTGCTTGTTTGTTTGTTTTGTACTGGACTCCAACTTATACCAAAAATGTTCACTGTTAGGCAGGAGCCAAGCAAGTTTTGGCACCAGCTAAAAATTTACTTTGCTTAAGCAAGTCATGTAAACCTAAGTTGTATTTTAATTGATAATTTTATTTTATATAATACATTTTAAAAACTGCTGATTTTATTTTGAAAAGGTTTAGACTAACTTGTTTTTAACATCTGATTTTATAGTAATTTTGTGTGTATTTAATGTATCATGCTTAGAGGTTTCAATGTATCATGCTTAGAGGTTTCAATATAAATCCTGTTAAATGAAAAATAAATGCAAAAAGTTATTCTGTCCTGGCCTGTGCTAGAAAGGAAGACATTCTAGATCAATAGACATACTTATAGAACACCAGTACATCACAGTGAAATCCCAAGGAACTACTTCCCTGTGTTCATCCTTCCAGAGGACAAGTACCGTAAATACTCCAGGCTACCCAAGCCCAGATTTCTACAGGCCCTTGGGCCCAGGTGGAGTCCATGGCCCCTCCCTTTCTGCCTCAAACCCTCTCGGCTCCACCCCTTTAAACTAAAACAATTTTTAACCAATATGACATCCCTACTGTCAAAGCAAACCACACACTTTAGTATTTCACTACTGGCCTTTCTAAATTTTGTGTTTTGTGTCTAAGTTTACTCTGCTATCCTATCCTATACAAACATACTCAAGAGTAAGACACATAGAACTCCCTGTAGATAACTTCTGAGCAGATATCTTTATAGGGTCACACTGTCAGGGACAGAACTTAAAGAGGCCCAGAACTCAGAGGAAAACAGAAAATGCACATATGAAAAGAAAAGCACCAAAATGAATTTCACCCTTTGTTCTGCAATTAGAAAAAAATAGTCTTATGGTTACCTGTGGAACATCCAAGGCTATCAAATTAGGTTATGCAGGCTTCCTTTACCCCCTCCGTTGTTTCAGCATGTCCAGAAAATAATTATACATCGTGAATATACTACCTAAATGTCATTCATTTCTTCTTGAACAGGCATATGTGAATTTTCATTCCTCCTACGTATCTTTGCTAATCTTAGTATTCTGATCCCCCAGGACATTTAAGTCATCTCTTTTCTCTCCCCCCACTGCCTTTATCAGGCTCTTCTGTTCCACTGGGAGAGAAACTATTCCAAGTTGCCAATCGTTTTGATCTCTAGGAGGATTAATCAGTAGTCTAAAAGAAATTAGATGACTATTGATGAGCACATCTCATAAAAGTGTGTGTCTATATAGAAAATGTAATTCTTTCGCCCTCTCCTGAGAAAACTTGCCATTGTTCAAGTACTGTCCTACACCTCCAATTGCTTTAAAACAGGCTTCAAAGTTCAATGTTATAAATGGCAAGCAATGAAACCTCTGTGTGTGTTTAAATTAGCAGTTATATTACCTTGTGTGCTATATGAAATGGGGGGGATGACAGATAGTTGCCTTGAATGTCACAAAAAGGTGGAATATAAACTTACTAAATAAATAACGCTCATAAACATACCAGGCTTTACTGACTGATTCACGGCTGTATCTATAGTGTTGGGTCACATCTGCAGCAAATATATGGTACATTCACAGGCCAACAAACCAAGTTTACTTGAAAAATATAAAAATGGTTCACAATGTTACATGGAAACTAGGAACATAAAGAGGGAGAGAGAGCTTTAATGATACAGGTAGTATTCTACACAATAATTACATAAGTTCCTTCCCACTTGGCACTGATATCAGACCAGGTGATGAATGTGCCCAGGCCTCTCTGTCTGGCCTTTGGGTCTCTCCCCAGGATATCAGAGAACAAACCAATAAAGAACTGAGCTCCTAAAGAAAAATATAGGGAGGTCTACTGCTTCTGGGGCCCAACACATTCAACAGCATCTTCCTGTAGCTCTAGTGCAATTACCCTTGGTACACTGCTTTGGACTGAATTTCAATGCCCTGTTGTGCAAATCAGTTCATCATTTTGCATTGTTCACCAGATGCCACTAGCTGGGTTGCCTGGAGCCACTACACTAGCTTCCTGGCAGGTGGATCACTATGGCTTACCCAGACGGGGATGTGCAAGGCAGCAGGGAGGTTGGTGCAGTGCAGACACACCAGCAGAGCCAATCCAATGCTTCTGTCAGTGTGTTTGCACCACAGAGACTTCCCTGCCACTTCTTCCTATCCCTCCCAATAAGCAACCATGACTAACCTGCCAGGAAGCTAGCATAGCGGCCCTGTCCCACCTGGAGAACCACATATCATGGACACAACACCAAATGATGAAAATATTAAATTGTCAAAACCAGTTAGAAACTGTTCCATTTAACATTTCAGATGCATACCATTTTCAACTTAACTCATAGCTTTGGAGTAATAACTGTGCAACAAAATGCTGCAGTGAAGCATTCCTGTTCAGGATTCCAGCCAGCCATACCATTTCACAGGATACCCCATTCACCTTCTGATTTTATATCTCCACTCCACCTCCTGCGGCCACCATTCAGCTTTCCATGCAAAATGTGCATGCTCAGTTCCCATTGTACTATTTTTGGCTATGCCCCTTTGAGGGTCCTTTTCTAAAGTTATTTTGTTCCACTAAAATCCTTGACACTCTTCAAGTCTGTTAACACTTCCCTTTTGTGCACTGATGGTGCTGTTTGGCTTCATAAGGATACATACTTGGAGAATGAATTTGATATTAGTATACAGAATTGTTTTATATATTAGCATATAGTATTATCTTGTATATATTGCTTTAATTTTATGATAGTTTTCAATGACTGTGGTGCTGTAGAAAATTGGGGAAAAATGGGGCAGATCACAAGGGAATCAGTAATTTAATTTTGCAGACTTAGTGATATACATAAATGAGAAATAAAATATGGATGAAATGATTCAGTACACAGTTGTGTGACATGCATCTAAATGTGCCAAAATGTTCAAGATCAATGAAGTTCTTTTCAACACATTTGTATGTGTGAGACCGCATATGTTTTCTGCCAAGCAAATTCCATATTTCAGTATTGTGACATGTACACTAAGTACTATTTTGAATGAAGAGAAACTACTTTTTAATGTAAATTCAATATACAAACAAAACTGGTATATGACACAGCAGCCAACATCTTTTCTAATCATTTACTTGCTTGCATAGCAAGGATCTGGAATGTTCTGCAAGGAAACTTATTTGCACTAAATAATATTTTTATACCTTTCCACAGCTTTCTGGGATTAAAATCTTTATTGATTTGGTGAAGAAATTGCTTCCATGCTTCTGCTAAGATTACACTGATGTTGCACCTCAACAGTGATTATTGCTAGGAGGGGCTTTTTGCAAAATCCTTCAATCCCTATATCCCTGTTCCAGTATGATGAATTTTCAGTGTCACACAAGTTTATTTAGTCATTCATTCAACTTATTTGAATGCTCTTCAAAATGCCCTCTTTTTACGGACACTTACAACACATACATTTTTAAAAGCATACAAAATAACAAAAAATACACTAGTAATAATAGCAACAGTATCTTATTAAAGTGCCTAGATGTTTTACTATAATCAAGCAATATATACATCTTGTTAAATAATAAATAAATAAATTTCATCTGTTGTCTGGAATGAGGGGGTTCACTGTTTCTCTCAGGACAGAATTCCACAATCATGGGGCCACCACAGAAAAGTCCTCATCCCTTGTGGCCAAAAGTGACCTTAGCACAACCCCCCACACTTTCTCCCTTTAAGCTAATCCTGACCCAAACACGCTGCAAAGAAAACTTCCAGCAAAACCATAGGATGGTTTGGCCTCCCCTTTCACCAAGAAGCCACTAACCTCTTCCTGCTATTCTTCACTACCTCCTATATTTTGCAAAGGTGGCAGCAGCATTCTGTCTTCTTTGTGACTGTTGGTAGGCAGATGCCAACCCTCTCTGTGATGGTGTTATGATGTAGAATTGGGCAAACAAGCCTTTGGGTAAAGAAAACAAACTCCACTGGGTGGCTGCTGAGAGGCACACTACTGCCACAACCTGTGGTATGTTTCACTAGACTTCCAGTTTTGCACCCACCCTGAAACAGTCTCTGAATTCAAGAAATGGGATCATCTTAATAGATGGTCCTGGTTGCAGGCAGACCCTCAACGGTTCAGCCCATCCTTACGCCAGGGTGGCACCACAATCACCTAGGGCTATTGCCCAATCATTTTGAAGGGTGATTGTGCGGGAAAGTATAAAAGTGGCAGCGCGATGTGTGCCAGGCTCCTGCTTTGCGCTGCCGAACACCCACCCACCCACCCTCCCTTTAATTTAAGTGTCCTTTGGCCTTGCTTTGGACTTCGGTTGGTTGCCCGTCTTGAGTCGGGAACCGGGTAGGAATTATTTCCATTTGGCAAATTGGCACAGGCCACTTGGTTTTTGCCTACCTCGTAGCAATCATCACAACTTTGTAAGGTTTGGTGGTTAGGCATTGGCTTGTTGTTGAATGGGGGGAGGGGAGGTCAGCCATCACCTGCCCCTCCAGTTTCAAGGGTATTCCGTTAAAGGAATCTGGGGCCTGGATCCTGTCCAAAGTCTGCTTGAGGGGCTACCAGGGTAGATGCAGGCAGGTTCCCCCGAAGCAGTTTCCCTTTGGGTGGTTTACCCTTACAGACTTCCTGCAAAGCGGGCAGGAGTCAGATATAGTCTTGCCAGTGCCTAAGCCAATACAGCTCTCATTCCTATAATCAATAAAATTGTGGCCAAAATTTTGCCCAAAAACCTTAAACAAAATATCCGTGTCTGTGTGAATTTCATTATTCTAATGGGGGATCGGCTTGGGGGTCTTGCCATGCAACACATGACTTGGGAAGGGAAAACTCAGGGCCTGCTCCCCACTGAGGCATCTAGCACCAACTACATTGTGGTGAAAAACAGGTGTGCAAGAGAGACAGGCATTAGACTAACCTACCACCAAATGCATTATGGAAAAGCTCCTGATGACTTGGCATGTTTTGATATGGTTTTCTTCTGATTTCATTAAGGTATTTTTATGTTACCTGTAGATTGGCTTGGAAGGATTTGCATACTGAAAAGGGGGGGACTATATCTATGCTCAAATGTCACTCACCTGATGCTATGTGACTTCAGGTGTGGAACAAGTAAAGACACAGCTGTCAGGGAACAATTGGGAACTGCAAAGTCTTCCTTTGCAGCAGGGATTGCATTTGGTGCTGTTTAAATTTGGCACTGAATGCAAGCCATGCTGGGATTGGTTCCACTTGGGAGCTCCTGATCAGAGCTTGCAAGCAGAACCAATCCCCGTTGAAAGCAGCTGAATGAAACCCGCTGCCAAGGAGCAATTGGGTGCACAATCCAATCTGAGCCTGACTGTTCCTTGGCATTTGTCTTGCATTTGTTGCTGTCTATATTTGGTGCCAAATGTATGCCCCACAGTGCTTCCTTCGACTTGGGAATTCCTGATAATGAGATCCCAAGTGAAGCTGATCCCTGTCAAAAGCAGCGGGGCTTGCTTAAGATTCTAATATATCATAATTGCAACTTTTTTAATAAAAAGGGTCAAATATAAAAAGTGGAGAAGTTGTGGAAGATTTAATTCATGGACATAGCTAAACATTATTAGAGGATCAAAGCTAGGCCATTTGTTGTTGGTTTGGTAGCCCACGCAACCACCACCCCTGTTTCTAAACTAGTTTCAGGAGTTACTATTATATTTTTGGTCAGACACATAAGGCAGAACCTCACATGAGAATTTGTCATTAGGTTTCATCAGGCACTGCCAAATTCATTCAGTGAGGAGGGAACAGAATCATACCTGCTTGCCATGCCCTAATGCCAGTGTGCCTGGTTCCACATCCCCAACAGCTGGACTTTTTGCATTACCATTCCCTCCAACATTTCTCCGATGAAAATAGGGATGTCTTATTCCATCATAATCATCATCACTTTACTATTTATACCCCACCCATCTGACTGGGCTGCCCCAGCTACATTCGGCAGTTTTCAACATATATAAAAACATAACAAAGCATTAAACATTAAAAAAACTTCCCTATATAGGGCTGGCTTCAGATGTCTTCTAAAGGTTATATAGTTACTTATCTCCTTGGCTTGGAGGTCACATAACTCCATACCCGCCAACATTTCTCCAATGAAATTAGGGACTTCCTAAGAAAAAGTGGGACATTCCGGGATCAAATAAAAAACCAGGATGGCCTCTGTAAATCTGGGACTGTCCGTGGAAAATAGGGACACTTGGAGGGTCTGCATTGCAGTACTGTAAAAGAGAGCCTCTGTGCATATAAATGTATGCTCCATGTGAGCGGGAATTCTGATTGACCAGTGAGCACTTCAGTATTCGGTTGTGGAGTTAGTGGGCTTGATCACACTCTGTATTCACATGTTCACTGAATGCATGGGAGATACAAACAGACTGGATGTTTCTCCCAACTGTATGATTACAGTTAGTAGCTTGCTATTATCATTGACTCTCCTATTTCTTTTGATTTGCATGCTCCCCTTCTTATCAGTGTTTTCCACTGTCTGAAACCTAATCTGCTGAAGCTCTAGAGTAGTACTTACTATTTCCACTTTAAAATTTTTGGTTGCTATGCTCAGATTCAAGCCCTTCTCTTGCAGCTCTCCTCCTTGACTCTGTCGGAGGCTAATTTAAACATTACGGCCCCCACATAGAAATGGTTGAGATGTCTCTAGTGGCAGTAGCCCATGTGATGAGCATAATGTTTAAAAGCTTTGCTGTGCAATGCCTGCACACCAGCTTTGAATATCTCTGGTAGTGGCAGCACTGCTTTACAGATGCTGCAAGCTATTAGGGTAAGGAACTTTTAAATGCCATTTCTACAGTATGTAGCATCCCAGGAGGAATTGCCTATTTTTTGTACCCAGAATAGGAGACAGTAAACCATAGTGTTTAAAAGGAGCCACAGATAGTGTAGGACTCTGGGCTTAAGGCTGACTGTTTCAGAACAATGACTATATTTAATTAACTGAATTTAAAGAAGTACTGGCTTAAATTCAAAGCAGGACAACACTGGATTCAAAGGGGACCTTATATAATGTTTTGCCGGGGACTTGATATGGGACATTGGGCACATGCCTTAACCTCAGTGATAGAGGTATGAACTGAAGCAAACAGGTGCTTTGTGAGGCTGGAATTAATATTTGAAAAGCACTTTGATTTATTCCCACATGAAAGGAGCTACAGAAGTGCAAAGCAGCATTTAAATATGCATGGCATATTGAATTTAGGAAAAACAGGATCTGGGCACAAAGAAGAAGAGCTTTGCTTCTATCCCAATCAAAGCTCTCATTTTCTCTGGATAATGCCACAATGTAAAGTCAGAGCACCCTCACTCAATATGCCCACCACCATGCTGCCCCAAATGCTTCAGAGCACTTTCAGAACAATACAGAGCACTAATGGAAACTATTTGCTATTTTTACTTTCAGCCCTTGACAATAAAAGGGTTGATTAAGCATATTAGCGCAGGCATTATGAGCTGCTAAGCATGGTTGTCTTTTATTTATTATTACTGTTAATGTTATTGTTGTTGTTTAGTCATTTAGTTGTGTCCGACTCTTCATGACCCCATGGACCAGAGCACGCCAGGCACTTCTGTCTTCCACTGCCTCCCGCAGTTTGGTCAAACTCATGCTGGTAGCTTCGAGAACACTGTCCAACCATCTCGTCCTCTGTCTTCCCCTTCTCCTTGTGCCCTCCATCTTTCCCAACATAAGATTCTTTTCCAGAGAGTCTTCTCTTCTCATGAGGTGGCCAAAGTATTGGAGCCTCAGCTTCACGATCTGTCCTTCCAGTGAGCACTCAGGGCTGATTTCCTTAAGAATGGATACGTTTGATCTTCTTGCAGTCCATGGGACTCTCAAGAGTCTCCTCCAGCACCATAATTCAAAAGCATCAATTCTTTGGCGTTCAGCCTTCTTTATGGTCCAGCTTTCACTTCCATACATCACTACTGGGAAACCCATAGCTTTTACTAAACGGACCTTTGTTGGCAAGGTGATGTCTCTACTTTTTAAGATGCTGTCTAGGTTTGTCATTGCTTTTCTCCCAAGAATACAAACATACATATGTCATATATCACAGTATTTATATCTCCTACAAATAATGTGCAAAGCACTGCAAAATTTATAATTTAAAAATCTCCTTCCCAAGAAAAAACACACACAAAAACCCACCAAAAAGACTACAACCCAAATTTTTAAAAATGGAAAGCAGAAGACTTACAGAGTAAGAGTAGGAAGTCAGTAGAAACTATGCCAATTTAGGTTAAGCCAAGATACGTTACCCCTATTCTAATAACTGTTCAGGTGGGCGGCTACTGTTGGCTGAGTTGGTCTGAGCCTGGCAAAGGGAAGCAAGCCTTTAAAATAGTTCTTTTTTACTTATTTCTTTATTTAATAACATTTATACACTGCTTGTTTGTAAAAACAACAACAACACTCGAAGCAGTTTACAAAAGATAAAACATTAAAATCAAGGAAAAAAATACAACTCTACTTTAAAACACACAAAAGTTAAAATACAAAAAAAGGAGAAATTAAAATTCCCTCAACTTTCTAAGCATCCGGGTAGCCTTGTCTAAACAGGAGTGCTTTTAACAGGAGTCGAAAGGAGTACAGTGAAGTCACCTGCTTGATCTCAATAGGCAGGAAGTTTGGCTTCCACTACCTTTTTCACAGGTGTAAGTTCCTCCAGGTTTCCGGTTCACATAACTGAGCTGAAAGAGGTTTGGAGTAGCTTAAAGTCTCTCCTTTCCACATCCTACCCATTTGGGGGGTTTCTTTTTTTATTGCTAGCTTAAGTTCCATCAGAAGGACACAGGTAGCGCTGTGGTCTAAACCACTGAGCCAATTGGGCTTGCCAATCAGAAGATTGGCTGTTCGAATCCCCGTGATGGGGTGAGCTCCTGTTGCTCAGTCCCAGCTCCTGCCAACCTAGCAGTTTGAAAGCATGCAAAAAAGTGCAAGTACATAAATAGGTATCACTCTGGCAGGAAGGTAAACAGTGTTTCCGTGCGCTGCTCTGGTTTCGGTGTTCCGTTGCACCAAAAGCGGCTTAGTCATGCTGGCCACATGACCCAGAAAAACTGACTGCGGACAAATGCCA
The DNA here is from genome assembly GCF_965113315.1 of Podarcis vaucheri. NCBI lineage: Eukaryota > Metazoa > Chordata > Lepidosauria > Squamata > Lacertidae > Podarcis > Podarcis vaucheri. Next base: position 35,344,512 of record NC_138767.1, read on the forward strand.
GCTCCCTCGGCCTGTAAAGTGAGATGAGCATCGAAACCCCAGAGTCATCTGTGACTGGACTTAACAGTCAGGGGTCCTTTACCTTTACCTTTAAATTCCATCAGCAGATTAACCAGATTCCCAGTTCAGTTGGATTGAGAGAGGTATGCCAATGTACATAGGGCTGCCTCTGAAGAGGGTGGTTGTGGAATGACCACCAGTATTCCTGGAAGAGACTGATCATCTAGATCTGCTACAGGCTGTGTTTCAGAAATTAATCAGGCTTAGTAGGCCTGACAGATGGCCTTTATCACAAAAGAGATGGGGGAGTGTGGCCCTGTTACTTCTGCTCAATCTGGTGGCAGCTTTTGATACCATTTCTAATACAGAATGAGATGGAGCTGTCAAACCCTCTCTGGAGAAGGACTTCCACAATTTGGGAACCACTGAAGAAAACAGGGAGGAATCCTATCCATAGTAACCACCCACCTAATATCAGATCAGATCATAGATGATCTAAACTAGTGGCAGCTTCACGTGGGTTTAATTTACCAGGAACCCAAAGCACCAACAAACTACAATTCCCAAAGATCTTTGCATGGGAAACTTCCTGTTGATAAGGCTTTGGAGTAGCCTTCCATGTCACTATTGCAGAAAGGTAAGTTTTGAGAAAAAGGTTACTGGAGGTTATTTGCAGGAGGTCATTGAGAATGAGCTGGACAGTTGTTTGCTTCTTTGTTTGTTTTAAAGGCGCCCGCTTTTTCCAAGAATCCTCTGAAAAGCACTGGAACCTCAAAAACAAGAAGCCTGCTGCTCCAAGATGTGATAAAGAAAGTTCACAAACTCAAGTCTTAAATCAGTAGAGTCCTCTTTATTATCCTGTGGGGTGAATATAACATACGACATAAAATAATCCTAACCCTCAGTTGTTTGGAGTCCCAACAGTACTCCCATAATAGATCTCTTTTGCTTGCCCATAAAGTCCCTGCTCCTGACTTTTTTCTTCAGCTGATTATTTCTTCAAAATGAAATCTGCATTTTAAGATTCTTATTTTATGTTGGTACTGTCAAAAAGACAAGTAGAAGAAAGCAAAGTGGAGGAAGTTGATAGGGAGGGCATAAGGAAAAAAACAATTTTGGCTGCTAGGCAAACCTTTCCTGAACTTTTCTTTTTCAGATGTCTGAGACATTTTGCCTACTTTTTGTTCCTAGTACATCTTGCCGTGAGTTGGGAGTCCTGCTAATCATGCAGTTGGAATTCAGCCTGCAGAAACTTCTCACAGCTAGTAGAATTCATCCTTTGACCTTCCTCTGTTTTCCACTGATGCAAAGGACAAGGCTGATTTTCATTGGCGAAGGCAGCAGAAGTATTTAAGTGCAAATTATTTTATCCCAGCACATCTCACCAACTTTTACCCAAAAAATGTAGGGTTATCTTGAGAACAGCCATCTAGCTATGCTTGTTTAATACTCCTGCGCCATTTTCACATCACTTCATAGATTGTATAAAACTCAGCCAGCAGTGCTCTATAATAATATGAAAAGAAAATCAGGGTTGCTGCATTGGGAGTAGAAGAGAGAAATGGAGACTGATTGCAAATCGAATATATTCTTCCCCCATTCAATCTATTTCGATTAGAATTAAGCACCTCTGAAAAATAATTATGACCATGTAGGGAAAATAGCTGGCAGTGTGGTGGTGGTGGAATTAAAGTCACAGCAGTATGTGATAACAATCTATTCCAGAGCTTTATCCATTTCTGTTCTTCTTACAATAGGGGCATTTTAAAGAAGATTTGAAATGTCACCAATACCCATGAACTATTTCTTTCCCAATCATTCACTCTACGGCTCCTGTGGCTAAATGACTTCATCTCTGAGAGCGAGATAAACTTTAAGTTGATTGCAACCATAAATGTGTCAAAAATCAATAGGTATTCAAGATCATTAAATATCGTGTACAGAGATCTTTACTAGAATTTGAGATGCTCTGCAAATATTGACAAAGTGTCATCCTAGGTGTTTTAAATATCCCAATCACAGAATGTTCACTTGATAAAAAGAAACAGACTGAAAGTGAAGGACCAGCTGTGTAAATACCATATTTGCATTTCTGGGCCAAGGCCATGAGATACCAGCATTTTACATCTGCCCCAACTATTCCAGAATTTTAATTAATACCACGCATATCTGACTGTCATTCCAACAAAACTAAAAGATATTTGAAAAGATCAAACACTGGTCAGTGTTAAAATAATTAGTTTTGATTAAACTCCGAAAAAGCAATAAAGGAGGAAATTAGCACTATTTTAATTGATTTCAAAGTCTGAATGCCAAGCGACTTTCAGGGTTTATATTTGTGTTCACTTTTTTATCATTACAGCACCCTATGATACATGCAGAGTTATTAATACCACATTTTATTTACTGCACAATCCTGTACATATCTACTGAGCTGTCAGTCTAAGTACTGGAACGTGTCCAGAGGAGGGCAACCAAAATGGTCAAAGGCCTGGAAACGATGCCTTATCAGGAACGGCTAAGGGAGCTGTGCATGTTTAGCCTGGAGAAGAGGAGGTTAAGGGGTGATATGATAGCCATGTTCAAATATATAAAAGGATGTCACATAGAGGAGGGAGAAAGGTTGTTTTCTGCTGCTCCAGAGAAGCGGACACGGAGCAATGGATCCAAACTACAAGAAAGAAGATTCCACCTAAACATTCGGAAGAACTTCCTGACAGTAAGAGCTGTTCGACAGTGGAATTTGCTGCCAAGGAGTGTGGTGGAGTCTCCTCCTTTGGAGGTCTTTAAGCAGAGGCTTGACAACCATATGTCAGGAGTGCTCTGATGGTGTTTCCTGCTTGGCAGGGGGTTGGACTTGATGGCCCTTGTGGTCTCTTCCAACTCTATGATTCTATGATTCTATGATACTCAGGAGAGCTCTCCACAGGCAGAGAGACTGCTCTTGTGCTCAAATCCTGTTTGCTGGTTTTCCATGGGTAATTGTTCAGCCACTGTGAGAACAGAAAGCTGGACCTGAGGGGCCACTGGCCTGATCCAGCAGGCTCTTTCTGTATCCTTGGCAAGAAAATTTACAGTGTTGGCTAACAGCATTGAAAAGGTCTGATTTAGGTGTCATGTTGAAAGCTTGTACCTTGGAGAAGAGATCTGAATTTTCTGAAAGCCCAGCACTCCTCACTCTTGTTCTGTATGGCTGAACAATTACTATGGCTGCAGTCCCAAACACACATACTGGAGAGTAAACCCTATTAAAAACAGAGGGATTTACTTCTGACAAGACATGCAGGATTGTGATATAAGGTTAAGGATATGGTAGCAGCAGTTTACCCAGCTTGGGCCCTATGCACAAGCATGTACTGAACAGTCTGTTCAGACACAAACATCTCTTCATTTCTGGACAGGCTGCTAGATCTGCACATCATCTGGGACTAAAATGGGGAATGCTGGTTTTTCTTGACTTTTTCTGGACTCTCTCTAACAACATCATTCAATAGTGCTGACTGTGGTTATATGGAGCTCAATGCATGCATTTGCACGTGCACATCCATGAGACAGACTCCTATAAAGGTCTTTTTTCTGAATGTGCTGTTAGGATATTTCCGTTCCACCTTAAAAGGGAGCAGGATGTTTGTGTCACAGCCTGCGTATTTCCTGTTCACAGGATGTTTAAGTTTGCTATTGCTTTCGTTTTCTCAGTCGGTCGGAGAAGACTGACGCAGACAGTCATGTTTCTTCTTTGTTCTGATCAACGCTGAATAAAGTCTGTAAATATGCTCTCCTGCTGTGCATCTTCTGCTGTGTGCATTATCTGCTGATAAAGAGTGTGCACGAGCCCTGGAATGTGGCAAGGTATTTCCAGGAAACTTGTGTCACTAGAAGCTTCGTGACTACAGGGATCGATGGATCGTCCGGCAGCCGGCTTGGGGCCATGATGGACTATATCTCCCTGGCAGTATCCCAACATGTGCAGCCTGACAAATCGGATCTTCCTAATTGAGGGTCCAGGTTGCATGCAGACCCAAGGCGCCCCCCTCACTATCCTGGGGGGGGGAGAATGAGCCCGGCCCACACGATGGCCCCACGATCACACCTTCTATTGGCCAATCAGTGATCAGTGGTGTGATTGTGGGGGCATATAAAAGGCAGCGGCACATTTCTGGGGATTCACCTGGCTTCGTGACGCCAAAGACCCACTCATCTACCTGACCTGTATTTTAGGTGTCTGCTTTGGCCTTGCTCTGGACTTCGGTTGGTCGCCTGTTTTAGAACAGGCTGGGTAGGATTTTTTCCATTTGGCATATTGGCACTGGCCATTTGGTTTTCGCCTACCTTTTAGCAACTGTCACAACTTTTGTAAGGTTTGGCGGTTACGCATTGGCTTATTAGGATGTGGGGGAGGGGAGGGGTGGCCATTACCTGCCCCTCCAAGTACAAGGGTATTCCAGTAAAGGAATCCATAGGTCTGGATCTTGTCCGAAGTCCACTTGAGGGGCTAGGGCCATGCCAGGACCCAGCGGGAACCCTGGGGGGAAATTCAGTTGGTTGCCATCGACGGAGCTCCCTCATTTGATTGTTTACCAATACCACTCACATTGCTGTAATCACTAAAGTTGTGGCCTAAATTTTTGCCCATTAACCTTAAACTAAAATTCTGAGTCAGTTTGTATTTATTTATTCTTGGGGGTGCGCTGGGGTCTTGATATGCAACTGTTCTACTTACAACAGAACTTTAGTTAACTTCAGGCACTCCAAAGCATTCATTTGTGGTGTAACTGTGCCATGGCAAGAGAAGTCAGAACATGGCAGCATAAAAATATGTATAGTACAGTAGTCAAAACTGCATGCACAATTATGTGCTATGAGAAATTTGCACTAAAATGCTGACAAACATTCATAAGGAAAAATTGCAGACTGATGTGGAGATGTGCGCAGCTGAATTGCAGATTGGGGAAAAAATGAGAACAGATTTTCCCATCCCTACTCTGAGTAAACAGGTATTAAACAGGTATAAACAGAGTTATGAATTTGGCAGCGCTATTCTGCAGGAAATGAACTGAGCATTTCAGCCTTGCATCTGGGTCTAAACTCACTGATTTGGTAATACCTGCCAATGATTTTAACAGGAATCATTTTGGTCCGCTTCCAAATAAGTGGACCAAAATAACTGTGAACATGATTTTGGAAATGTTTAAAATCAGTTTTCGGGGGAACAATAACAGCTATTTATGTCGATACATAATTCTGAGATTCCTAACCCTTGCAAAACTATATGCAATGCCCCCCCAAAGCAAACTAATGGCCACTTATTCTCCCGTTTGTGGGTTAAAGCCAGATTGTTACAGTGATTTTACTGAAAGCTGTTTCTTTTCATTTCACATAAGAAAGGATGTTCAAGTCCTATAGCTTAACTGCATAATTCAATTTAAATTTGCATAGAGTATAAGGCTTTGAAAATACAATAGCTTTGGATTTGAATTCTCATGATCCAAGATATCCTCTCTGAAGACATTTCCATGAGCAGTAAAAACATACAGTAAATATATATAATCCCTGTGCAAGTTAAACTGCAGAAAGACCCCAGTTTATTTTATACTGTACATTTTATCTGCAAATCCCCGATGTTTAGAATGTATTACTTTTATAACATTTTTTTGGGGGGTGCAATGTTGTAAAAACTAACTAAATAAATAAATCAAACATGCAAATGACCTAGTGCTATGAGCTGCTGCTCTGCCAAATCATAGTGTAACTTCCTCACTGGTGAAATGTTTTAGTTTGTAGCTTTTAAGCACAGGGTCTTGTACTGGCACAGCAGCAGGTGTTGACAGTCACCATTGTTGTTGTTTTTTCAGAAAAAAATATTGATTTTCCAAGACAGTCATCATTGTTAGATACACCACAGTGGTGTACACACCAGAAAATTAAAATGAATAGTGTGCAGCAGAAGTGGGACTTGGACAGTGCAGGAAATATATCACTTACATTTAGAAATGAATAGATCAGCCTGTTTCTAATTCATTCCAATTTCATGCACAGGACTGTTTTGTCTTGTTTCTGTATTCTATTTTGTTGTTGTTGTGTAAGGTAAAGGACCCCTGACAGTTAAGTCCAGTTGCAGACGACTCTGGAGTTGCGGCTCTCATCTCGCTTTATGGACAGTTTTAACAGGTCATGTGGCCAGCATGTCTGAGCTGCTTCTGGTAAAACCAGAGCAGCACATGGAAACGCTGTTTACCTTCCCGTCCAAGTGGTATCTATTTATCTACTTGCACTTTGGGGGGGGGGCTTTCAAACTGCTAGGTAGTTTAGGAGCTGGAACCGAGCAACGGGAGCTCACCCCATCGAGGGGATTCGAACTGCTGACCTTCCAATCGACAAGCCTTAGGTTCAGTGGTTTAGACCACAGCGCCACCCGCGTCCCCACTACATAGACATAGATACATAGTATCTCAGTATGCACATTTGTGAGCCAAGAATGGTATAGGAAATTGGAGGAAGAGCAGAATACAAGAGAGAATCTTGCACACACTTTATGTGGAATAGACCTCTATCCTCAGTAAGGCTCACGCAGTGATGGAGTGACCAATAATGTGGCCCTTGAGTAAAAATCCAACTATATTATTATGACTAGGGGCTGCTGCCCCTGTTTGCTCTGTTTACTAACTCTGCCTAACCATTACACCTTGCACCTCACCATAGACCAGAGCAGTCCCTGTGTGCAAATTCACACCCCTGTGTACCAAAGAGGTCGCTGCAATACAAACTGACCAGGTGGAGGCCCTGAAATCTCAGCTCCTGCATTGTGCTTTTCTGCTTTGCTTTTTCTCCTGTTGGATCATGCCATTTAAATAAAAGAGGGAACTGTCCAGACATTGACAAATGTTGTTGCCATTTCTCATTTTGAATTATCCTTTACTGCAAGCACACTCAAGAAGAATGGCATTCTAAAGATAAATCAGGACATCCCAAGTTAACATTTTACAAACTAAATATTAGGAGAGATAATAAATCTCATACTTCAGACTTGGAGCCAACAACACAGACGAGGGTTTTTGGTTTGGTTTGGTTGCCTTTTCCAATACTGTGGCATATCAGAAGTGAGTCATGCTCAAGTTGACCCTTCTGTAGTACTGCCAGCTGTCTGAATTGTGTAGAATGATCTGTGGTGACTGGGTGGGAAGCTGCCTTGTTTATTAAGCAATTAAGAATATTCATGCCCCACTCTACTGTTTAAAAAACAATAACACCCAAGATGACTATTTTTTATAGAATAAAAACAATTGGCAAATAACTTACACAGATCAGTTTGCAAGAGGCAGAAAGGAGAGAAAAACTAAATAAAATAAAATAAAATGTGCAAAAAAAAAATTTATTCACTATTCTAGATATCTTCCAGTCTATCCCAGCAAATTCTGTTATTACCAAGAAAAGATTTATCAACACCAATAATCAAATTAGGTCACAGTGTCTCTTGAGATGAACCAGTGAATAAAGCTTGATTTCATCATTTTTCCTTGGGCCTTGTTAAACATTGGTCAGTTAATTACCAGGGGCTCTTGGCCTAGTAAAATATCTGAACGGTTTGTTGCACAAGGCTGGTTTTGGACATTTACAAACCATCCATATTGTCCATCCTGATATATGTATGAATATCAAGGGGTCAGTTTTCTGTGTATCTGCAGTCACCCCTTATGGGCCAGACAAACTTTCAAAATTAATTAACCATGGACACAACCAGTTTCTCCTCTTTTAAAGAGAAGAAGCAGTGTTCTGAATACCTGACCCTGTGGTAATATAATCAGTCACTTCCCTATTTTGTCCAGAGTTTTTACATATACATCAAATAATTTTAGAGCAGAAAAAAGCACCAATCATTTATACATTTACTAAAGTAAGGGAAGAGAGACACGGTTTGTTATCAAAGGTACTGGGTCCAAGGATGGAGTGCACCAGGAGTTTCTGAAGATCAGCAGCCTCCTGGCTTTCTGAGTATCTTTGGGACCTGGGTGAAGGGCTTGAGGTTCCACACTATCTTTAACAACAACAACAACAACAACAACAACAAACAACTCCCAGATTGTTTAATAAATCTTAGAAACATGATTAATGGATGAATATCATGGCTGCCTTTAGGGAAAAAATCACGAGGGGAACAGAAAAAAGCACGTTGGAGTGTACTTAATGCTTCAGTTGGAGTAAAGGTAAAGGTAAAGGGACCTCTGACCATTAGGTCCAGTCATGGCTGACTCTGGGGTTGCGGCACTCATCTCTCTTTATTGGCCGAGGGAGCTAATAAAGCATGACTAAGCCGCTTCTGGTGAACCAGAGCAGCGCACGGAAACACTGTTTACCTTCCCACCCGAGCAGTACCTATTTATCTACATGCACTTTGACATGCTTTCGAACTGCTATGTTGGCAGGAGCAGGGACTGAGCAACAGGAGCTCACCCCGTCGCGGGGATTCGAACAGCCAATCTTCTGATTGGCAAGTCCTAGGCTCTGTGGTTTAACCCACAGAGCTACCCGCGTCCCTCAGTTGGAGTAGGTGCCCCCCCCAAAAAAAAAAAAAGCAGAAGGAAGCCACACTTGTTCCTTATTTTGGCTCCCCCAAAACAATCCTGAGATCTTATTCCTCACAGAACTACATTTCCCAGCACTCATAACAAATTACAGTTTGTAATGTTTTTTAATATATGGTGTGAACACACAGTAAATCTTCTTCAGGTCACACATATTCATATTCACATGCACAATGCAAAATGGATGAAGCCCAACCTGACAGTGTTATGTACTAACCTTGGATCCTAGAACAACAGGCTGGTAGGATCCTAGAATGCAACAACTGATTGGCTTGCTGGAGAAGGCCAATCAGGCTCCAGGAAGAAGTTAATCAGCCTATTAGGCTGGTAGGATCATAGAATGCAACAATTGATTGGCCTGCAGGAAAAGGCCAATCAGGCTCCAGGAGGGAAGCAGAATCAGATGGGACTCATTGTGTAAATAATGTATATGAAAGCCTGAGGTTTGGGGGCAATTCTATCACTATTTTACAAGCTGCAATAAAGAGCATGAAATCACTACAGGACTCCGAGTATATTTCACAGAGATAACCATGTCTCTCCTCAACCGTACTGGAATTGTCAGTGGCATTTGCACTGGCAGTTTTTCATTTGCTCCTCATGTCCCTATGAGACATTTGAAAAAGAAAGAAAAAACTGATCCCTTCATCTTTCTGTCAAAGGTTGTAAAGATTAGTTAATGTTTCTCTTTAAAAATGAAGCTATTTCCATATGCCAATTCATGTATTGTGTGATGGTTTATTCAAATTCATAAAAGAACTTCTGGACTGTTCTGCCATCAGCTTATGGATATGAAACAGCCATTCACAGACTCCTGGTTGGCTGGCAGACCGTAAGGTATACTAACCTGGATTTCCACCAGCAGAACATTTTTAAAATATGTATCTCTGTCTCTATCTGCTCTAATGTCATGCTTTCTTCATCTGGAAAGGACACATTTTCACTAAAATTGAAGATATGTGAATACTGGGAGAGATAGAGGACCTGAAGTTTCATTCATTTATTCGCCTGATGACACACCCATTTTATTCTGCTGAATGCACACATTTCTACTGTAGCCTGAAACTAGGTCAATATTCTTGAACTATAGTCCCCTGGCAGAAATGTAAAAAAAAGGATGTTTTATGCCAACAGAGGAAATATGGGCTGCTTTTCTACAGGGAACTGGGTTTTAATATAAAAGTCATTGTTACAGAAACAAAAGGACAAAAACATGGGTCAAAGACAAAATTATTTCACATAGTTAAAGGCTGTAGTTTTAACTTTCCTTTGACTTGTTATATCATCTGTTAATGAAGTGTTGCCACTATTGAGTTACAGATCACCATTCTTCTTTGGAAAGTAACCGTGGAATCTGTTCACAGTAACAAACTTATTGTGGGTGTTTCTCTCCTGCGTCATGCAGTTCAGCAGAAGGCTCATTTGTATCTATAAAACAAAGTTAAGTGGCTGTGTAATTATCCTGCTTCTGCTTCTATAATAGGACAATTACAAAAAGAACAATCCGATACAGACCTAGTGGCAAGTAACTCTCTGGCAAATTGGAACCTACGTTTACAGCCTAAGTTTCACCCACCATTTTTACCATGATGTAGTTTTCTGCAACTCTCTATGGAAACAGCAAACAGATAATGTGGCCTCTAGGATTATACCTGCAGAATATTTTAAGACTTTAACATTCCAAAATATGTGCTGGGGCTCTAATCCTCTATGCATGCTTACCTGAAAGCAAGCCCCATGGACTATGGTTTCTTCTGAGTAAATATGCCTAGGATTCTACTTGGGATGGCCTACTACACCTATTAATGTTCAGATATGAAAAACTGGGGGGGGGGGGTCCAGAGAAAAATCTTTCTTACTTACTAGTCAGCTGTGAATGTTCACCCAAATTCTGAAGGCTCTGTCATTATTTTTAACCATTTCCTCCATGTATTATTAAATTGACAAGGAATATGCAGTAATATATAGTCTAGTAAAGCCCAATGAAGATTGCAAGGAGCTCTGAGTGATTGGAGATCTAATATGGGAACTTTCCTCCTTCTTACTATGAATTAAACCCATTCAACTAAGAGGAGAGCCCTGCAGCTAACGTACGATGTGCCTGAGCCATTGCCTCCATTAACAACAAGTGCCTCCATGGATTGAGAGTTGGAGATGAAGCTTTGCAGGTTCTGCTTCTACCACCTTCAGAGAGTAGCAATAGGAGGCTGCTGCTCAGCAGTGGCGTAGCGTGGGGGGACAGGGGGGGCCGGCCGCACCGGGCGCAACATCTGGGGGTTAGGGTTAGGGGGCACAAATCCACGGGTTAGGGGGCGCAAATCCACGGGTTAGGGGGCGCAAATTACTTGCCTTGCCCCGGGTGCTGACAACCCACGCTACGCCACTGCTGCTCAGCTCCATGGGAATCTCACTGGTTTGATCTTGTCTTCCAGGCTATTTAAATGCCATATTGAGCCATAGGGAGCCATCACCAGGGGATTTGGAGTGAGGTGTCATCAATAGGCAGAGGACATCCAATTGTACCTTTCTTTGCCCTCTCTGGACCCAGTCAGGACCAGTGAGCCAAATCAGGACAGCTGACTGGTGATTGTGCCAGCCTTTCGCTGTTTTCCTGCTTAAGTAGGTAGGGGAATGGGAAACTGTATCAAGAAGAATTTTAAGTGGAACATTCTAGAATGCTATGGTCCCAGCCATTGTCTAAGGATGCTGTCTGCTAGCTTTGTCTTTGCATGCATTTCATCCAACCAATTCATCCGTGATGTGGGTGTATTTGGTTTTTGGTCATCTCACATATTTCAGATTGTCAGGAGCTACTGCTGCTGCTTTCATTTTAAGAAGCACCTCTATTTGGGGCATATCTAATATTTAAATGTATTAGACTGCGTCATTATTTCTAAACATGCTCTTAAGTCTTCTTCTCTTCAGTTTAAGGAAGTGTTTGCCATTAAAGAATGGAATAATGAAAATGAATTATAGAGGGGCATTTTTTAAAGTAACAGCTTTTGCATACTTAAAACCTGTTAAAATTTGGTTTTGAAAGACATTATCATCCAGAGAGCTTCATTTCTTTTTATAATAAGGAAAATCATTGAAAATGTGTAGAAAAGAAATGTGTCAGTTATGTTACTCTAGGCACTGTCACTCTCCTTATAGTTACTTCTTTTGATACTTTTTTAAAAATTTAAAGTCTCCAAGTCCTATGCAGTTCATAATATGAAAAATGGAAGTAATTATAACTTCGTGTCTGATAAGTGACTAGAAAGTAGAGTTGGCTGCAGCAAGAAAATGAACTACTTGATCTGTAAAATCTTATATGTCAAATGTATCAAACAAGAAGCTTTTCCAGGTGGATGAAACACACACACACACACCTCGATCCTGGGTGTTTATTCATATTGTTTTTATTGTATGATTTGAATTTCATTGAGATTTACGTGAAAGGCAATTCATATATAAATGGGGGCAATTAAACTAGCACTAGGCTGAAGGATATGGATAGTATTAGAGTGACCACACCAAGACAGATGAATACGACCACTTAACATGTGCACATCACAGAGAGCATCCATCACGCCCCTCAGTCTTGTTTGGCCCTGTAGGGTATATAGTTCTGTAGGGTTTATAGTTCTCTGCTCTCCATGTCAGCCAAACAATTAATATTGTAGTTACTCCTGTACCTAATATTAGTATGTAAAAAGGGGAGAACATGAATGTTTCCATGTACAGTGGTACCTGGTTTAAGAACAGCTTAATTTATGAACAACTTGGATTAAGAACGCTGCAAACCCAGAAGTAGGTTTGTGAACTTTGCCTTGGAATAAGAACATATTTCGCTTCCTGTTGAGTGTGTTCCATTTGTAAATTGAGTCCCCCGCTGCTATGGGAAAGCACGCCTTGGTTTAAGAATGCTTTGGTTTAAGAACGGACTTCCGGAATGCATTACGTTTGTAATCCAAGGTACCACTGCATTCTGATGAGAAAGGAACTGTTCTCTTTGAATCTTCGGGGAGCTTTAAAGAAGCTCAGTTCAAGCACTAAGAAGGGTATGCTTTCTGCACAATGTGGATACAGCAATTCATTACCAGGAAGGGGAATGGATTCTGATAATTCAATTAAAAAGGCAGAGGTGCCAAACAAATGTGGTAATGTGTGTAGAAAATTCTGTCAGCCAAGAAGTCTGACTGTAGTAATCAACACATTTGTATCAGGAGCTGGCTGAAAGTATTCACTGTGGTTTGTTTTTTTGTGTGTGTGTGTGTGTGTGTGTGTTTTTGAGACTCTTAATCTCAGGGTTGTGGCTTCAAGCCCCAAGTTGAGCAAAAGATTCCTGCATTGCAGGGGGTTGGACTAGATGATCCTAGTGGTCCCTTCCAACTCTACGATTCTATGATTTTTGGGAACTCCAGGGAGAACTGTCCTCTTGCAATCACTGGAAATGTTTGGCTATTTTTACATTTCCCCTGTCATGTCATTCGTCCCAATTGGCCTCATTTCCTTTCAATACTGTACTCAGTAGTTGCGCCCCAAGGCCCCCAAGCCCTTTCCCAGTAAATAACTTCAAACAGACACATAATTTTAGTTTAAGTTTTTAGGCAAAATTTAGGCCACAACTTTATTGATTACAAAACAAATTGAGCGGTATTGGCCTAGGCATTGGCCAGGGACTATAACTGACTTCTGCCTCTCTGGCTGGCAGTCTGAAAGGGTAAACACCAAACGAGGGAGCAACATCATTGAAGATCGATTGAAGCTCACCCCGGGGTTCCTGTGGTCCTGGCATGGCCCTAGCCCCTCAAGCGGACCGGACGAGATCCAGGACCCACATATTCCTTTACCGGAATACCCTTCTTCATGGAGGGGCAGGTGATGGCTGCACCTCCCCTCCCACACACTTCAATAAGCCAATGCCTAACCACCAAACCTTACAAAGTTGTGACGATTGCTAAGGGGGTAGGCGAAAACCAAGTGGCTAAAGTCAATCTGCCCAATGGAAAAATTCCTACCCAGCCCCTGCCCCAAAGCAGGCGACCCAATCCAAAGCAAGGCCAAAGCAGCAGCACCTAAAATAGGGAGGGAGGGTGGGTATTCGGCAACGCGAAGCAAGTGCCCCATCCCTGTCCCGCTGCCACATGTATAGGATCAGGCCACTCGCCCCAATTGGCCCAAACAGCCAAGTGCGATCCTGGGGCCCAACAGACAAGGCTTGGGCCATGCCTAGCAACCAGGGTGGCTGAAGGGTCCTGAGTGCAACCAGGACCCTTGATTTAGGAGGATCCCATGAATGACTAGATATCCTCCTTTCCATTTTGTAATTGTTCTGTGAGTTCCTGTCTTCCAATGTAACCTGGAGAATTTCTAAAATTAATATGGGAATTGGCATATGTCAAATGAAACAGCCCATCTCACTTTGCAGTACTTTTTTGACTACTGCAGTATCCAGCTTTTGACCAATTAATTCAGTGCAGGTGCTACCAGCTGGTGTTAGGAGTTGACCTTTTGGGGGAAAAGAGTAGGCTCTTCTCTCCATGACTGACTTTGAAGACAATGCTTTCTTTCACTAAAGTGCAGCAAATTGGGAATCTTAAGGGTTTGACTTCTAGGCCTTAATAAATGGTGCTAAATTATGTGGACAGTGGATCACAAATATATAATTAGTTCCAGAAACAATGCCAGATAATTTATAATCCCAAAATCTAGGAGTGATTAGAATGGCAAGAATTTCATCAACCTCCCTAATCACCCCAACTATATTCCATTCAGCATTTTTTTAAACATGAAGTTCTTGACACTTCAGCTCCTCCATCGAGCCTCAGGCAGGCTCATGTGAATTGAAATACTTGAAATACTGTGTGATACTGCTAAGGTGGCTGTCTTCTTTCTGTCCACTTCGCATGTCCCTTTGAATTACTGCAGCAGCAAGGGGATGAAGCAGGATTTGTAAGGTTTGGTTTCCTCCACTTAAATCTTGCAAGGTCAGTCACAATCTTACTCAGTATAACAGAACCTTCCTGAAAATTGACAAAGAAATGTGCTATTTGCACATGTGCCTATTGTTAATCTTACTTTGCAGAGTGGAACAAAGATAAACACAAGCAGTTAAGTCCTTTTTTCAGGCAGTAAGGCTACATCATTGTGAAGAGTATTTTAGAAAACTGTTTTAATACACAGATAAAATGACACTCTTCCCGAAAGAATTCTAAGTACAGGAATGTCCTCCCCACCCCCAAGCTTTTTATATATGCACTTTCAAAGTCATCCTGGCTCTGAGACCTGAATCTACCTTAATCTTCAACGCACTTTGAGCTCTGCAGAAAAGTCAAGTTTACATTGACTTTGACAGGAGCTTTCATCTTGTCAGACTTTGCTGCTTTTGCTCACATTGAGATCCTTCAAACTACAAATGAATTCAAATAATGTTACTGTATTAGAAATAACAGTCTGTGGGTGTGGGTTGGTGTCACATATACACACATGTTAAAAGCATTAAAATTCATTTGTATATATCTTGCCTATATATTTTTACAGATGAGAACCTTGACTACAGAGTTTTAAAATATTATTTAATTGGGAGCATGACTGATTTTGTTAAGGTTGTATTGTTATAATTAGCTTACTGCTCAGGAGAAATCTATAAATATTTTTGTGTGAAAATCATGTCTGGATTATTTGTAACAAATAAGGTTAAAGTGAGGGTGCCAAAAAAACATGGTGTGTTTGCATAAACTGCCTGTCATAGAAAGCCCTGCCACGCTCATTTTCTATTTAACCTAGCACATTAGACTCTTCACAGAAAGACAAACTCATCAAAATCTAGTCAAAAGTCCCAAACAATTAACAGCAGTATGAGAATGTTCTAGTAGCAATAAACAGCAGCTAGACAGATTTGGGGTTGTTGTTGTCATCCCTATGAACCTACCAAGTTCTTTAAATAGTAAACATATTTGCTGCAAGGATAAAATGTCTCATTTGAAATCTAGCATCTGTATTGGGCTAAGTATGATACATTTGCAGTCTGAGTATTTCTCACCATTTCCCTCCCAGAAATAAAGAGTGGAGGAGAGAGTTTCAGCACAGCATCTAAATATTTGTCACTGAGAAATTAGAAGCAGCTTATATCAAGCTCACCTTTCAAATGCAGATCTATCATTTGTGATCAATAAAAATGGCATTTACTTTGAAAACAGATGCAGGGCTCCTGTGACTGTCATGAGCAACAATACATGGGGCCTTTCAGAGTTCTCTTGCTGCTCTAGTGAACATGAACAGCAAGTGTTAAAGTCTTCTTTTATGTATCAAATATGCATAGCTCCACCACAGTTTCTTTACTGTCTTGCTGTTCTAAAATATGAAAGAAAGCAACTCACGGCAGAATTATTGTTATTTTCAGAACAGGGGGATTAGAAGGACTGCTGTATCCATTAAAGCAGTCTTAAAAACTGGAAGACACAGAGAGGAAGAAAGCATTTGGAAGATAATGGAAGCCAAGATTCCACACCCCCACCCTGTTCCAGCTCTTAGCTTCAATATGGACACAATGACATGATTACTTATATTATATAATTCAACTCATTCAACCTCTGATGCAGCTAGATAGAATGCTAGTGTGAAGGGAATGGGAAATATTACTGGGTGGTATATTTGCCCATATTCTGTCTCATTGGGATGTTTGGCAGTCTAAACACTGCTATCCAAAGCTTGCATAATAGCTGTCATCTCCTTGGTGTGTTTCACCTTTCTAGCCACTCTCTGTGTTGAGTACAACTAAGCACATAGCAACTTGGGTTTAAACTTTTAAGCAGAATTTGCTGTGGAAAAGGCCCTCAGTGTTTTCATTCATTTTCTCAAGAATCACCTGAAGAAACCTTGCGGACTACTACTCAGAATAAGGCATTTAGAAAAAGAAGAAGAACTGTGGACAGAAGTGTCTCACCAGGTGGGCTACTGTGCTAGTGTCCCAACAAGGTGGGTCACTGTTGCTTACTGGGGGAGAGAGGCGCAACCTGGCAGGAAGGGCATGGTACAAGCTAAACCATGAAAGTGTCAGATTCACTCTGGTGGTGTCACCATGTCTGATGTTCAGGCTGTGAGGATCATTCCTGATGTAGTTAAAAAGGGACTATCCATGCACAAGAAGGAGCTGTCAGCCAGCTTGGGGAAACATTGGGTTTGCAGCAGTACAAAAGCTATTTAGAAAAGAAAACCCCTAAAAAGGAAGACCTCAAAACAGCCCAGTGGGTTGTGAGTGTGCTTAATGACCATGGAATGGTGAGTGACTATTGGTAGAGGAGATTGGGAGCTGGATTGGGAGGAATGGAGTTGGGTGGCTGGAATCCTGACTCGAGAATACTCCACATTGTACCATTTTGCTACCAACATCTTTATTCTTTTCTTTTTTGGCAAATAAACCAAATATGACCACCACTACCACTCCAAAAAATCACATCTTGACAGGTTTGCAGTGATAACTCCTCCAAAAGGAACCCGTTCTGGTCAGCACAGTCCCTGGAACCTTTCACACTCAGGAAGTGGGGAGCATATAACAGTATCTTGACCCAACCCATGCATTGCCAGCCCTATGAAATTTCTTCTTTCATCCAGGCAATGCTTACTTCTGAAAGTGCAACTCCTGAAAATATCTTGAAAGTGTGAACCTTTATGTTTGATACAGCATGTATGGAGAAGCAAAATTCATAGGTACCACTTCAAGTTTACTTGCAGGAGTCTTTCACCTAAGAACTATAGGAGTCAGAATTTGGGAAGAAGAAGAATTAATAGCAAAGCAAGAAAGACCAAGGCGAAGTCATAAAACATTGACAGACTTTTCCTAAATCACAAAAGACAGGAAAATTTGAAAGACTGATAACCCTCAGAGAGCTACAAATCATATTTTCTACCTACCTACCTCAGACTATCCATCTATATTGTTAGCAGAAGAAGGATCATTTATGACATTCTGTTGCCCTTAGCAACATCATCCTTGGGTATTTTCTTTCATTATAAGTAAAGAGCAATATCAAGTTTTGCTTCACTGGTATAAAGTATAATTTAAAAGTCATTGAAAATGTAGTGAGATACTGTTTCACTTAATGGGGGTGTCAATAATTTAAACACCTAATTTATTTTGTTTTTTAAAATGGCAAGCATTATTTTTTTTTTGTCTACACATTATTGCAGCCTTTAGAAAATGTAGACACAATATGCAACCAAGGCCTACAGCTTTCTCTGTACACTCGCTGGTGTTTCAGGTGTACTTTGAAGGTATTTAGTTAAGAATAGAGGATAATTATTTTTTAAAAAAATACTATAGGGAGCAAGGGAGCAACACTGTTTCTAGGCTATTTCATGATAATTTAACAACTGTTGAAATAAGCATTTTGTCTCTTCACTCAAATGATGGTGTAAGACAATATATGGAATGAACCAGAGCCACAGTGTTATCAATACAATGATCTGCCATGAGGAATAATAATCATTTCTCAGTGTGGATCCTGTCCTTCAAGATGGAGGCCAGAAGACTTTGACTGCAAGTCTTTGCACACTTCTCTAGGTGTATGGACTTCTAAATTCAATGGGGCTTTTTTTTAAAAAAAAAAAAAACAAAAAACAAAAAATCACCAAGACTTTGTGTGCTCTACTCTGCTCCCCCTTTCTTCCCACCCAGGGCAGCCCTGCCCTTCTCCTGCCCCTCAGTCAGCACATCACATGGGGCTGAGCCTTCAGGGGTGGCAGTCCCTCCTTATCACCCACTCTCCAGCAGCCACTGTGAGCTGCACAAGAAAGGAGGCCTGAAGCAGCGGCCAGGGAGAGGCAACAAGATGCTCCCTCGCCACCACTGTTGCTCGGGACCAACACCAGCTCATCTTCCTTCTTGAGCTCGGCGGTAGCAGCACAGGCAGGGGTAATAGGGCCATTCAGGGATCAAATCAGAAACCAGTATAGCTTTTGTAACTTTGGGACCATCCCTGGAAAATCGGGACACTTGAAAGGTTTGCTTCATATTTGGCAGGCAAGAGCATTCCACAGTGCAATACAAATGGCTGAAAATGTTCAGTTTGCAGTCACAGCCCTAGGATGCAGTGCCATAAGCAGAATATCCCCAGATCACCTAAATGATAATACAGGTTTGTACAGGGGCAGGGGGTCTTTCAGACAACCTGCTTCTGGGTTGTTCAGGACTTTATTTATTGACTCTGATCATGGACCAGTACCTGACTAGCAGTTGTGCAGTTCCCTCAGCACTGGTGTTATATGGGTGCATTCAGGTGCTCCACTCAATAACTTGACTGTATTCTGTACCTGCTGCTACAGCTTCCAGATCATTCCCCACATAAGCACAGCAGCAGAACCACTTCTAACATTCTGAATGCTGGGCAGGGGGAGAGGTAATGCTGAGGGTCATTTGGATGAACTTGATTAGAACTTTGTACTGATTACAAACCAAACTAGTTTGTTGTAAAAGGACAAACATAAACGGTGAATCATTTCTTTTGGATATTGAAATTGAACTAGAACTTGTTCCTTTTAAAAATGAACTTTACAAGCTCTTGGCCTAGACTGAAAAAGAAATTAGGTGAAGTTGAGGCTTTCTCCTCCGACACCAATTGTGGCCACATACACTGCAGAAAGGTTATGGAAAAACACCTCTCATTCCTAAATACTATGATTTCCATAATTTCAAACAGTCATCATATACTGTGAAAGAAAGAGCAAGGAACACTGATTGCATACAATATCAATTGGAATCTATTTGTTTGACTATTTGGGTCTTCCCCAATATGCTTTCCTACCTGGCTCTAAAGTATTTTTTAATCTTGACTATTGTAAAATGCCAATTGTTCATTTAACATTTCAGTACCCTTTAGTACAGAGATAGTGAGTAAACATTTTGCACAAGACTCACATTTGGATGCTCACAAGACCACTAATAGAAGCAACATTAAAAAAATATGACACTTTCCAGAAACCAAAAGCAAAGACGACAAATATAGTACTGATGAATGTACAAAAGTGAGGTGGAAGTGGTTGTTTTAAGCACAAATTCTCTATGTCCTGAGGAATCTGTTTTGGGGGCAGAAGATGTGTCCAAACCACATCCGCTGCACTTAAAAAATTTAACACCTGCCTTCACCCTACATTTTCAAAAGTAGGGAAAACAACAGAGGGGAGACAGAGAAGGAGAAAGCAAGGTTAACAAGGGATGAATGTGACACATTTTTGAACTTCCTTTTGTAGTTTGGAATGAGAAGTGTAGACTTAGGCCAAAATCTTGTAGGTAGGTTTTTCAAGGAAAAGAAAGAGGTATTCTGAAAGATAATTTCAGACATAAGGGAGAATTCCATACTGCAACACTAAAATATTGTATTCTTACAAGTACAGAACAAGTGTTATGTGGCATTTGTAACAGTGATAGTTCCACAGATCAAAGTTGTAGAGTGGGCATGTATGGAATAAAGTAATCCCACAAGTAAACTGTTCCCAAGCTGTTAAGGACTTCATATACCAATAGTAACATCTGAGCTAACAAGGTCTAAATGTTGACAAGGTCTAAATCCTGTCGGCAACTATTCTGCAGCCCTCTGAACGAACTACAGTTTCTGAGATATTCCAGGATAAAAGGGTCTAGAGATGGGGTGGAGCAAGGTTTTAAAGAAAATACAATAACATAAACCAGTGACACAAAACTGAAGGAGTTTTGGTTACATTGCTTTGGGCTGAGGTGTGACTATGGAAGACCAATGATAACAAGGCTACAGCAGTCGCGGTGAATGCTGTCTTAACTGTGAGGACTGAGGTGGAATTTCTGCAATACTGAATAGGGTAAAGTAAAACAACAACCCTGAATTGCATTAATTAAGATACTTTGAGAGGATGCATACAGTTTCTGAAAGTAGTTCTCTTACTGCCTTCATGGCCCTCTTCAGTCATCTTTTCCTTAAACAAAACAGAATAATTATCCCCTCTTCAGTTGTAGCATTTTAGTATCTGCCTACACAAACCCAAACACAAAAGTTCTTTGAAACAAAGCTGAGATAGCGTGCTACAAGTTCTGTGTTTAATTCTAGCTGGACACTAGCCAGAAAATGTCTCTTCTCAGAAAGCATAAAGAGTCTTCCCTCTTGTCTTGTATAAAGTTTGCCTTTCTTCTTCACTTTCTGTGCAAACCAGCATCTCCATAAAAAAATCTGACTTTTAAAACAGAATGGGAGCGAGGATGATATGTTCTCTTTCCATGCCTTAGTTCACTATTCTTCAGATATCCCACCCACTTCCAAACTTTTTTGTTTTACTTCACAAAAGTAGTTTTGCAAATGTGTTGTTTTTAGAAAAGTTTAAATTCGATTCTTTTTTTTAAGCAACAACTTGTCATTTTTAGCCCTAACAACAAGATTTCACATCCTACAAACAATGAAATTAAAAACAAACATTTTAAGGGGCAGGACAGTTAAATTACTGAATCATAAGGCATAAACAGAACTGTTCAGCAGATGGCAAAGTATGTTATGTACACAAGGAAACCCCAATACATTCTAGGAATGCCTCCAAAATTCTGCATGTCTGAATTTGTCCTTGGATTTGAAGTTCTAAATGACCAGATTTGTTTCTGAAGTGGAACAAATACACAAGGAGCTTACACACACACACACACACTCCAGTATGGTACAGAATATGGTGACTGCATATCTTCTTGCAGATTTCAAGTCCTTAAGTTCATTTGTGCCTCCTCACTTGACCCCCAAACTTGATGTAATAAGAATGAAGGAAGGGGGGAGGAAACATTGTGATTGTACCGATGGTTGTATTTGTGTGGTGTTTTACCAATGTTTAGTTGCACTCAGGCACATCGGTGAAATATTGCACACTCGTAGGCTTCACTCTAAAAGTAGAGCCAACTAGGGATGGTGAACAATTTCATTCAGACCATGTTTAAAGCAAACTGATCCAATTCTCAGTTTCTAGACTTATACACATATATTGGAAAGCAGCTAACAGTGGGATTGGGTGCTTCTCTGAATTTTGTGGTGCACTTTTGTTTTAAAAGCCGCATTAAAAAACTGCATATTTTATGGGGGAAATGAGTAAAACATACTTATTTTTAAGTTCATATAAAAGTTTATAAAATGTACATTGCAGTTAGGATAGGTATATAAAATCCGTGCAAAATATGGATATTAGAGGAAAGTGCATACAAAAAATGTGTCCAATTTAGATGTGCTGTGTGCATGTGTGAACAGAAAACAGGACAGACTGGACTCAAGGCAAAACACATGCAAATAAGCTGATCTGCCCCTTCCTAGCCATGTGTGAACCCTAAACGAAATTTTTAGATGGCAGCTTTTGATATTGCCATTTCAAAAGCACTCCCCCCCCTTTTCTTTCCTTACATAATTAGGGCCCACTACCCACAAAGCTTTTGCTCAATTGATGTTAACAAGGTCACTATGGTAACAGCAGTTAGACCTCTTGCTGTAGCATACATTATACTACTTTAATCCCTCGTATCTGTCACTTCCTTGGTAATAAATTGGTATGGGTCCCTTTCATTTTCTCTGCTTACAAAAAGAAAACATAGCATGCAGATCAGCAATGGTTCTATTCCACATTTCCTGGGGCAGCTAAATGGGTGTAGGTGCTCAGACTGTTCATGATAACAGCCTCTAAATGTCATTGGGTGGGGTGCAGGCTCACACCATTGGATGTGGCTTTTAATGGCTGCAACTCCTATCCTCCGTCTGCGGAAGTTCAGTTCAGGATTCATGATCATTCTTTAAAGTTTGCAAAGTCTAAGTATCAAATCACCACTCAATACCTCAGTTTTCATATTACACAGAAAAGATAAAAGTAGTTCATCTCCTGCAAGTTATTCCAGTAAGTTTCAGAAATCATGTTAAAAGATCTTCATAACTTTGAGTTATACTACTACTTCTTATTCACCTTTTTTCTCCCATATGCAGAGAGATTCAGAAATCTTTTCGTCCTCCTTAGATTGAGCATGTCAGCCCCAGCCTGTTCCATTACACAGAATACATCTAGATACTTGGTTACTTGAAAGACTTTGATACGTCTCTTCTATTCCCTGCTTGCTGACATATGTCTGCTAGCAAGAAGAAGAAGAAAATTCAAGGATGAGCTCCAATCTTTTCAGTAATTGGTATTCGTGCCTGCTGGTTCAGATGGATTATTGCTAGTGCGATAGGCTGCTAAAATGAATGTCAAATTAACATAAAATATAATCATCACAACATGTTGGAGTTTGTACAATAGCTAACAGAATCTGAAAGAAATTTGAAATAGATACAGATAGTAATATGTCAACCCACTGTAACATACTTTGGGGTCTTTATTAAATATCAAACTCACTTTCCCCCAATAATTATAATTTAAAAAGGAGAAATAAGTAAGTATCAAGAGAAGCACCCGGACCAACAAATCTTTGAAGGCACAGATGTTGTGATAAGCATGTGGTGCTCTCCATATCCAAGAACTTTCCTGTTTTCTCTAGCAGAGGGAATAGTTCTTTGCTCACGAAAGCATAGTGGTCTGAAACTGCCTCTCTGTAAGCTCAAGTATTTACAGATTTGTTACTAGGCATACTTACATTAAACTTGTAGCAATGTTCTGTAACAAGTAGCAACCCTGTAGGCACATCTAAATACTTTGATCTTTCCTCCCCATTCAGCTGAATTATTGATTTCCAGAATGTCTGCATTGTTTAACCAGGTATTTATTTATAGATAAAATTTTGGAACTGGGATGTTGATAACTATTCTCCTAAAGCAGGGGTCAGCAAACTTTTTCAGCAGGGGGCTGGTCCACTGTCCCTCAGACCTTGTGGGGGGCCAGACTATATTTTTTTTTTGGGGGGGGATGAACGAATTCCTATGCCCCACAATAACCCAGAGATGAATTTTAAATAAAAGGACAGATTCTACTCATGTAAAAACACACTGATTCATGGACCGTAGGCGGGCCAGATTTAGAAGGCAATTAGGCCGGATCTGGCCCCCAGGCCTTAGTTTGCCTATCCATGTCCTATAGCTAAAGCACACAGTCAAGGTTGCACACTTTGTGGCACTGCTCCTCAGTGTTCCAAACAATGGCAGTTCTCACAATTATTTTGCCATATTGGCAGGTAATGGGTTAAATGGAGGGGTGCAAGAATTTTTGCTACCTGAACCACAGTCTGTTGGCTATGATCTTTAAATATGGATAAGGTCCCACCATTCAGCGCTGAATCTTTGTGGATGGTAACAGCCACTCCATTCCAACTACTGGGACTGTAGGCCAAAAACTCATGACCTTTTATAACAGTCCTAAGTGTATCTGAAGATAGAACTCTAATGTAATTTCCATGAGGTAGATAAATGTTGCTTAAATTGGTCAGAACAGCACCTAAGTGGCAGCATTCTCAATCCTTCCCTCACCAGCCTTTTTCAATAAATAGCAGCCAGATCTGTCTGTCTGTCTGTCTGTCTGTCTGTATCACAAACAGACAGAGGGACATTCCAAACCTGGCCTACAGGCACAAGTTGGTGGTCCTCACATATTTCTTCATTTTTATTTTTATTTTTGAAGGGGTGGGGAATTTATTTATTTGTTTGTTTGTTTATTATTTTAGAAATGTGGAAATGGCAGGCAGTTCATTCACTCATGGGGGTGGTTCTGAATGGGGGCAGGGTTGCTCAAGTATACCTTGTATAGATGTACGGTTCATAGAGACAGCACCATTTCATTCTAAGAGAACAAGGGAGAAGTTCATGGTGAGCTCCGACATCTCTTTTTCTAGAAAAATAGCACTGGCTGGATGGATACATTGGCAGGCAAATTGGATGGGACAATAATGGAAATGGGAACAGAAATTGCTAATGTTCCCATATTTGTTGCATGTCTTCAATGGAAATCCATCCAGCAACTGGTATTTGCTGCTGCTTTCAGTTGGCTAACAATATGCAATTGATCCCGCTTTTCACCCTTTGCATGGCATTTCCTTTGTACTGAAATGAAAGGAGTGGAATAATGTTGTGACAATGTAAGTAATGTAATAAGTTATGTAAAGTACATAATTTATTTCACCACAGCAGACAGCGAGGCAAACATCATAGATTTTTTTGGCAGAAGAGAAATTGCAGTGGAACAGAAACACTGTTGCACACAACAACTACATGGTGGAATGGAAAATGATACCTTCTTACTTCCCTCAGCCCAGCTCTTTCGAGGTCAGCTGTAGTTCTGACTGTCAGGAGAGTGGCTCTGTGGCTGTGCCCCATTTCACCAACTGCTACTAATTCTATGTGCTGTAGAAACGTGTTACACTTAAAAACAAGTGTTTATGCTATACATATATAAAACTCTATAATAATAATAATGATAATAATAATAACAATCTTTATTGCGGTCCAACAACCCATAACATGGATTCAGAAGAAAATACGGATTCATACAGACAACCCCCCAGGGAAGGGAGATCAAAGTGTTATTTGTTTAGTCATGGGTATAAAACTCTATAAGATGTTGAGAGGTGCCATATTTATGTACCCTTAGCAATTCATCCTTGAATGATTCCAGTCATAGAAATTGTTTGGCTATTGTTCTACTGTTTTAAATGATTTAAATATTCATTTTTACATTGCTGTAACTAGCCCTAGGATCTTATGGTAAAGCGTGCACAAAACATATCATCATCATCATGATATTAACCTTTAAAAGGATCAGAAGTTGGGTGCTTTGATTGAACTTTCTGCATCTCTGTACCTATTTGGAGGGTTGAGACTAGATTTCTGCTCTCACTTTAATTAACACAACAAACGCTGCCTTTGAAGAAGTGCTATTTGGTGGAAAGAAATAATCTGCTGTTGGGAATACTGTTGAATTTTAAAATAAAATTGGTGTGGTTCCAACTGTAAATTAAACATTTGATAAATCTTGCCAGAATGCCAGAAGGAAGAATTCACAAATTAATTACTAGAGAATAATTTTCTGCGTTCATAAATGAATAATTTAAAAAAGTATTTTGAAACCAGAGAGACAGAAAAGGAATATATAAGAAGAAGAATCCATCAGTAGTGTTCTCATACTTGTTTTCCCCCTTATAGGAATTTGCCTGTAATCTCTCTGGGAAAAGGATAAGACCATCCGATTTGTTTGTGATATAATAGGATCATCAATATTTGACTAAATACAAGAAGGAAATGAGGAGTTATTTTACCTATAAAAAAATAACATTATAGGAACTTGACTCGTCCAATACTGCAATATGTTTTGAAATCACTTTCTGTTTGCTGCTTACCATAGGTCAGGTATATTAATTTTGTTGGGTCTACTCTGAATACAACTTTGTTAAATACCATCCTGTGTAATTAATGGACATCACCAAGGCTGCAAATTGAACTCTGGTTAACTAGGAGTAAGCCCTATTGAATTCAATGTTTTACTTCTGAGTGGACATAGCTAGGACATAGGTGTAACTTATGTCTATTTATTTCAGTGAGTCTACTCTGGTTGAACTTAGCTGGATACAGCTCCATGTCAGTAAACTTGCATATTCATGTTATATTTATTTATGCTAAAAACCTGTTTCAACAGAGATAGGACTGATAGGTCCAGGACTTTTCTGTAAGGTGAATGTGTGTCATGTTTCAAGTTTAAGCAGTCTCTCTCTCTCTCTCTCTCTCACACACACACACACACACACACACACACACACACAAACCTCTTTTGATAGTAGCCCTTTTGATAGTAGCAGGAACAAATACTGGATTAAACAAAAAAGATAGTGATAGAAACAAAAAGACCGGTAAAGATGATAGCATCCACTGGAAGAACATATTTAATAATGCTTAAATTTATGTGCATGCCATGCTAAAATTTTGGATAAAGCAAAAGTGCTAAGCATTACTGTCTATAAAAGAAAAGCATCAATCAAAATGGTTGTCAGAAAATTATCATACAGAAAAGCCAAGAAAAGCATATTAAATCTAATTGCCTCCATTTGCATGTTGCAGTCTGCATTGGCTTAGACTATGAAATCACTGAAGATGTTATTGAGCCAACTCCATCCAGAAGTCCTATTATAAAGAACTGAAAACAAACTGCCCCCCCCAACAAAAGGAAGTGTAATCTGTGCTGCAGCATGATAATTACTTAACTTAAGTTGTGTTCCTGTGCCTTTTCCTGGAAGTGAGCTCCACCAAAAACCAAGGGGCTTACATGTCTACTCAGAAGTAATTGAACTTAACTATTTCTAATTAGATGTATTGGCTTCTGTACTGGACTATCTCTGTAACAATGTGGGCATATCATGGAAATTCTAAGTCTCTTCAAGCAGAAAATGCTTGCTCTAAAAACAAGAGCACCAGGAACTAACTAAATGTGTGTTTAAGACAAGTCTTTTAAGGAATATTACAGCACTAGCTTTATAGAAATGTCACATTCTGATAATATCAAAATATGATGGCCCTGTAAAAGGAATACTCTGAAACTGCATCTGGGCATGTAATGGCAATAAAGAGTCTTGGGTAGGTTATGAATCAATGAAGTGAAAAGTGCAGAACTATCTAAATTCAGACTTATGTGCATGTCTGCACAATGTTCCTGAAGGTACTCCAAAAGTTTGATATGCAGTGAAACTAGCTTTCTGGAAAGGAGGTTATGATGGTGGACATACTGTCAAACAACATTTACTACTAAGATATCTTCACAGATGAACCAACCATCACATTCCTTAATTCAGTTGATTTACCATCACTTGTGGGACATTATTCAGGTTCAAATATAGCTTTAGTGTAGTCGGGAGAATACTTAGTGCAAATACCAAACAGGCAATACCAGAAAACATCTTGTGTAAACTAGAGAAGCTGGGTGTACTTCAGTCCCATTGAAATTAATGAAGCTTAATTGTACTCCCCCCCCCCCGGCTTAATCCTACTCCCAGGTACATTCATGCTATACTAACATTTTGTGTTGTGTGCAAATGAGGCGAGTGAGACATGTACCGGTATACATTAACAGCAAACTCAGAACGTTCCAGAATGTGGGAGTCTCTCTGTGTGTGTATGAAAATCATTCACAGTCCAGTTCTGAGTGTTGGATAAAGTGAAATTTGTGTGTTAATATAGTCCTTGATTTGTAGTAAATGTTTTACAGTTATATAGCTCAGTATTCTACATGAAAAACGGTGCCTATTCAAACTTTGTTAAGGCTTAAAAGACAATAATTAACAACATAGGATATATTCAAACACAACTTTCATTAAATATAATTCCCTTCCCTACTTCTCAAGGGGGGGGGGGGAGCAACAGCTATGTTTTGTTACTTGGGCTGCATTACTTTGCTGGCAAGCTTACTAAATACGTTTTATGACCAAAGCTTCTGTTGACTAGACGTGAAGCCTAGCACAGCCAAACAAAGGGGATGAATAATATGCAGCATTCATAATACAATAAAGATGTTTCTTGCTGAATTTTCAGAACTCCTATAATTCATTTATTATTTATTTATAAAATTTGTATACCGCCCTCCTTCCGAAAATTACATGGTGGTTCATAATATACAAAGTGGCAGGAAGGGAATTATGAAATGTTGTAATTTTTGCATAAGCACGTTTTTATTTACTTCTATCAGAAAAATACTCCTCATGTCTTAAACCAGGGGTGGGGTATTGTTTCCAGAAGGAAAGCTAGATTCTTAATTCTCTGGGCTGGAGGTCCCTGCTGTTTTAGATGTTTGTATTTTCATCTAAGGGGACGCGGGTGGCGCTGTGGGTAAAAGCCTCAGCACCTAGGGCTTGCCGATCGAAAGGTCGGCGGTTCGAATCCCCGCAGCGGGGTGCGCTCCCGCTGCTCGGTCCCAGCGCCTGCCAACCTAGCAGTTCGAAAGCACCCCCGGGTGCAAGTAGATAAATAGGTACCGCTTACCAGCGGGAAGGTAAATGGCGTTCCGTGTGCTGTGCTGGCTCGCCAGATGCAGCTTTGTCACGCTGGCCATGTGACCCGGAAGTGTCTCCGGACAGCGCTGGCCCCCGGCCTCTTGAGTGAGATGGGCGCACAAACCCCAGAGTCTGTCAAGACTGGCCCATTCGGGCAGGGGTACCTTTACCTTTACCTATTTTCATCTAAACTATAAATTTGATGGGAATCTTGAGAAGCAGTTGTTTAACTCTGGGGTGACATTTGGGGACCACGTTCTGCCTCCTTGTATCTCAAAGAAAGTGAAAGAAGTCACAAAGTTTTTTTAAATCACCTTAACATATTCATAAACACATTCAGTACAGAGGAAGGGGAAAATACATCCAGAGTTAGATATTTCTACTCTCTGGCTTGACCTCCAGAGTGACACATCACAGAATCCGTCACAAGTACCTTTCACCCCCCAAAAAAGGATTAGCCTTTTCTAGCAGGTTTGCAAGAACTGCAGCCTACACAAGTGAGTTTAGTACATAGCCCATGAGACTACACACTGTTTTGCAATAATTCAGCATATGTTTAACAGCATGAGAGTGTCCAGAATATAAAAATAAAACTTTTAACGACTCATGCCTGAAATTCTAAAACATCTCTTGTAGTTTTCCAGGCAATCAGACACATACAATATTAAAGGGGGAAAATGGAGATTGTGAGAAGCTGTAGGCTGCTAAAAATGCAAAGTAGAAAAGCCTGGATGAAAACAACAATGAAAGCTGTTAATATGCAGATTAAATTCAGAATGAGAAATCAGTGTCTTCCCCTTCATAGACTAAAGCCTTTTTGCTTTGTGGGGGTTTTTCCCCCAGAGTTAAAATAATAATAAAAAATATTGCTACTATGCAGAAAATGGGAGGGAGACACACCTACTTGTATGACCACACTGGCTTGGGGCACATGTCTCCATCTGCAGACCTCTTATCCGTGCTCAAGGAATAAGTACTTTTGGAACACTTCAGGAACACCAATGCCTGGGGGAAATTAGCTGAAATGTTTTGCTAGGCAAACCTTTCCCCAATGCATGCCTGGTCTCATGCAGTCAGATTGATGCCAGTTTGATAGAGGATAGTCCAAACCAGCCTGCACCAAAAGAAGCCTACATTGGGGGCTCAAGGGAGCAAATGAGGCAAGATAAAGCTTTCCCAGAAATAAGAGCTTTATCTGAGAGAAAAATAACAAAATGCAATTAAACAGCTAGCTATGAAAGGCTACCAAAAAGAGTAGGAGGCAGGTGGGAGGAAAAGTGCAGCTGGACTACGCCATAGACTAAACAGACTAGTTCAAGTTATGAGGCTATGTAATACAGTGGTACCTTGGGTTACAAACACCTTGGGTTACAAACACTACGGGTTACAGACTCCACTAACCCAGAAGTAGTACCTCGGGTTAAGAACTTTACCTCAGGATGAGAACAGAATTCGCGTGGCGGCAGCGGGAGGCCCCATTAGCTAAAGTGGTACCTCAGGTTAAGAACGGTTTCAGGTTAAGAATGGACCCCCGGAATGCATTAAGTTCATAACCAGAGGTACCACTGTATATCTTACACTACAGCAATCATGTAACACCCATCCTAAGAGAGCTGCAGTGGCTGCCAATCCACTTCTGGTACAATTTCAAAGTATTTTTAAATCACTCCTACTACTACTACTTGTATTATTTATACCTCACCCATCTGGCTGGATTTCCCCAGCCACTCTAGAAAATTGAGGGAGCACATTTTCCAATACTATCCTGTCTGAACATTAAATTATTGTGGGGGATATCTCCTCTGCACCCACTCACAATATGTGAGTATCAAGAGAAGCCCTTTTCTGTCGTAGTTCCTGGGTGATGGAACAACCTCAGCATCAATGGTGGATACATTTTTTGGTGCCATTAAAACCCTACTGTTTGCACCAGCATTTGGCTTGCTAATTATAGTTTGAAGTGGGATCTGCATAGCAGTGGATACTATTGTTAATTGTGATTTTATGCCATTATATTTATTGTATGAACTGTTGTTTTTATGAAATATGCTTCCCAACCTCAGATAAGCTGATATAGGGTGGGACAGAAATATTTATTGAAAAATACAAACAAACAAAAACAAACAAATAAAATAAATAAATGCCTGCACTGGATAGGGGCCGAATTAAAAGATGGACAGAACACCTGCTTTTCGCTCTCTAAGTTTGCCAACTTCTCAGTCTCTCTTTTCCCACCCCTTTCGCTCTATTGGTATTATTCTTTTCATATGGCTCCATAAATATACCTTGCAAAGATGTTCTGTACCTACCGGCCTTGAATTCCCCCTCCCCTTTGTATATATAAAAGAGAAAGGAAGCTTTCAGGCATTGGAAGAAACTTTGATATTGCAAGACAAATGTTACTTTTCCATTTCTTATTCCAAAACGTTTCTTAAGACTGTTCTATCTCTTTCAAATACATTAATTTTAGCCCTCTAAAGTATAGGTTTATGTGCTCTGCACCAATCAATTTGCAAACTATTTCTTTACCCCCCAAATCAGTTTTTTTTACTCTGAACAAAGACTCCCCAATGTGCTTTTGGTTAATACTGCCCAATGTGCTTTTTGGCAGCCCTTAAACTGATCATGCTGTCTTCAAATAAACCATTAAAAGAGGGTGGGTGACTCCCACAACTCTCAGCTGGTGGCTTTGGAGCCACCAGTAACAAATTATTTACAATTACCTCCAGCTGTTGTCATTGAGGTGCAAATGACTCCTACTTCAACTCTTTACCTTCTTGAGAACTCCCCAGGACTGCTTTCATTCTATGGTACTCATTACTCAAGCTCCTTCATATTGCCTCAAAGACTTTCACCCTTGTTCTTTTTCTGAAATTGGTTTCAAGGTTTTTGCAATTTGGCTCTTGTTTGGGGAAAAACTCTAAATGAGTGTTTGATTGCTTCTCTCATATATATATATATATATATATATATAGAGAGAGAGAGAGAGAGACTCATTGCTGAAACTGAATACAAAGAGATAGTAAAAGTTGGCCAGAAAGTGTTAACTATTGCACACAAACTAAAATTTAAATACAGGAAATTAGAGTTGCTAAGTTTGCAACTTGAAGTTATGGATATGCTTTTAAGAGCAGCTTGAAGGGCTGACATTTGCAGGTAAATAACCAGAGGACAGAGGCAGTAGTATGGCCTTGGTCATCGTCAAGTGAAGGGGCTTAAAACAAGCACAGAATCCAGTTTTTCTGATGAACACTGAACTGAAGATGGCAGAGATTTAATCCTTATAATAGCAGCATCCCACAGAAAATTAAATTGTTTTATTGCAAAAGGCTCATCTATCTAAATAATAATAACAGGGTCAGCCTCTCTTCCCTAGCCTGTGACTCATTAGGGGATATTTATTCATTAACAAAAATATTTTATCATAAAGTATCAGAGTGGTGTACTTCAGTTGAAAAAAACAACTAAAAGCAGGCCAAATAAGCATTAAAGTGACTGGCTAATTAAACAGCTTCAAAGGCCTGCCCTCAGTGATGTCCTTTCAATGCTGGGGCTATGTTCATTGGGCTGGGGTCAGCAGTGTGGCCCTCATAGCATGTCCCCCGACATGTCCACGCCAAAAAACAGGCTGCACATCCTCCAGGCTACGCTCCCAAGTGAGTCACATGACCTGTGAGAGATTGCGGCCCCCTAAAAGTGCTGTTTTCAGAGGAATATTGCAGCACAAGATCATGGTGCCAAAAGTGGTTGTCATGCTCTCACATGAAAAAAATGGAATGTCCTGGGGCAGTTGTAATAATAATAATAATAATAATAATAATAATAATAATAATAATAATAATGCTGTTATTGTTTATACCCCTCCCCCAATTTGTCCCTCGGAGGTGGACCTCAGTGCCCGGTCTGAATGATGGAGGTGGAGACGTGCCTTCAGGTATGTCATAGGTGCATGACCACTGCCAATCCAAAGCTCCCTCATTGTTGCCATGACCTCACCCTGCCTCATCCTCATCCCAATGACCACAGTGCTGCCATCCTACTGCTAGCAAAACACTACTCTTCTGTAGCCACTACTGGATTATAGACTTGAGAGTAGGGTGAGTCTTATTATTGAGCTTTGTCAGCCACTCTGGCATCCCTTTTAGGTTAAAAAGATAAAAGAAGCATAAAGAAGTGACCACAGTGGCATTGTCTATTCACCACCCTTCCACGTCCTCCCGGTTGCTATGTATCACCAGTTGGTAATAGTTTAGAACACACAACAAAGACATGCATTTGTCTTACAAAAATAGGTCAGTCGGAGTTTTTAATCTCTTTCAGCAGTGTACACAGTTGTATGAGTCATCAAAATGATAGGTGTTTGAGATGCAAATTAAATGGAGGGTTGCTGCTTTGAAATCAGTCTTTGCTTATGTTTTGTTTCCTAAACGTTAAAAATATAAATATGAAAATGTAGTTTCAAAGTTTTACAAAGCTTGATAAATGCAATCTGCCAGTCAATATATTTTTTAGCCATGTAATGAATAGGGGTTTTTTTATGTTGAGGGCTGCACTCTCAGAGTGTTTAGCACACATGGCAGCAGTGGTGGGAGTGGGTGGGGCTGGAGCAAATAGTCAATAGGACCAGAAACAGAAGTGGGCAAGGCACACCATTATTATTTTTTGTCTCTCTGCCACACTCTCTATTTCTTACTCACTCTATTTCCCTTTCCTGATCCCTACATGTGGTTAAGCCAAGGGCAGCAAGAGCCATTGGTTTATAAGCTGACCACCCCTGCTGCAAAGGCTTGCTTTGGGGGTGCCTAAAGCATTTCCATTACAGGTTGGAAAAGTTTAAACTGTTGCTAGTTCAGACAGGCAGTCTCTCTCCACATCTTTCAGAGACAGTCCCTAAAAGAGTGGAGGAAAGCCAGATCCAGGAGACTGCTGAGTGAGGAAACCCTACCAACCCTAGGAGCCCAAAAACTTTTCTTTTCCTTTATTTATTTCTATTACCGATTTTTTTTTTTTTTTGCACACACACAAATCCCCTAGAACATTACTCAGGAATAAACAAGAGTACCCCCTACATTTCCCCTAAAACCCTGTTCAAGGTACTATATGGGTTGAGCAGCGGCATTGAAGCTCAAGCCATCATGGGGGCAACTGGTCACCTAGCTACACCTTGCCCTCACCCCTCCACTTTCTGAATTTCGTTTTCAGCAAAACTCAATGCAAATTTAAAGGGTCAGATAAGAGCAATGTAGGAATTTTGATCACATCATTTCTGGAAGAACCACAGAGTTTCCCAGTGGCTGTGATCACACTGAATCCAGTGCCCTAATCTACTTCCCAAAGAGGTGATCTGTCCTGTCACTGACTTTTCTAACAGGCCTCCTTGCCCAGCATCTGAATCAGAGCTGAACCACACATGGAACAACCACCCATATCCTCTGTGCTCGAATGGGAACAGGACTTGGCTTCATCAAGTATAGTTAGACTGTCTGCATGATTCTGTGAAAAGTCTTAAGAGTAGGATTTAGTCAATAGCATAAAGTTGTGTGTACTCAGAAATTCAAGAAAAGTTGAGCTTCGCTTGTTTCATCTATATTTAAAATGTATTATGGCTTGATTAATTTTCTATTTATTTTTTAATTATTTATTGCTGAGGCTCATAAAGCACACTAAATAAAATTAACGGCATCATTAGCAGCATTATTGCAGTCTATAGAATACATAAGAGACTTCCTTTGTACATTTGCCCTGCTGCAGCTCCCTCATAACAATATCAGCAGGTCTCCACAGTGCTGTAGAAATGGTTATTATCCGATCATGCAGAGGTTTATGACTCCAGGTGGGAGCAATCAGGAGAATGAGATGAGCATTTAGGAGTTAATTTACAAAGCCCTGCATAAGGTTATAATGAAATGTAAGAGTCATTGTGACTCTTGTGATTCAATCCCACAGAATCATTTTACCTCCACGGAAAAGCTTAAAAACCAACATTTTATTTAATAACAACCGTGCTGTATCATTTCCCTTTCATTCAGGAAGCTGTGTATGTGTGGCGAGTAGTTGAGAGAAGCCAGCTCCCGTGTGTGTTTTAATGTGTTTTCTGTTGTTCCAGCCTCACTTTAAACAAAAATCACTTGTTTGCAGGGGAGTGCAATTATTTGATATTAACACCACTAGGACCTCCTAAACGAGGGGAACAGCACTCGGTAGCAGTTCAGCATCAAGACAAGATTATTTGATCCAAACAAATGTTGCATCAAAAGATGTAATCAAATATACTGTTATGGATTTGCTCAGCCCACATTTCAATGCAGTGTGATGTTCCAAGACCTCTGTGCTTAATTAAGTTTGGATTCCTTTGGAAAGAGATCACTGGAGGCCATTGGGCATTTTGTAGAAATTTAAAAGTTGAGCATAGGTGAAGGAAGCATAGCTTAAACATGCCATCTGGCCTTTGGAATCCACTGTTCCCTTCTAGACAGAAAACCAGAGTGGTGTTAGCTTACACAGCTCAAACTTTGCTTTCTGTCTATCATCCTCTTCCAGGGTGTTAACAGACTTTCAATATTGTTGGCTAGGACTCAGTCACGTAATAGAAAATTCAGGTTGCACATTTTGTAGCTCTTCAACAATGAACTAAAAAAACAACAACAAAAACAGATCTTTTGCAATGAGGAAAATGATGAAGGTGTGGGATAAGCATTGCTAGACACACTATCATCACATAATCTCCCTGCAAACCAATTGGAACCAATGCTTAATAAATAGCTGTCATTGTCTAATTTGCTTGCAAACTTTGTGCAAACAAATCCAGATGAATGCTTAAGAAATGGGTCATCTGGAAGTGAGGATGAGAGGAAAATTTCCAATAAATTTCATATTTAAAGAGGAACCAACCAAATTCACACTCTATGAAACAATACAGTACAAGAACTGTAACACGGCCAATTCTTCTTCAACACAGCAGTTCTTCAAATTTTGCTATGCAGTTTTCCAGCCGAGTAAAAAATGCATATACTCCAATGAAGTGTGTATAAAAATGCATAGGTTAATGAAAATAACATTAGCTAAAACTGCTTGGGAAAATGTGAAAATTAGTGAAAGCTATTTACATAAAATGTGTTTATTAGGAGAAATTTTCACTTAAATGTTGATGAATTTTCAATGCTATGCAAATATGGAGAACTCAATTTTTTTTGGGGGGAATGAGAAATTTAGAGCACTGTGATTGACTGAGTTGTCCATCATTATCTGGAAGTGACCCCAAGAGTCTTTGACCTTTAACATCATTTACTTTTTACAAGCAAACACCTAGATCACATTATCTTTAGTTAGGGTCAGGGGAGCAGTATCCCCTTTTTAGGTATTTTTCAACTATGCAAGGACTATAAAGCAAATCACCATTGACACTAACCCTCTCTTAATCCTCCCTCTTCAATATTGCAACATCACAATCAAGAAATCAGATCCCTTCCTCCAATGGAAATAGTCTTCATATGATGAAAGTGGAGAATAAACCTTTGGATCCAATCAATAGTGTGTGTTATAACCAGAATTGCCTCGCTACCTGAACCCCAGAGTAGTATCAGTAGCTTTTAAATGGGTATGAACTGCAGAGGTAAAGTCAGCTGGAATAATTTGGTAGAGGGGGAGAAATTGGCAGGGAGGTGGCTGCAGTCCATTTTGCTGTTGCCAGTTTGATGAAGAGCTGGCCTGAGGTTTTTGGCTCGGCTTTTGTGTTTTTCTTTCTGGAATATGGATAGAAAGGGACTGCAAAACCCAAAAAATATTTTTAGGGGTTTGCATAACTTCTAAAGTAGCTGTCCCCCCCACCAACCTGGTGCTCTCTAGATGTTGCTGGGCTGCAACTCCCATCAACCTTGACATTTGGGCATGCTGACTGAGACTGATGGGCACTGTAGTCCAAATGCAGCTCAATGTGAGAGCATCTGCCTTAAATCCAGAAGGTTCCAGGTTCAATCCTGGCTTCTCCAAGTAGAGCTGTGACTGCCTCTTGCCTGAAACCCTGAAAAACCACTGCCAGTCAGTACTGAATGAGATGGACCAATGGTATGACTCTGCAGAAGGCATCTTCCTTTGTTCCTATTCCTGAGGACACCAGGATGTGGAGAAAGTTCTAAACTTTTCTTGGCCTGGGATAGGGGACTTATTTGATGAGTAATGGTGGCAAAATAGCTTCTTTGATTTAGAGTCTTCCAGGATTCAACCTTTATTTGTTTTATCTATTGGATTTCTTACCCTTGCTTTACCATAAGGTCCCAGGGTAGGTTACAACAATAAAATTTACAATTATAAAATATGTAATTATGTCAAAACTGTTAAAAAGTGGTTCTGGTTTAGCTACAGGCTGGGATAAAGACCTCACTAAAATGATACTCCTTTTTCAGGAGGAGGGAACAGACATGTAGTGGTAATGTTCATGATCTGATAACTATGAAGGCACTGAGAAGCAGGACCAAGAAGTAATTAACCTTACCAAAATATTTGGTTACGTTTTTATTTTCAACTTGTTTTGCAATTCAGCAGCAGCATTCACCTCTTAAATGTATTAGCATTCTTAAACTCTAAATATTTCTTCCATTAGTCTGCTTAATATGTGCACTATCACAGAATGGGTCATATATTAAGTAGTCATCATTTCATATTTTTGAAAAATAATAATCATAATTTAAAGTATTAACTTGACATACATCAATTAATCACATTTTGTTTTGTTTTGTTGTGGGAAGACCTTTCATTTCCTTTTTTTCTTCTTTTTGTCATTTCCATCTGGGTTATATAACAACCATAGCAACATGTGTTGGGGAAAATTTGGAAGATAATGCCACTTAGAGACAAAGCTGTTGTGCACTATATGAATGGTTGAAACAAACAAATAATAAATATGTGTGATGCTCCTCCTGGAAAAAGAGGGAGTCAATAAATGTATCCAGAGCCCCAGTAGATGAGTCCTTTATTCTTAAGGGTTGGGAGCTCAGCTCATTGTCAGACATGCTTTTAAATACAGTTTCATCATATCAGATATGGGGCTTTGGTTCCAAGAGTCATGCATTTAAGCAGAAATCATGTGTACCCCAAATTATCTTTTCCTTTGCTAGCAGAGGGTTGAGGAAGCCCTGTGAAGAGGCCAGCCCATGTCTCCCCTTTCTACCCTTACTCCATGTGTCCCTCCTCTTGCAGGCCAGCAGGGAATCCCTGGCAGGTAGTCACCATCACCATCATCATCATATTTATTATTTGTACCCCAGTTTCCCCAGCCACTCTGGGCGGCTTCCATAGAAACCAAAAAATACACTAAAATATCACACATTAAAAACTTCCCTGAACAGGGCTGCAAGATCACTTCCAACCTGTCCATGCTTACATGCATTCTGATGTGCAGAGGCTGGCATTATCCACTACCAACCTCTCCCACTGGAAAGTTGAGAAATCAAGGCAGCCAGAGATGGTCAAATCAGTATCTGGCCAAAACTGATCTATCCTTCGCTTTTATCCCTCAGAAGGAATATTTGCATGTGTCAGAAGAAAGATAAGCTGAAGATACAGTGGAGTGAGTTGTAAATAACGATTGAAGAACGCCAGTAATGACTCATATGGTGGTGGGCCATGAAACTGTCATTCTGACACTAAGACCAAACTTGGATGGCGTTGGGGCTGTGCCCCTGCCAATGCCACAGCACAACCCCAACCTTGTCACCACCCTGCCCACCTAACTACAAGTTCACCACAATTGCACTCCCAATTATATCACCCAAGGCACCAAGGGTTTGGGAGTCCTCACTACTGCTCTCCTCCTTAGCCTTGACCACCCTTGATTTATCCCAGCAGTCCCTTTTCCAAATGTATTCGGGTTTCAGGAGAAGCCTCCTGATATTGAAGGCCTCCATTTTGTAATTTGTCATGTGAATGTACTGAACAAAGAAGGAATTGAACATTCGCTATGAACATGTCCCAGTAACAACTGAAGAGTATCCAGAACAGTTACTGGAAGGCACAGGGACTACCAGTCCTGCTTCTTATCACAGTAAGTTTGGAGGAAAGGGGACCTACTAGCAAGAGGACTGGTGGAAGATGATAGTACTGGATTATCATTTATTTCTTACACTTACATCCTGCATTTTGTCTGCCATGGCTGTGTATAAGTGGTTTCCAAGCAGTCACCCATCTGGGCATTGGCCAGTCCTGCTTAGCTTCAGCTCAGTGAGGGCCTCCTATGCCTGGGACCACGAATCCCTATGAGAACCATCAGAAACATTTCATATAGTGCGTGATGGCCATGAGGCATGTATGGCAGCTCAGTAACCATTCCAAAGTAATAGAAAATTCCCAGATCTGACACTGTGTTCATAAATAGCTCATGAATTACCGAGTGCAAAAATTGTATTACAAGCCTGATAATTACAAGCATTGGTATCATCACTTGTCTTAAACCTGCAGTAAAATTAATTAAACTTTCAATGTCTTATAAGTTAGATCATGAATCCCAACACATAGACACATATGCAGAATCCTAATACTGTCAACCATGACTTGTAGCTGATTTTAGGGGTTGTTCATGAGCTGTGTGAGGCAGCTGAATAATGAGGCGCATCATCTCCCCTTCCCCAAGTCAAAGCATAGTATCTTTAAGCCTCCAAATCAGATGAAGGCCCCCAGTAAGCCTCGTGTTGCTCTTTGTCTAACACAGATCTATGCTTTCTTATTTAGTGACTCAATCTTTTTCTAATTTTAGAGGTTTTGCAAGAAGTAAGGCTATCAAAAGCATTGCCTGTAGAACACTGAATAACTCTGGATTGTACCACAGCATAGGCTTTTTTAAAGCTAAAACATTTTAGTCTTTAAACAAAATCTATGTTGCTTCTGTTTTAATAATAATAATAATAATAATAATACAGCAGGAGTCTGAATGAAACAGTCTGGGCAGCTTCACATTGTAATGAACTACTCAGTGGTGTAGCGTGGGTTGTCAGCACCCGGGGCAAGGCAAGTAATTTGCGCCCCCTAACCCGTGGATTTGCGCCCCCTAACCCTAACCCCAGATGTTGCGCCTGGTGCGCCCGGCCCCCCCTGCACCCCCCACGCTACGCCACTGGAACTACTGGAGACTGCAAAGGCCTTTTGGGACGCCTATAAACTCTACTGGAGGACACTGACAACCACCATAAGGCATTATGGAGGGAAATGAGTGCATTTAACTTCCCCACAATCTCCACCCAACCTACTGGTCTGTGGACTGGCAGGTGTAATTCATTGGGTGGGGGGGGGAGGTGTTCATCTGCCTCTAAATTTTGCCTACTTTGGCCAAAAGGGAGGAAAGTTGTAGCCATTTTTATATTTCTCATTGTAGTAAATGGGAAAACTTGGGGCAGCTCAGGACCTAGATTGCAGTGTAAAACCAAGAATGTAGTTTGTGATTCAGAAACAAATTAGCATAAATAGAAGCACATGGATTTAGATAAAAAGTCAGTATTTGGGCCTTTGCACACTCCTAGCAAATGTTCAGTTCCACAGGCTGGTACCTTACTTGAGAATCTTTCACTGGAAATGTTGCAGACAGAATGTGGGGTGTCTTGCTATGGAGCAAGTGACTTCCTCTGCTCTACTGAACAGCAAATGTGAATCTACTAATGAACATTCCTTTATTAAATAAGCTTTGAGAGACTTTAGATAGCTCAGTCAGTAGAGCAAGAGACTCAGTCTCAGGGTTATGCGTTCAAGGCCCATGTTGGGCAAAAGATTATTGCGTTGCAGATGTCAGACTAGATGACCCTCGTGGTCCCTTCCAACTCTGCAATTCTATGATGCAACATTATTAATTTAAATTTAATTTTGAGATATTTTGTTTATTACTATTCTATCATATGCCAAGCAGCGTTAATTTTACTTTTACCTCAAACCAATTTCAGAGGGAAATTAGTTTAATGCTACAGTAAGTTCATATTAAACAATCTAATAGTAGCTGGCTCACAGACACAGTTGAGGGAGAGAAAGAAATAAGAGCTGCTTCTTCTTCTTTTTAAAGGAAAACTTTTCTCAGTTTTCACACCAAGCATCACTGCGAACACATGTTAGGAGTCTTAGTCATAAAATCAACAATGGTAAAAGGAACTTTATTGTTCTTAGCTTGAGTCATACACCAATGCTGAATCAATCATTTGTCCAAAAGAAAAGAAAGCTATAGAGTTTAATAGAATTTGTATGCAGAGAAGGAATGTGAATAGTCAAAGTTCAATGAATGAAAATATGACCTTGTCTCTCAAACCCTCAGACATTCATCTCCATATAACCTGAAAGGATGTTGAAACATATTAAGAAATAATTGATTCATTGAGAATCACCCTGACCATTGTTCACAAAACTTTTCCCCTCTATGTCAAATAAAGGCAAGATAAATGCTATTAATTAATGTCAATACTATAACATTCCGTAGGAGGACCACAAATATGGCAACATTTTTTGTCTGCATTTTAATTATGGCTTGCAAATGTGTGGGAAGAATATGATAAAATTTCAGTACGCTTCTGCAAAATATACATAAACTTTGTAAAAGCTGCTGAAGACAACTTAAAACTTCTGCCTTTTCTATGCTAATTTATTGGTTACGCCCACTGTTTGCCTTCACTCACAATTAATACCATTCTGTTGTCTGAATAGCCCCCCCCCTTTCCTCCTTTACTTTGGAAAATCAACTTTAATCGATCAACCATATTGCTGGCATGCAATTGAACCATACCCCGAAAATACTGACTTCCTGGAAGCACCCAAAAATTGCAAGGAAAGCATTCTAATGCAAGCTTCTCATAGAAGCTCACCAGAGTTACAGAACCATTATATAAAGAAAACCAGTTTGCAGACTCTTTTAGGAGAACATGCAAATGAGAAAGAAGTAATAGATTGGGGGGTGGGGTAGAATCATCCCAACTCTGAGTCTGAGTATGGCTGCTTTTGTACCACCCTTGATCTGACATGCACTTACCAGATGGATAGCCCTCAGAGTCTCTACAGCAATGCTACACCTTTCTTCCCTATCTCTGTTATTTTATTTTGTTTTATAAATCAAGATAGTTGCAGTCTCTTTCCTTGCCATACTGAAGTATTGAAGATAGCAACTGAATCAGTTCTTGTATTCCATTCCTCCATTGTTCCTCTGATTGATTCTCCTGAGTTCCCAGTAAACTAAAATAATTTCTAAACTTGAATTCTAAAATTGAAGCATGCATCATTTGTTGCAGCTTTCAGCTCCTTCCATTCATGACACCTTCCCTTTCTTTATGTTACCAATGTGTTTGTTTGCATCAATGAAACACCACACTTAACAGGAGGAACTTCTGCAGGGGATGAATTGGGGTGGTGAAATCATCCTTGGAGGTCAGGAAGGAGTGAGCAATATTTATACTGGGTGGGGTGCTAACATTTTATGAGGTGGATTGGTGATCTTTTCCCACATAAAACACTATGATGTTTCCAATGACATTCTGCTTTTTTAATAGCCTGGGGTTGATGGGATGTTTATTCAATCATACATATTTACTGTAAAATTATGAATAATACCTACTTTAAAATGATATCTCCCTAATATTCTTTAGGTATGTTCCTTTATTACACTATTAGTAACTAAGCTGAAAAGCAGTCTTTGCAATGCTGAGAAATATGTATGTGTGTTGTACTGAATGTTACTTCTGATATTTCATTTATCAAAATGTAAGAAATGTGTTAATGTGCAGCATCATGTAAAGATTAATTAGCAAAGGGAAGGTCTTGTGACTTGAACACTTCTATATTTAGGGTAGAAGGAAGTTCATCTGATTAAGCAATTACATTCAATAAAGCAAAACTTCATGATCTGGAAACTTCTTGTTAGTTCTATGAAAGTGTGAGAAAGTAAAAAAAAGGGGGAGCTCCAAATTAATTTGCAAACTTTCAAATACAGATTAATAAAACCTGACACATGGTCAACGTTAATTACCCCCATCAAACTGTTGACAGACGCTTTATTGAGACAGCACAATCTTTGAGGGCCAATAAATACTTGTATTTATATTGTATGGAAATAGCCAACCTATTTGAAAAATTGCACTCCAAATCATAAACCATATCTAATTGTGCTTTTGAAAGCACAAAGCACAAATCTCTGTGGTTTGGGGGCTGGGATCTAGATTTATACAAACCTGAAGTACCGAAGACTGGCATAGTATGTTCCTATCATCCAGTCACAAAACACTGAACTTTGCCAGCATTCCTGCTGGAAATCTGTCAATTCACTATTTGACCATGGTACAACACTAATCCGTAAACAGACCCCTGTGTTGCAATACAGACAAGCTGAACAAAATAACACAACACGATGGCCAATAAGAATGGCACTAAACACTATTTATAGACTAATACAAATGATCAGAATAGTAACCAAAGTCTCTAAATCTTCTTCACCAGTAGAATAATTCAAAAGTTTGATATATACATAGTCTGTCACCAAATATCGCCAGAACAGAGTTTCTGGATAACTAATCTGTTTCATTCAATGCTTCATCAGCCAATCTTGATCAACTCTTCATCAGCCAGACTTGCAAGAATTGATATGAGAAGGATGCAGTTCAGTTTCATAATAAGTCAATCTCTGATCAGTCTCTGACTACAGTATCTCTGACTACAATATCATATTGCAGTCATATTGTAGTCATATTGACTACAATATCATACAATATCTCTGACTACAATATCATATGAGCACTGATCCAGAGCATAATTTCTACAGTGTTTATATTTACTTACATGTAAGATTGGCTTCTTAAGAAATTGAATGGCATCCTTCTCATATCAATTCTTACAAGTCTGGCTAATGAAGAATTGATCAAGATTGGCTGATGAAGCATTGAACAAAACAGATTGGTTATCTGGAAACTCTGTTCTGGAGATATTTGGTGACAATGTATATATTGAACTTTTGAACTATTCTACCACAACTGGTAAAGAAGATTTCGAGACTGTGGTTGCTATTTCTGATCATTTGTATTAGTCTATAAATAGTGTTTAGTGCCATTGTTATTGGCCACCGTGTTGTGTTATTTTGTTCAGTTAATCAAATTCACTATCTGAGCCTTTGAGCCAAAATTTCATTGGCTGCTGCTCTGGCCATTCCTTCTTCATAACCTCTAATATCAATTGCAGCCTGGTCAGAGAGGGCAAAGGACCAGCTGCATCAAGAGAGGCAATAGCAAAAATGGGAGAGGTGCTGGATAGGGGCCCAGACACAAAGTCTGAGTCCAGCAACTAGGAATCTCCTCAGAGACAGATGTGTGGAGTTCAGAGATATATTGGTTCCTGAATATGCTTCAGTATAGCACCTAGATGTCCTTA
This sequence comes from Podarcis vaucheri, assembly GCF_965113315.1. Taxonomy (NCBI): domain Eukaryota; kingdom Metazoa; phylum Chordata; class Lepidosauria; order Squamata; family Lacertidae; genus Podarcis; species Podarcis vaucheri. Next base: position 35,388,384 of record NC_138767.1, read on the forward strand.
ACCCTGTTTTGGTACACCGTTTACCTACTGCATTTCACTGCTATTCAAAACTTCACATGCAACTGAAGATAACTGCCAGAGATGAAACTTTCATATATATATATTGATAGTGAGCATCAAGAGACATAGCATAACTGGCCACTGAACAAGGGCTTTCTAAATTAGCATGGCAATATCTATTCCAATTCCATTGTAGCTGTCTCCTGCAAGAGTGGGCTGTCCTTAGTCTTTGAAAAGGGAGCTATGTGTCATTCCAGTGAAAAGATAGTCTTGCAGCTGCCTATGTTTTATCAAACCTAAATATATGAAATAATAAATCTGGGGTGGGTAGGCGGTTTACAAATGAACTCAGTTCTTGTAAGGTCATCTCCAGAAATACCTCTTTTACTGAACAGGCATGGAAACATTTCCATACCTGCTCTGTCAGGGAGATATTTCTGGAGGAGGGCTATGCACCAAAGAAACCAGTAATTTCATGCCAGCATAACACAAGAGAAAGCACATGCATACGCAGTTAATAACACCCTGTATTAGCTTCGTAGCTGTATGATGGAAGAGCGGAGGAGTCATTCAAATTGAGTTGTTTAAAACTTGCATATAATTCAGTAAACAAACTGAAGACAAATTGGCAGTAGTATTATGCATTATTCATGTTATAATTTTCTCAGAGGCCTCAGTAGTGCACGGCATTATGTAAAAACTGAGTAAGAGGGCAACTCTTTATTTCTCCACAGAATGCAGGATAAGGTGGTGTATATATATTCAAAAGCACTGCCAGGGCTTAGCAGAATGAGGGCAATAGAATTAAATGCCTTCTCTTAAACCCTCCTAGGTTTGTGAAAAATTGTATGACAAATTATCATATAATTTCCAGAAGATTTTCCTGAAATACTTTAGAGATTACATTTTCTTCTGCCCATTAGGTTTTCAGCTGGGTTTTTTTAAAATTCTTCCATTTTCATTATTTAAGAAAATATGATATAGAACTATTTTCAGCTACCTACTTGAAAACAATGCAGGTATTTAGCTAAATGAGAGGTAAACTGGTCAAGAGAAGATTGCTGCTTTTTATGCTGTACACACAAGGATCAATAAATATAAATTACAAAGCAAGATTTCTCTCCATGAGTACAAACCAAAACAAAGGACAGAATGTAGCTATATTTAATGCTGACACAGTTTAGAAATATTTGAAAACTACAACAAGGGAAATCAGGAAAACCCAACACTAGTTCAACCACTGTTGATTATATTTGCAGGCATTTAAAGAATTTATTACAGAATGTGTACTTCACCAAAATGCTGACTCTCCATAGAAAATGTATTGCAAAAAAGTGCTGACAAAATCAACATTTCATATTATTGAAAAAAAATATATTATGAGGCTGCTCTGTGACAAAATATGATTGATGAATACTTATATTGAACATTTTTCTTTCAGTCAAATCATTTATTATGAAATGCACACTTTCATTCCTCTGTTACTCTTTATTAAGGTTAAAAATTCAAGCAGTCAGTTCGTGACTCACATCACAATAAATTGATTCCCTTCCCCTTCTCCTCTATCTTGGGTGAGATAATATAAGCTTTTGTCATCTTTTTCTGTAACAAAAAACACCCACCCACACCTTTTTTGTTTGTTTTGTTTTGTAGCCTTGGGCCTATTGCAGTCTACAAGGCACAAAGCAAACTGGACTTTTGAAAGCCATTGTAGTTTTATGCCTCTCCCCCTACCTCCCCACACACTTCTGGCCTATCTCCCCACCCCCCACAAGTAAATAGTTGTGTCACTGCTTTGAGGAGCAGTCTCAAATATTGACTCATCGCAGCCTTCCTGTCTAGAGAAGAAGCTGTAGAACTTAGTTCCCATATTTTGTAATAAACCAAACTGTACCTCACTCACTCTTTGTTATAAAATAACATCATTCTGCAAATTAGATATGACGGATGTCAACAGAACTCTCTCACTTCCCTGAGGATTGCTAAAGTGTGTGAGAAAGGAATTACTACACACACACACACAAATACCCTTCACTGATCCAGCAATAAATCATATGGAGTAAGTGAAGTTAAATCTTTATTAGAAGAAAGAGGATCTGCTCAGGGGTGCCAGGCCTAATGAGAACAGCAACACTTCTTCAGTAGGTCACACCCTATGAAACAGTTGAGGGGACTGAAGGTCCATGCCTTCCCACAGCTGCCTAAATCTCCTTCTCTCCCTGGTCTTTCTCAAGCAATCTGAGACTATGCAGACACCCTGGCTTCTTCATTAGCCCAACTCATATCTGCCTCTTGGCCTCCCTCATCTCCTGCTTCTGCTTCTGGACTTCTCTCTGCCACAGATTCTCCCTTCTCACTAAATCCTGTTACCTCTTCAGCTCCTGACATTTCCTTCTCCCAGTCTTCTCCCTCTAACAACTCATTGTCATTCCACCACCAATCCCTGGGCTCTGATCTTTCCCCACTTGGAGGTTCCCCAGCTGGTGCCTCCCATCAGTCCTCTGTGTCCAGCCAGTCCATGACAATGGTGTACCCAAAGCATATATATAAATCCACCTGCTGCAATAACCTGTATAGCTGGGATGTGATACTTGTGCCTCTTCAGATTCCATTCCCACCAACCCCATTCAGTATATGATGAGAGTTGCTGTCCAACAACTTTTGGAGTGGCACAGGTTCCCATCTCTGTTCATTTCATCCTGTGACGTAAAACACTTCAGCTACCAGAATCCACAGTTCCCTAATTGCATACAATTTAATTCATAGTCTGCATCAAAGTAGGACAGATGCAGTCCTATGAGCAATTCTATCTGAGTATTAAGCAGCCAATATTGGAAGAATACTTTTTGTTGTAGTCAGTTTCACCTTCACTGAAGTTCTAGAAATAATTGTGATTCCCCCCCCCCGAGTTGCAGTAGTAGCTTTTTGTTGCATTAATTTAGTTCGTACTTCAGATGCTTTTAAAAACTTATTTACTGTATGCACCTGAAGACCTTTATATTACGGGTGGCAAATTTCATAAATAGAAAAATAAAATATCTGTGCTGTGTTGTGAAGTGCTTTGCTCCACTGGTGCATGTGCACAAATTTGACCTCACTTGCTCTCTTTTCTTTCAGTAAGCAGTAGCAACATGAATGACCAGATGACTGGTGCTGCCCAGTTAACCATTTGTTGCAGTTTAGAACTGTCCCCTCTTTTCTGCTGATTGCAGAAAACCAAACCAAAATATTGATGCCAAACCTAGTGGTTTTTCAAGCATGGTTGACTGAAGAACTGCATCTACTTTGTTAGCTCAAAGGTCCTATGGTTCCACTTTAAAGGAAAGGGTACTTTCCAATAGAAACAAAATTGTCTATAGGGTGATCTGAAAATTCTAAATGGTGTATCTCCATATCTGATTTTTCATTCATTTTGCTGAATTAATTCCAGTTTGAAATCCATTCTGTGTTATTCCTCTGCTGGAGAGCCAGTTAGGAAACAGATCCTATCTTGAATATTTGTCTCTACAGATTCTGATGCAGAATACAATTTATTTATGCAAAATTGCCCTTCTTATATATTTCCCCATTAATATACCATACATGTTTGGAACAACATCCATAAAAAATAGAGCTAAAGAGAAAAAGTGTCTTTGATTTACAAAGTGTATACATTCAGATGGTAGATCTTGCTAGACTGGTTAATTATAAGGAATGCAATAAAATTATTAGTCGAAATATAAAGTAGGTTACAAGAATGCTATTGCAAGATTTATGCATATATAATCAGTAACAGTAGAATTAATTCTCATTAGACCAAAAGGATGAGGAGAGGAAATATAAAGGAACATTTTGTTATCAATAGTATTTACTTCAGCTATGCTTTGCTTAGCAACAAACAGAATATATACAAATGCACACACACACATATTTATTCAAGGGAGAGTTGAATAATGACAACCTTGAATAGAAACCTAATCCATTAGAAATAATGATAATGTTATCACCATTATGAATAGGACATGATTATATTACGTGAATAAACATGATATGAATACTCACTTTTTTCTGTGTCAGAATATTTTTCTGTTCAAGGCAAAATCAATTTTCTTTCAAACTGTGTAGGTTTCTTTCCCATCCACCCCCAATAAAAGTGATAATCAAAACCAAGAAGAACATTCCTGATACACACACAGCATTTTCTTCTGTTCCACACACAAAAACTATTGAGTGGTATCCTACAATGAATGATATTCTTACAATATGGTACCATTAAAACATCTTAGGCTGAATTTGTACAGTGTTGAAGGATGCCAGCCATTTTTCATAATGTGGTCGCTTTGTTGAAGTTTGTACTGACTATTAATAATGCTCAGTTTATTGTATTGTTCTTATTGCATTTTTAATGGATTTTATTGTAAACTGCCTTGAGAGGCATTTGTAAGGTCTGCAGATGCCTTCCAGTAATTTGATCTTTTCAAAAGTGTTATTGGGTTTCCATGCATTTTATGACTGTTAACAGAATGGGGAGTGGGTGCTATATCATCAGGCTCCATCTCCTGCCCTATGTACATTTTGATGTACAGTTGTGGTATGTGTTTGCAAGCAGGCACTTATTTATTTATTTATTTATTTATTTATTTGATTGATTGATTGATTGTATTTCTATGCTGCCACAAATGTCAGGGTGATGCACTCAAAAGAGTATTAAAACAATGAAGTGCCTGACTAATCAAAATTAAGGACCTACAAAGGCCTGCTAGCATAAAAAAAAGTCTTCAAGAGATGCCTGAAAGTCAAAAGTGAGGGTGTCTGCTGAATCTCTGCTATAAAAGTCTCCCCCTGCATGGAATCAGGGACATTAACTGCCTGACTTTTAGTTGAGTCCAGATGGGCCTTTGTAACATGAGGAGCCGGGGGGGGGGAGCAATTTGCAGCGCTTATTTGGTTTATCTCAGTGATTGTGCTGGGATACAAGGGCTCGGGGTGATCCTTAAAGTATTCTGGACCCAAATTGCTCAGGGATTTGCGTATCAACATGAGAACATTGAGCCTGGCCCAGTAGCATATGGTCAACTGTGGAGATGTTTTAGCAGATGTGTCACATGCTGTTGGCCATCCACCCCCATCTGCAGTCTAGCGATTGCATTCTGCACCAGCTGGAGTTTCCATATCAGGCCCAAGGATGGCCTCACATAGAGGGCATTACAGTATGTCAATCTTGAGGTTACCAGTGAATGGACTACATGGGCAAGTGGTTGCAGTTTAAATCAGTGTGCTTAGGAACCCTTTAATGTTCATTTCAGATGTCTAGGCATATTCTACATGTGCCTTAGACTGTATGAGACACAAGGGCAGAACATAATGTCATGATGTTGCCTTACATATGTTCCTTACATATGTTCTAGAACCCCAGCTACATTTCTAAAGGTGCTAAAATCTTTCATCTATCCATATAGGGGATTAAGAGAATTCCATGACCAATATAGAATTTGCAGTATCCACTTATTGTGTCCTAAAGGCATTTCATCAGTTTCTAACAGCATTCCTATTTTATGAGCATCATGATCAAGATAAATCAGGATTTGTTATATGTATGTCTAAGAGCAAACTCAGACATGACATGGAAGATCAATGATTAGCAGCTACCACTTTTTTTATAACATTAATAGGAGTCGCATGGGATGAGTTAGATTAGGGGCATGGTGCAGATAGAGGCAGGACTTAACACATGTCATCACCAGATCTGAATCTGATCTGAATTCCATACCACCACCAACAAAAAAACCCCTGATATTTGCTATGTAGAAGCAAGCTTACAGTACATGAGAAAAATCATGCAACTGTGATCTTTCTCTATTTTCCCCATCAACTGGTATTGAGAGCCATGGTGTCTCTGATTGTGAAGGTAGAGTACAATCACGGGACCAGAGCTATTGATAGTGGTATCCTTCCTAAATTTGTCTAACCCCTCTTTGAAGCCATTTCCATTGTTGGTCATCACCGTATCTTGTAGAAGCAGATTCTGTATTTGGAACTCTTATACACTTTATGAAGAAGTTGTAATAACTGCCCATTCATTTCTTATCTCAGTTCCGTGTTCTTTAACCAGGTACCAATCCATAAGAGCATCTGTCCTCTTATCCCATCACTGCCAAGTTTTGATGGGAGACTTTAAAGCTTTTTAAAGTATGCAGTGTTTATGTGGTATTGACATGCTTGTTGATATAGTATCGAAAGGTTAACGAGACAGAATTTACCTTTGCAGAAGCATGTTGATTTTTCTTCAACTAGATTTGTTCTTCTATCTGCTTGATAACTTTCTGCTTAATATTTTTTTCTGCCAATTCATCTGGAACAGACATTAAGATAACCAGTCGGTAAGTTCTTGCAATTGATTTCATATTCATTTCTACAATGTCCAAGAAATAACATGCAATATGACAGATTCAAGAAATCACCACTTTGAGGATCGTGTCAAAGAAAGGGGTGGGGAGAAAGTCTTGAACATGAATAGCCATGTCAAAAACAGGAAAGAAATACACAGTGATTTGTACAAGTGCTAAGTCTGTATCTGAGAGTCTGAGAAAGGGAGATAGCAATGGTGTTACAAGTTCTAGCTCAGTGAACAGGAATGTGGTTTGAAAGAATTTAAAGCCACGCTGACTGGGGCTGATGGGAGTTCAACAGCATCTGGAGCCTCACAGGTTGCCCATTCCTGGTTTAAATGAATGTTAGAAATTAGAGTCTTTTGCATGGAAGATGAGTTGTGATTTAGATTGGGAGTCTGATTAATCACTGAGGAAGCATGAGCAGGTGAAAATGAGGTTATTGTAACCTAATGGCCAAATAATGAGTCAGACATGAAGGCTGGGTTGAACTAAAAGTTAACACAAATCCCTACAACACCGAAGGTCATATGGAGTTTTGGAGTATGTTGTAAGTGATATGCTGATGACACAACTCTACTGCAGTTGTGGCAGTGGGTATTCTAGACCATTGTCTTGCCTTGGTAATGGACTGGATGACAGCCAGTAAATTGAAGCTCAATCCAGCCACTGTTAGTGGGTATCTTGAACATATAACACCAGTCCTTGCCCAACTGAGCTCAGCCTCAGTCACCTGCAGCTTTGCTGTGCCTGGACGCACAGCTTGTTCTGTTTCTGCTGCTTTTTCCATCCACATTCATTTTTTTTCTACTTTGGTACATGTTCATTTGAGTTAACTAGGAATTACTTGCGTGTTGAGTCCCACAAGCCACCCCCCTTCCAAAAAATTCACACATCACACATAATTTTTGTTTAAGGTTATTGGCATAATTTTGGCCACAACTTTATTCAATATACAAAAAATGTGAGTGGTTGCTTAGGCATTGGTTATGACTATGTCCATGCCCAGGGACAGAGCTGGCACTTCCGGATTCCAGCGGAAGCCAGCATGGGAAACAAGTATTGGGGAGAAGTTGAAGCTGGGTAGCAGTCCATCACTTCTCACCCTCATGTTCCGGTGGGGCTTGCACGGCCCAAGTCCGACTCCGGGGACAAGGACGAAAGAATGGCAAGCCCCTGGATTCCTTTAACGGAATTCCCTTTTTCGCACACCATTGGAGGGGTAGGCACTTACCCCTCCACCAACCATTTTAACCAATGCCTAACCGCCATGGAGCACCAAGCTCCTCGCCAAACCACTCACAGCCCCAGCCAAGACTTCAGCTTAGCCACAACCGCACCTAGCCAAGCCTCATTTCCCAAGGCAGACAGGTGCACGCCATCCTCCCTGTAGAATGATACAGCCTGAAACTGAATCCCAGGATGGGAAATCACCTCACCGCCCAGCTCCAAAACTTTTTTGGCCACAGCAGAATTGACACGTTTCCTGGCCCTGTCAGTGGCAATTGGGCAGCGACTACCTTTCCATATACGTCGTTGCAGGAGCTTTGACCAAAATATCTTTGCTGACGGCACCAATGACCGCAGCACCTCAAGATCACCCACTATAGCGGCACGTAACGACAAACAGTCCATGGAAACCAGATCGTTCTCTCCCAGCTGTACCACAATAGCCGTGGGCGGCCCTTCTAGAAGTAACTGCCTCCGGATAAGCGGCAGGAACTCTGGCCAGCGCATTCCACGTCTGGATAGCCACGATATGCGCACGTGTGGCGGAAGGCCGAGACCTGGACCCAAACCGGATTGCCTGGCTCCGACACCAGCCCAATGCACGATGCTGTGCCCCACCAGCCAGATGCGAACGGCCGCCAAACCTGGGTAAACAAATAAAAGACGTAAGAATACCCAATAGTTACCGAACATAGCCCCTGAACGCGTCTGATTTCCATCGACCCAAGTCCCTTATTCTGCCGGCAGACAGGCCCCAGTGCGCTGCTGTCGTGGCTGCCCCAATCCTAAAGGAATGGGGGGCGAAACCATCCGCTGAATCCCCACCAGCCTTAATCGCTTTTCGCATTACCATAGTGAACTGGTGTCTAGAAAGGGGCGACCCATTCTCATGCCGCAAAAGAGGACCATCCCCTGGGGAACGAACAGCCAGGAACCTTCTGACATCTTTTACTGGACAGGGGCCCGCCTCCCCCATGGCTGGGAGGCGAAGAATGGCCCCCCTTCCTCTCTGATCCGTTTTTGAGCTCCTAATATTGAGCCTCAACTCTGACGGGGATAACTGCGCATCCTGGAGCAACAGACCCCTGGAGCGACCGTCCCCATGAGCCTCCAAGAGGAGCTCACCCACCCTTAAAGCTCCAAAGAAAGCCATAGAGAATGCAGCCGAAAAAAGGCGAGCCTCGTACCTGGACCAGCATACCTGCCGCAAGGCTTTTCGCATCCTGCACAGCAAATCAAAAGAAATTGGGTGCCGGGTAGCTGGCTGGGGAGGACAAAGCCTACCCCAACCTTCCAGGGCCTTACGCACAACGAACTTCGCGCAAGGATCCTTGTCAAAATATGATTTACAGAAAAAGGCTATTGCCGCTGCCTGGATCCTAATTGTCTTAGCTGCACGACCCAACCTGAACAGGTGCGCCAAATATTCTAGCACCTGCGAAGTGGAGGGTGAGACCCTCAATTCAACCGTAGCTGACTGGTGTGTAAAGGCCAAAAAATCGGTCCACGCTTTTGTGTATGACCTGAGAGTAGAAGGGGAAATAGATGCCGCTACTCCCTGAAAAACTAATTGCTGCCAAGGTTCCAGAGATGATCCGGGAAATATTCCGGAAGTTTTCGAGCCTCTGGAACCAGAAGTCTGAACCGCTCCATCTGAAAACGGGACAGAGCATCAGCAATTTCGTTAGACACCCCTGGTATGAAACGTGCAGAGAACACAATATTATAACGTAAACAATGTAAAACAAAGGCCCGCAAAAGGGCTGACACCCTGGGAGAGCGTGAAGACAGTTTGGCCAGCACATTCACCACCGCCTGGTTATCGGTCCAGAAGCAAACACGGCGGTCCCTGAACTCATCGACCCACAAGTGCACTGCCACTGCAATGGGGAAAAACTCAAGAAAAGTTAGGTCCCGCGTAATCGCTTTACCCCGCCAAGCAGGCGGCCAACGCATAGCGCACCATCTGCCTTTCCAATACAACCCGAAACCTAGGGAACCTGCAGCATCTGATTGCACTTGGAAGTCATTATGCAAGTTCAACGTGTCTTGCCATAATGACACTCCATTGAATTCCCTTAGGAATTCCAGCCAAATGCTAAGATCGGCCTTCACCCCACTGGAGAGCCTAACCCGGTGGTGTGGTGCCTTCAGCCCCACGGTGAGTCGAGCCAGGCGTGAACAGAAAGGGCGCCCAGGGGCCACGACCCTGCACGCAAAATTTAGGTGACCTAAAAGCGACTGGAGTTGCAATAGCGACACCTTCCTCAACGGGAGCAATTCCTCTATAACTTTCTTCAAAGCAACCAGCTTATCCTTTGGCAAGCTGGAAGTCTGAGACACCGTATCCAGCAGGATACCCAAATATGTAAGCCGGGTCGAAGGACCCTCAGTCTTTTCTGCTGCGAGCGGAACCCCCAATTCCTGCGTAAGGTCAGCGAAAGCCTGCAGCAGCACCGAGCAATCGCCGGTGTCGCCAGCCGAGGCCAATAAAAAATCATCCAGATAATGAGTGACTCCGCCCAGTCCTGTTTTCTGTTTGAGGGCCCATTCCAAAAAGGTGCTGAAAGATTCAAAGGCAGCACATGCTATAGAACAGCCCATAGGCATGGCTTTGTCAAAATAATATTTGCCCTCAAACTTGAAACCCAGGAGCCAAAAATCCTCCGGATGAATTGGCAATAAGCGAAAAGCCGACTCAATATCGCATTTTGCCAACAAAGCAGCCTGGCCGAATTTCCGAATCATTTTGATTGCGTGATCAAGCGAGGCATACTTCACAGAGCAAAGCTCCGGAGGGATAACGTCGTTGACTGAAGTACCCCTAGGGTGCGATAAATTATGAATCAAACGAAATTCACCTGGGGCTTTCTTGGGCACGATACCCAATGGGGATACATGCAAATTACTAAAAGGAGGGACACTAAAAGGACCAGCCATACGCTGCTTGGCCACCTCCTTTGCAATCTTTTTTCTAGCAATTTCAGGAAGCTCACGAACTGACTTCTGATTAGAAGGATTCCGTGCCACGGGAGGCATGGCTACTGGAATCCGAAAACCCAAAGAAAAACCATCACTTAGATAACGCGCAGCCTCCTTATTGGGATAAGACTGCAACCAAACTTGAAGGGCAGGCAGGCAAACAGGAGTATGAGCCAAGGTGGTAAATATTCTATTTTCCTGTTCCTGAGGTTGAAGGGAGTGGGGCTGACTTAGGGGGTTGCTGAGAGCCCCCTCTTCCCCCACGAAAGGGCCGCCGACCACTAAAACAAGATGCGGCCGGATGAGACCCATTGCACTTCTCACACACGTGAGCAAATCTGCACGTTGGGCGCTGACAGGAACCCTTATTAAAATCCCAGCAGAGCAAACGACGGCCAGTTCTAAAAGCAGAAATCTTAGACTTCTGCTGATCCGGCACCTTTTTATCAATTAGTGGTGCCACGTGGGTGGTCCACACATCAAGATCCTTTCGATCCCAGCGCGCCGAAGGGATCTTGGCAGCGCGGCGCCTGAAATTTTCATCATATTTTATTGCGGCTTTTTCACCGGCCTTACTGAATGCGGAGCGCACCGTGGTTAGATAAACCAACAAATGCAAGGATCTCCGGGGGTAAGCTGCCATAACTACACCAGCAAAGACCTGGAAACAATCGAGCCAACGTTCGAAAGTCCTGTCCGCGCTGGCGATACCAGGGCGTTTCTTGGAGGAAGAACTACCTTTCTCCTGATCGTCCGAAGGTGGGATTAATTTAAAAATGTCTACATAGCGACCATTTAAGATCCTGGATCGCAGTTTAGTTGAAAAATGAGAGCCTGGTATGATGTCCCTGGCAGAGTTGGTTGAGACTTTAACGTCGGGAACCAACACACCGTCTCTGCACTCCTGGACTGCCCCATATTTTGCCCTGTGAGTGTTGGCCCTTCGTTCCCAAGCCCACCGCGGGAGCCCCGAAGCCGATTCGCCAAAGCCCCAATAAAGTTCCATACGATCACCCTCATCGTCGGAGCTAGAAGAGGACGTACCCGAGAAAGAAGAAGATGATTCATCCCTCCTCCGTTTAGCGCGCCTCCGGGATGACCTTCTGTGACGACGCTTTCTTCCTGAAGACTTCCTGGCAGGGACTGGAAGGCTGTCCTCAATGGAAGACTCGGATTCAGGATGTTGCTGGGATGGGGCTGAAACAGACTGCGAAGAGACAACACGTGAGAGGCCAGAACCCGAGGCCGCCTCAGCAGCAGGTTGAGCGGGCGTACGCCGGCGAGTGGAAACTGCTAAAGGGCCACCTCTTGCTGAAGCCCTCCTGGTGGGACGGCCTGACCTCTGAGACCGGCCCCGGACTGCAGGTAAGTCAGGGGATTGGGATAACTGGGGGTTCGCGATGACGCTCCCCAATGGTGACCCCTCTCTCCCATCCTCGCTAGATGACGGTGACTCCGGAGGAAACGCCCTTGCAGCAGGAGGTGGCCGCCGGGACGTAGAAGGTTGGGCGGAACATTGCTGCAGGAAACCATCCATTTCAGCCGCGAAGCGTGATAGGGCTGCTGGATCGCCGGCCATACTTGCCACCAGAGATTGCACCTGCCCTACTGGTTGGCTCGAAGTGGGTGAGCGGAGCGCCTGGGATGGGCCTCTAATAGGCCTTTTCGAGGAGATGGCAGGGCCCGGGCGAGCAGAGACCTTCTTCGGAGCCATGCCTACTGATTGGGAATAAATCACAATCAAACAACACTGCGATGTCACCAAGACAAGAAATCGGCTAACAAACTTATTAAGTCAACTGCTGCTGGCACGCACCAACAAACACAACAACCTCTAAGGCAGTCTTCGCCAGCACGTTCCAAATGAATAAATTAAATTTGGAATGTCAGCACGATGTCTTGTTTAACTTCCAGAAGAAAATACACTAAAACAACTAAATCAGTACAGAAAACCAAATAAAATTGAAAGTTTAATTAAGATTAAGATGAAACAAAATATATAAAACAAATTAAATAATTAAAATGAAACTAAAATTAAATGAATTATAAATTAAAATAAATTATGCTAAAGAAAATAAATGAATAATAGATCAAAATTGAAATGCCAAGTGTTTAGCTGAATTAACTGTCTGTCAAGCTAGCAGTCTGAATAACCAGCAATTAGATTGGCCTTGCACCTACAAGGCCGGCCAGCAGGGGGCCCCCTTTCACTGTAAAGGCCCAAAATAGCTGTGAAAATCAAGCAATAAATAACAGGAGGTGCAATACAGGACGTCGCCACAGGGGGAGCCCAAGAGTAGCCCAGGCGTTGTTACAGCCAAGGCCACGTAGTGAAGGCAGCAGCGAAGCGTCGGCAGGCACCCCACCAAGTCGCGCCACGTGCGCAAACAAAATGGAGGGCCTCCGGCAGGTTGCGCAGCACTTTTCTTTCGGAGGAGCGAAAGCTGCGCCGGCAGGGCCAGGGGGCCCCCGTGCAGGCCGCCGCGCGCTGCCCGAGAAGCGCGCAGCAAGGCCGCTCCGGGAGGCTCCTCGCAGAAGCGGAGGGGGAGGCGCCCGCTGCGCCGCCACCCAGCTGGAGCAGCCGCACGCACCGGGAGGAGCGGGACGGCGGCTACGGCCTCCCCGCCGAGCCGCGTCCCGGCGAGCACCCCCACGGACGCAGGGGGGCCCACCAGGTAAGCGATGCCCCTGCGCGCTGCCAGGGGGGAGGGGGCGGCCGCGCTCCGCGGCTGCAGCCGCAAGCTACTCAGAGGGTGCAAGGCGCTCCCGCGGCCTGTAAGGAGGGCTGTGACCTCGCCTCCGTCAACCTACAGGCCGAGAGTGCCCGGGCCCGGAGCGACCAGGAGGGAACCCTCCCAGGGCCGGGGGGGGGAACCCCACCCTCAACCAAGCTCCTTCCTCCCCAGGAAAATTAAAATAAAATTAAAATTAAAGGTTAAGAAATATTAAAATTAAAATTGGACAGATGATTTGAACCGGGAAAGGGAAGGCAAAGGGGACGGAGGGAGAAGAAGGGAAAAGCAGGGCAAGGGCAGAGGGGCCTAAGGGATAAATAATGAGTGTTAAAATCTAGCAGGGCCTCATATACAACCGTCTCCAGATGCAGACTGCTCCTTGATCCGGTGCAAAAAGGCCAAGAGGACGACCCACCTTGGGCGTCCTATATTTATAGCCTCTGACCCCTCCTCCAAATTAGTAACATCCAAAACTCCCCAGTAACCAAATTAACCATTAATGTCCCAGTTAGCCAAACTGCCATTCACTCAAGGTGGCTTGTATTCCCAACCGCAACACGTGCTCTCATTCAGGGAGAACACGCTTTCCTGGTAGGTATGTGTAGGATTTCAGTACAACCTTGCACATTCTTACTCAGAAATAAGTCCTATTTCATTCAATATAATGTGCCCCTAGGAAGGTGTACACAGAATTACAGCCCTATGTATCTTTAAAAATGGTCTATTACATCAGTTTCTTTTTTCATACATCAACTCTCCCTTCATCAGAATCTGAGTCTCAGGGCTGCATTAAACAAAATTCAACTCAGAATAGACTCATTTAAATTAATATGAATGACTTGCTTTTGTTCTATTAATTTCAAGTGGTCTATTCCGAACTGAACTTAGTTAAGACCGACAATCAGGGTTGTCTCTCCAACTATCTATTAGAGCCATGATTCATAGTCCTTTTTCAAATACATGCTCAAAATGATTTTAAATACATACTCTGGTGTGTTTTCCTCCTGCACATACTTTATGGGCAATTGAAAAACTTGTGCACACTCTCCCTTGTCAAAGAAGCTGAAGTATGTAAATAAAGGGGCAGCCAAAGTGAAGCACTTTTGAGCTCCATTGATTTTAATAGAAGAGCTTTAAAAACACATGATTAGCTCAGCTTTTGAAATCAATGGCTCTAAAAAGTGCTTAACTTTTTGGATAGTGCCCCGAAGCATTATAAAATATGCCTCATATGTATCTAGTAAAGCCATTACTGTCCAAACAATTGTTATCTAAGCTGATAAAATTCATGTTTAATCCCCCCCTCCTCTGCCTATTCTCTTGAAAACATGAGAAGAGCCTGCATCCTGCTCTCAGTGGTTAAGCAGATGCCATTGGGAAGCCCCAAAGTGGAATCTGAATGAAGCATCACCCTCTCCCCTTGTATTCCTCAGCAGTTGGTATTGAGAGGCAAACAATCACAGCTACCATGACTGAAAGCTATTGTGGTAGCCTCATACTCCATGAATTTGCCTAGTCCTCTTTCAAAGTCCTCCAAGCTGGAGGCCACCACTACCTTTTGTGAGAGCAAGTTCCATAATTTAAGAATGCACTATGTGAAGAAGTGGGATGCAGGTGGTGCTGTGGGTTAAACCACAGAGCCTAGGACTTGCTCATCAGAAGGGAGGCGGTTCGAATCCCCACGACGGGGTGAGCTCCCATTGCTCGGTCCGTGCTCCTGCCAACCTAGCAGTTCGAAAGCACAAAGTACAAGTGGATAAATAGGTACCGCTCCGGCGGAAAGGTAAACGGCGTTTCCATGCGCTGCTCTGGTTCGCCAGAAGCGGCTTAGTCATGCTGGCCACATGACCTGGAAGCTGTACGCCGGCTCCCTCGGCCAATAAAGTGAGATGAGCGCCGCAACCCCAGGGTCGGTCACAACTGGACCTAATGGTCAGGGGTCCCTTTACCTTTTTATGTGAAGAAGTACGCAATTTATTTCACCCGACATTTTAGCTTCATTGGCTACCCACACATTCTGTTATGAGAAAGGGAGAAACATTTTCCTCTATCCACACTTCCTGCAACCTGCATTAAAATACCTACCCATTAGCTATAGTTAGTCTTCTGCACTGCTTGCCTTTTCATATTGGTTTGAGATCCATTCGTCACACACAAGCTCTTTGCATAGTTTACATTTCTATCCTCCACAGAAACTAAATCAGCAACCTATATCCTTGCCAAACCTGGGCTCAGCTTTTATACTGATTCTCAGACAATCAGCACATCAGACGATGTGCCACCAGTACAGTTAGGATGTTATTTCCCCTACCATCAATGGGGTTGCTGCTATGATTGGGTGCTAGCATTTGAATCTGATAAAGCTGGATCACCTTTCAGGGACTGCTGGCAGTGGGAATGAAAGCCTGGCAGTCAGAAAATTGGCATCTTCATCTTGTTGGGCTTCAGTGCAGAAAGAGGAAATCATAAAAATTCACAATACATACAAAACAGCAAAGACCGCAGGCACCATGTAATGACCATATGAGGAAAAGAAATGTGACCCCGACTGCTCTAGACATCTGGTGGGACCATTCCAGCTGTCACACAAAATTGCTTAAGTTATTGTATGGCCTCGTGGAGGAGCTCCAGAGTTTACACTGGGTTTCTGACATGTTTTGTGAAAATTTCAACTCAAGGAACCACTGGTGTCCATCAGTTTCCAGATCAGTGCCAAATAAGTCCCATCACGTTTGCTCTACTGCATGCTAGCTATCGAAATGAAGAGTTTTATACACCTGGCTGCAGCAGATGATTTGGAGAGGGGGGGGGGTTAGTCTTCTCAGCTCAGAACATAAACCACACACCTCCTCTATGTAAATGATATTAAATATTAAATATTTTTGCCAATAAAAGTGGCTTTTCTTAATATTCAAAAGACAGCAGTACGGGCTTATTCAATGCTCCATCTGTTCAATTTCCTTCAATGGCAACATCAAAGTGCTTTTGCATTATCGAGTGCTTGCTAAGGAATGTGAGCACAATAGTCCTCCCTTGGAGACAAAATCCGAAGAGTTCAAAAGTGAAAGAAACGTGGTCTCTCTGTTGGCTGTTTAATCCAATATTTAATTGTATGTGTATTTATTTCTATTGATTTTTTAAAAAGAAAAAAAGCCCGATGGAATGAAAATAAACTCACAGCCTTCTTAACACAGGAACAATTACAGCAGGAGTCACTATTCTTTGCTGAATGAACAATGCTATTCATAAATGGAGAAAATTTCAAAGACTTGTTTCCTGCTGCTAATTTTGCTAGTGCACTGAATTAGTATGGCACTACTGGGAACAGCAGGAGATCTTTATGATACATTAGCAGGCAGGAAGAGATCTGATGAACAGTGTTAATCATTAAAAGCTTCAGCTATTGTAGGTATGGAGAGAGAGAGAGAGAGAGAGAGAGAGAGAGAGAGAGATGTACAATTCTCTCCTTGCCACCATCACCCTTGATATTTCAGCTCAAGGTAGCTTTAAAAACACAACTGGCTTTGAAACCTGACCTTGTTCACTGATTAGATTTTCTATCTGGAATGTAGTTGAGCCTGAGACTCTTAATCTCAGGGTTGTGGGTTCGAGCCCCATGTTGGGCAAAAGATTCATGTATTGTAGGGTGTTGGACTTGGGTTATGCTCATGGTCCCTTCCAACTCTACAATTCTATGATTCTTTGATTCATATGGAGACCCACCTTTCTATATCTGGCAAAAGGGAATGGATACATTCACATTAGATTCAGCGAAAAGGAGATTCATTGTGTGATAGGATCTAGTGGTACACCCCTCCAAAAACATTTGAAACCCTTGCTGCATAATATACATTTCTCTATCTTAAACATTCTGATGTCAGCAGTTTGTATATTTTGCTTGCTCCATTCCATTTTCTACATACTAATATTTTCAACATTGCAAAATGTGAGGCACAGTAGCAAAGAGGTGAGATTCACTTTCCGACGTGGGCCATGTGGTGCAAAATTAGGGAAACAGGTACCCTGCAGGGTGGGTGGGTGAGAATCAGTATTGTTTAAACTTCCAGGGAACAAGGAACATGTCTGCATACTAAAATAAAAAATGAAAAGAAAGGAAAAAGATGTGTGATGGGGGGGGAGGGAGAGAGAGAGAGAGAGACCCTTTACACCGTGTGATTTTAGGTCATAAGAATGGGGTTTAGCCAGGAGAGATTTAATGAAACTAGTAGGATCATTGGATATTCTTTTGATGGCTCTGACAGAGTGGTCAGTTATCTGGGTTTTATTAAGGAGATGTAATTCAATGGAAGGAGGAAGCCATCTGGGAATCAGAATTCAGCTTCAATTAATGTATATATAACTTCTACTTTTCCTGTGGCTGATGAGGTCATCAAGTCTTTTGAAAGGAAGCTCCAATTTTAGTTTTTGGTAGACACAAAGTAAGAGGGAGAAGGAAACTTTAAATGTGGAAAGCTAACATCACTATGCAGGCAGGTGGTTTCTGCCCCCGCTCCCCCAAAATCTGATGAGGAATAGTGAATTTGGGACATCTGTTGCAGTTTAGCTATAACTTCCCATATGATCAACCTATTTATGTGTATAAATATAATAAATGTAATTAAGCCTCCAGTGATCTCTTTCTAAAGCAAACTGAAATCTAGATGGGAGCTGTACCCCTGGAGCTTCTCAGCATTCAGTAGTAATGTACATGTACATAATAATGCTTAATGACATATTAATACACCCACAATATCTATTATAGAACAATAATAGAAAGGTAAGTGCAGAAATAGGTCAAATCCAGAGAAATATCTTGATTTCAATAGGATTTATTACCTATGAATGTATTTGGGAGTATTTTCCAGTGAACTCATTGGATGTTATATCTGAGAATAGAACTGAAATATAAATGTGGTTACAGTCTTGGACACACAGTTCAGTGCTGTGATTTCAATGGGACTCGGTTACTGTTTTCTGAATTGTGTCCATAATTTGTAGTCTTACTAGCCCCTTCGTCTCTTTCTGCTACATGCATATAATTAAGCAATATTCATTCTGCCCCTTTCAGGGTGTGTGTTTTTTTAAAAAAATCAGCCTGATTAGAAGAATGAATAAATAAATCTGCAGATTTCAGTCTACAGCAGGGAAATGTTTAATCTTTCTTGACAGTTTGAACATGCTCTCCTCAAGAAACTGTTAAGAAGCTTAGCTCAGAGCTGTAATTCATAAGTCCACTAAAACTTTTTTTAATGACCCAATTTCCCACCTTGACATAACCACTACTTTCTTCCCTAATTCATATTTGGAATAATGGTTAGTAATTCTGTCCACTTTTGATCAGTCAAAAGTGGTTACAATGGTTATTGTAACCATTGGGCTGTGGGGGTTGGAGGTGGGAAGCTAGGATAAGTTGATATAACTAGCTTTGTTATTACAATGATGATATTACTCTCCTTGGAATACTTCAGAGGTACCTCTAGTGGACCTGGATGTAGGTTGCATCCTGTTGTGTTAGGCAAATCCTTTGACAAGTAACAATGTAAGAATGTATTTATTTGTCCTGTATTTATAGTAATAATAACAATAATTTTATTATTTATACCCTGCCCTTCTGGCTGGGTTTCCCCAGCCAATCTGGGTGGCTTACAACATATCTAAAAACATAATAAAAACATCAATCCTTATAAACTACCCTAATAGAGCTGCCTTCAGATGTCTTCTAAAAGTCAGATAGTTGTTTATTTCCTTGACATCTGAAGGGAGGGCATTCTACAAGGAGGACACCACTACCGAGAAGACCCTCTGCATGGTTCTCTGTAACTTTGCTTCTCACAGTGAAGAAACCACCAGCAGACCCTCGGAGGAGGACCTCTGTGTCCGGGCTGAGTGATGGGGGTGGAGATGCTCCTTCAGCTGTATTGGACAAAGGCAATTTAGGGCTTTAAAAGTCAGCACCAACACTTTGAATTGTGCTTGGAAGCATACTGGGAGCCAGTGAGGATACTTTAGGACCGGTGTTATATGGCCCCAATGGTCACTCCCAGTAGCTGCCACATTCTGGATTAGTTGTAGTTTTCGAGTCACCTTCAAAGGTAGCCCCACCTTAAGCCTATTGCAATTGTCCAAAGCATGCACCGCTCTGGCAATACAGGCAGAAGGCAGGTAGGGTACAAGATGGAGCTGGTAAAGAGCTGCCCTGGACATAGAATTGACCTGTGCCTCCATGGACAGCTGTGTATTTCATAATATGTGCTTAGAGCTCCATTCTTTAGAGAAATCCCCACTTGCCTTTACACCTTATTTTAAACTTCCAAATATATCCCTACGTACAGTTTTACCTCAATATGAAAATCTCTCAAACTGAGGGACAATGGCAAACAACACAGAGACCCCTCTCTGAAATTCTGGAGAGCCACTGCCAGTCAGTGTCAACAATAATAGCTAGATGGACCAATGGTCTGACTTAGCAAAAGGCAGCTTCTCGTGATCCTATCATGGCACATCCATCACATTCAAACAGTTTCAACATCCAGTTTATCCATATTGTGTGTCCATGCAGATAACTCCCCCAAGGTATGTGACTTGTCCCCATATTGTTAAAACCCTGATGAGAGCATGTAATAGCAAAAAACAAAGAGGGGTAGGTGGAGGGATGACTGCAAATAGAAACAAAATGGCTTGCAAAGTACAGCAGCCAGTAGCCTAAGACCATTTCAAACAAGCTCCACGAGACAACCAAACTGTAAGAATTAAACTATGGCTAGCATTACCTTAGTGAAAATATGTTTGAAACTGCAGTAACAATCGGTCTGCCTACACTCACCTTTCAATCTGAAACAGAGTAAGTGATGTCTGCATCCCTTAGGCTCTTTCCAGAGGACTAGAGACTGACAAGCAAACCTGACTGTTGACATCTTTCTATATTCTTTTAATTACTTCTGACAGGAAAATCATGATGCCAGCATATCATTGTGTAACTCACTTTTTCCCAGTGCTTTAAAACCCTATAATCTATTCTATGTCTTGCCACAATCAGTTCTCAAACTTTCAATTGACAGTACTGCACAAAAGCATTAGTTTGTTGAAATTATATCTAAATGTGGTTTGCGGTGGTTTGTTTTGTTTTTGCTTTTTGTTTAAAATACCTCACATTTAAATGCCAGTCTTGCCTTTAAAAATTATTCTACTTTTGCATTATATAAAGAATACTCTCTGTGTATGTTGAGGAGTTCCAGATTCACTTTTAACCTCCTTCAGGAATTTGAATTCAAGTATTTAGCTGTTCAGAAAGTAAAGGGGGAAAATAGGTCTCTTCATCCAAATACGGCAGGGAAAGAAACCTAACCAGTTCTGTTAAATAATTGTGGAGAGGACAGATCACACATGCAAAAGAGATATCACACAAGTAACAGCAAAGTGGTAGACTAGGAAACCAGGGGCGGTTTTAGGGCAGATGGGGACGACCCGGCAAGGAGAAGAAAAACTGTTTTGGGGTGTATTTTCTACTGTTGATCATTTTCATGCAATGCTAATTGCAGAAACGGCATATGTCTAAATTGGGGGAGCCAGTAGGATGCCCTTTAGATGTTACTGGACTACAGTACCTGTGATATCCCTGAGCATTAGCCCTTCTGGCTGGGACTGATGGGGGTTGGGGTCTAAGAACATCCAGAAGGCAACATGTTAGCTATTCTCCATCTACACTATCCAAATCAGCTACAATCTTCTGCTAGAGGCTTCCTACGTGGTTCTCAAAACTTGTCATAATAAATAAGCACAAAGGATAGCATTTTCATTCCCTACCCTCACCTCACCCCTGAAGCTTCATGAGTTATATATGGGAAATGGCCATATCACTTTATTACTGAGTAATTGCCTGGAGGTATATGAGGAGTGATCACTTAGTGCATATTCAACTTCTGAAAAAGGAGGGACAACTCAAGGGCTACAAGGCTCTTCATTATATTTTTTACAGAAAACACACAGAGCCTATAAATAATCTTGCTCCTGGCTGTAGATTGTGTGTTTCTTGTATTTTCAAATTGCTCTCCAAAACAAAACAAAAAATGCAACATATTTTCCCCCCAGAGTTTTCAACTTCAAAGATATATTCTCATTATTTCTTTTCCATATTCAAAGCAATTTGTACCTTACTTCCAGCATTATCTTGACTACTTCTTAGACTGTAATGCTTTTCTTTTTTCACTAGAGCCTTTCAGCAAGTACATTACAACACACTTGACAGGAAAACATATAAAATCATGATGGCCTAATCTCGTTATGAGATTAAATCACATTCAATTTGACTGAATCTCTTATTATTTCAGAGGTTACAGTCTGATAGCCCCAAACCATATATAAAACAATCCAGAGTAATGTAAACCTACCAGCATTATTTAGGACAGCTTGCAAAAAAAGATTTTACTTTATGATGTCAAAAAGTAAATTCAGTTGAAGGAAAACAAACTAATCTTTTGGCATATTGGCTAAACATGCCATATTTGTGTGTGTGCGTACTATGATTTTACATATTCTTATATTCATGACCACATGTACAAAATAATATGCTTTTTTAATTTTAAAAAAGCATATTTACATACTTATACCTAATTTAATCCCAGTTCTGCAGGAACTCTCATTTCTGCAGAGGGTGGGATCCAAATTTCTAACTTGGAGTTGTAAAAATATTACTCTGCTTCCAACCTTCATTCTTCTAAAATGATTTTCAACATTAAAATTTCTCTAGAGTCCCCATAAATCTTCTTGATGACTAACCTAAATACAGTGGTTAAATGGGAATTAGGGTTGTCAGAAGAATCTGCCATAAATGGATACTCAAGCAGCTAGCCTTCCATCCACATATTCAATGCTTTACACAGAAGGGATAGCATATGACTTCCCTGAAAGAATTCTGGCAACTGTAGTTTCCCTCTCACAGAACTTTAATATCCAACACCTTTAACCAAACTACAGTTCCCAGGATACTTTGGGGGGAGTCATGTGCTTTAAATGTAAGCCGTGTATGCAGCCTGAGTTTACAGTTAGAAGGGAAATATTATCTTGCCTTCTCTGGATCAACTGTTTGCCAACAGGGCCATTTGAAACATTTCAAATGAGAGAAAGACCACTGCCAGTTATCTATAGAATACCATCAGTGTACACATGTCTTTACCATTTCTTGAGCAAAGACCCTGCCCTCAAAGAACTTCTAAATAAAAATTGCAAATAGGAAATTGGTGGGGAAGGGCGGAAGGGGCAGCAAGAGTAAAAAGGATGAATGTGGACACTTATGCTCAGTTATAATTGAGAATAAGGATTAAGGGATTAAGCCAAAATCTTAATGAAAAAAAGTAATAACATTCAGTACTTTTCTAGATTACGTGCAGAAAAATTGGGTATTTGTTTTGTGCAGTTTGAATTAACTTCAGGGGGGACCACCATCATCTTGCAACAGTTTAGCTAGCACTTATGGGTATGCCACTAGCATTACTGCATGTCTCTAATGGCTTGTCATTAGGATCGCCAATACTAATACAACCATGCAAGAGCTCTGTCATATATTTTTCTACTATTTTTTTAAAAAATTATTGTTAGAAAACAGCTGTTTTAAAATCAACATTCTTAACAGATTAACAATCTACATAGCCACTCCTGAGATAAGGAGGGGGGGTTGCGGGCTCATGCCCACCAACATCCGCGCAGGGCTGGCTGCGGCCTCGCGCGACCTGGGGAATCCTCGGGCTGCATCAGCCTCAGAGCCAGTCAATCGGCTGGCTGCAGGGGCGGGGCTTGGGCCATTTAAGATTGGCGCGGCCCGGGATCGCCCCTTTCCTTCCTTGCCCCAGCTGCGGTTTCCCACCCACCCTCCCTCTAGGCTTTCCCTCGGATTTTGCTATGGACCTCGGTTGGTCGCCGCAAGGGGCCTGGTAGGAATTTTTCCACTTGGCTAATTGGCATTGATTTAAAAGCCATTTGGTTTTTTCGCCTACCTCGTAGCAAATTGTCACAACGCCTTTGGTTTGGCGGTTAGGCATCGGTAGGGGCATTGTTATGCAGATGAGTCGGGGGGGAGGAGTGCCATCACCTCCCCCAAAATATTCAAGCATAGTCCGATAAAGGATTCCGGGGGGGCATTGCCTCATCCAAAACCTATGGAGGCTAGGGCCTAAAGCGCTCCCACGAGCGGTGACCCCTCGGGGAGTGCCTAGGGATGTGCATCTCAGGGGCTCCCCCTGCTGGAGTTAATCCTTTCTGGTTCTCATACAGGATAGTCTGATAGGACCAATGCCTAAAGCCAATACCGCTCTTACCTGTAACCAATAAAGTTGTGGCCATTTTTAGCCTATTAACCTAAAATCTTGGTGTCCTGTGTCTTTATTTATTCCAACTGGTGGGGGGGGCGGGAATCGCCATGCAACTACTGACTGCAGTACCAGTGCAGGTGGCGCTGTGGTCTAAACCACTGAGCCTCTTGGGCTTGCTATTCAGAAGGTCGGCAGTTTGAATCCCCATGACAGAATGAGCTCCCGTTGCTCTGTCCCAACTCCTACCAACCTAGCAGTTCCAAAGCACACCAGTTCTAGTAGATAAATAGGTACCGCTGTGGTGGAAAGGTAAACAGCGTTTCTGTGTGCTCTGGTTTCCGTAACGGTGTTCCGCTGTGCCAGTAGCGGTTTAGTCATGCTGGCCACATGACCCGGAAAGTTGTCTGTGGACAAACACTGGCTCCCTCAGCCTGAAAGCGAGATGAGCACCGCAACCCCATAGTTGCCTTTGACTGGACTTAACCATCCAGGGGTCCTTTACCTTTACCTACCAGCTACTAAGCAGAAACGGGGCCAACAATGTGTGAGGATTTGGAAACCAAGGACTGATGTTTGTGACAAGGAGGCAAACGAGAGAGGGGGGGGGGCTGAGCTGTGCCAATCTCCTGCCAACCTGATAAAAAAGAAAGAAGAGCTTGTTTCTGACCGGCATGCTGCACAAGTTGCATCAGTGCATCTGGCAGTTTTAACTGCTTTTCATTTGTGTGGGTTTGTTGTTTCTTTTTATTGAGTGAGGGGAGATGTGTTTGGGATGAGAGGAGCTGAAGAAAGCAGGGGGGCAATTTTGGTTCAAAGTAGGGGGGGATATGGTGTGAGAAGTGGAGCAAACTGGGTAAGGGGCCCATAACACTGACAATTAGTGACTGTGCCATGTGCCAGCCCCTCCTTCAACCTGGGGAATTGTTGCTGTCCTATCAGGCAGCCCTTGAGTCCTCAGCTGCCATTGTTGAATATCAGGTCAACTTGGAATAATATCTCCCTCATCCATGATGTGATGATGGGTGAGGAGGCCAGTCTGAGACCTGGGTGGGTGAGCAGGGTGGAGCTAGTGTCAACCAGATGTACCCATCTGTATTTGATGCAGCATCAGGGCAGATTTGAGGGTTAGGAAGGGGATGTTGTTGTGGTCTATAGAAAATCTCTGGCTGCCAATTATTTTCCAGGCCCTGTTGAAAGTGCTGGTTTTTACGTATTGTAATGGATTTAGGGGTTGCTCGTGCGTAAGTTGCCGCCACTGCTGGCGAGGTTACCTGGTTAAACCCTTTCTGACTGAACAGCCTCCAGCATCGTGACTGTCTCAGTCACTGGCAGAATCCGTCAGTGGGCATTTCTTGAACTTCTTCCAGCACAAAAGTTCTTTGACGCCAAGTCTCCTACTCTCCCTGCGTGGAAGTCTTCTGTGCAGGGAGGGTGTGGGCAGCGGAGTACCCGTACTCTCTCCGCTGGTCTCCGGCGAGGAGTCTTGGAGCCTCCTCTCCGATTCCCCCATCTGCCCCCCTTCTCTACTGGTGTTACGCTGATTTCCTTCCCCAGCGGACAGGCTGCCTCTCTCCCTACTGGGACCCTCTCCGCCATGCCTCTGGAGCCTTCCCTCCGCCTCTAGCTCCGATGGCAGTTCCCTGACACGTATAAAGCCTTAAATGGCTTGAGTCCACAATATCTCAATGACTGCCTCTTCCCAATGAATCAACCCAGACCCTGCATTCATCATCTGAGGCCCTTCTTCATGTGCATCCTCTATGAGAGGTCTGGAGGGTGGCAACATGAGAACGGGCCTTTACTGTGGTGGCTCCCCAGTTGTGGAATGCTCTCCCCTGGAGCCTTTGTTACATATCTTTAGATGCCAGTCTAAAACATTCCTCTTCTCCCATGCCTTTGGCTAATTAAACAATCTATGGTCTTTTCAACTTTGGGGAGGGTATTTTTTGCTAGTTTCTTACTATGTTATGAATTTTTGTGTCTTTAAATTATAAACTGCCTTGTGGTCCTGGGATGAAGGGTGGTATTGAAATTGAATAAAAAATAAGAAAAAAATAAATGGGGAAGAAGCAACACTATGATTAAATACTTCATTAGAAGGTTATTCTAAATTTAGATTTTTAGACCCTCTCATTCTGAAGGATCATAAGAGGTTTATGATAAATTAAAACATTCACACAAACAGAAAATTAAAGTGCAATAAATAAATAAAAACAATTTTGTTAAAAACATTCTAACATTAAATGTAAAGAAATGCTTGCAAACAGTGGTCTAGTCCAGCTATTCTAGCCCCCAGAGCAGTTTGCTATCACAAGCGAGAGTTACTTGACTCCCAGAGTCTCTGGTTTGACTTCCATGGCTAACCAACTGAAAGAACCATCTGCTTTCCTTCAGTTTTCCCAGTTGAGGCTTTATTACTCAGCCTAACACATTCTCAGATGATGCTAATTATCCTGTGCTTGGATGACTGACAACCCAGGAGCCATCGTGCTTACAAACCCTCCCTGCGAGAATATCTGAAACATTCACTTTGATATATGGTGATTTCTCTTACTGTATAAAGCAATAATCTAGCTGCAGAATATGAAAGCAAAATGTCATTTCAACTTGTTTTAAGATATTCTGCATTTTTGCAGTTGTATTTCCACTACATATTCTGATCAGCGTGTAAGCAGCATGATGGGGGGGGGGGGAGAGAGAGAGAGAGAGAGAGAGAGAGAGAGAGAGAGAGAGAGAGACCAAAGGCCACCAATCACAGGTGTAATTTCCCTCTCTCAGAACTGGAATGACACTGGGTTCTAAAGTAAACTGAAGTCTAGCATTTGTCAAGCAATGTCAGAAATTTTGAGTGCAGTACTAAGCCAAGTTTTTGTCACCCTTTGCACCCATAAAGGGACCCCTGACCATTAGGTCCTGTCGTGGACGACTCTGGGATTGCGGCGCTCATCTCGCTTTACTGCCTGAGGGAGTTGGCGTACAGCCAGTGGCGTAGCGTGGGGGGTGCAGGGGGGGCCGGCCGCACCGGGCGCAACATCTGGGGGGGCGCTCCATGGGTTAGGGGGTGTAAAATCCACGGGTTAGGGGGCACAAATTACTTGCCTTGCCTCGGGTGCTGACAACCCACGCTACGCCACTGCGTACAGCTTCCGGGTTATGTGGCCAGCATGACTAAGCCGCTTCTGGTGAACAGAGCAGCGCATGGAAATGCCATTTACCTTACTGCTGGAGCGGTACCTATTTATCTACTTGCACTTTGACATGCTTTCAAACTGCTAGGTTGGCAGGAGCAGGGACCGAGCAACGGGAGCTCACCCCGTCGCAGGGATTCGAACCACCAACCTTCTGATCAGCAAGCCCTAGGCTCTGTGGTTTAACCCACAGCGCCAACTATGCCCCATCCACAGCACCACCCATGTCCCATTTTGCACCCATACAGAAGATTAATTTTGGAATTTGATTACATAGGCAGCTTTCACCAACCAGATGCTTTGGACTACATATAAGATCAACCCCGGCCAAACAAGTATTCTGGCTGAAGCTGATGGGGATTGTAGCCCAAAGTATCTAGAGGCCACCAGACTGGTGTAACAAGGGAGAACATATTCAACAGTATCTCTTCCAGGATGACCTATCCATGTATTACATCATTAGGAATCTGCCTTATTCTGAGTTAGATCAATAGGCTATTTAGTTCATTATTGTTTACACACTTACTGTGGCTCTCTAGGGTTACAGGACAGGGGTCTTTCTCAGTCCTGCTTGATGTCCCACTTTCAGAGGTGGTATACTTTGAATACCAGTTTCTGGAAACTGAAGGAAGGGGAGTACTGTTGTGCTCAGATTGGGCTTGTGGGCTTCTCACAGGCATCTGGTTAGCGACTGTGGGAACAGGATGCTGGGCTAGATGGACTCTTGACCAGATCCAGTAGGCAGGCAATCCACATTGAACAGAAGGTGGAAAGGGAGAAATGGGATCTTGCCCTGGGTGCTGGCAACTTATGTTATGCCACTGCCAGCAGGGCTGGGTTCTCATGATGTCAAAGATTGAACTTAGGAACTTCAGCATGAAGAACATGTCTCCTTCCATTAAGCTAGAGCCTATGCATAGTTTTATCTGTGTTTTACAGTATGTCTAAGATAACAATGTCTATGATAATACACTGTGAAAGTATCGAGGAAGAAATTTTAAGAATTCAAGAAAATATGGGTGTGAGACAAATTCATTTCAGTTTATATTTAAAGGTGAGGCTCCCTAATATACTTCCTAAAGCAACACATAAACTGAAAATAAGTATATTTCACCAAATTTTGTGATGCTAATCTTTTACCCAAATGTGTACAGAAATGTGTGTTTTAAGGGAAAGTATCCATAATGTGTATATTATCAACAGCATACCAACATGCATTTACTATAACTGCATGTAAAAATGTGTATATCAGGAGAAATTTGCACTAAAATGATGATGGATTTTCATGTCCTTTTAAAAAAAGTACATATCACAAACTGCGACAGAGATATGGAAAACTAAACCTAAGATTGGAAAAATAAGAAACAGGGAGAAACTAAAATTGAAGATTTTTTCATTCTTACAAGAAAAACATGCTTCCCTTACCCTTTTGACTCTTTCAGGTTTCACAAATGCTTTGTAAGTCCCCAACCAATGCAGGATAGTTAAAGAGTTTGCTTTTTTATTTTTTAAAAAAATGTTATGATGTGGTGCAAATACCTCATTTGGTTTCTTCTTTTTCATGTCTTGTCTTGTGATGTTAGAAGTAACATTCTCTTGATGTATCAAGCTGATTATTTTTTTAAAAAAATAATAATGTCAAAGCACTTGGGGGAATTCAAAATACCAGTCCTTTTTGAAAAGCAAACCATCTACTCTGGCAGAAGTATATAACTTTTGATTTATTTGCAAACCACTACTTATTTGTTTATTTTCTAGGTTTCTTACATGTCCAAGAGCTATCACTCTCTGGGCATTTTTCAAAGAAAAATAAAATTAAAGCAAAATACAAGAAACCAACAACGGCAAATATAAAAGCTGCATTGTACAATTACAAAAAAGGGCCATATCAAACAGCAAAAACAATCTTAAAAATAACAGAGTAAAAACTACAGGAAAATAAGTATTCTAAAAGAGAAAGCAGTAGGTTTTAAAGCCTGGGAGAACAAAAAGGGTTTGTCTAGCACCAAAAAGACATCAAAGTAAGTGTCAGGTGAGAACTGAACTTGGAGGAATTTTTGTGTTCACTTGCTTACAGAATATTCTAGTGCAACTTGAAAGGCCCATTCATTGTTGTGGTCTTTTGATAGTTTAGATTCATCTGTCCTTTGGGGCATGTGTGTTCTTTGTTCCTTTTTAAATTATTTTTTTACACATTTTTTTTGGGGGGGGTCTATTTCCTAAATGATTTGTTTATACATTTGTCATGTCTATCATCTTCAATTGTCATGTTGTGCTTGCTAGTCCACTTTACTTATCCCACCCCCCCAGCCCCCTCCACCAGTCCATGCCTGGTGACTCCAAACTTCTCCTCTGGGACTACAGACTATTTTGCACCATTTATATGAGCGATTCTTCACATGCATAGGATTTCCTGAATTGCACCCCTCCATTCCCCACCACCACTGATGGGGACGAGTTGATGGACAGCTCACACTTCAAACAGCTTTGAAGAGTCTTGAATGATGAACTCTTGATTTCTTCACACAGCTCTGCTAGACAAGTTCCATTAAACTGTACTGCCATCTCTCCCCACAACACCAGAAAACACATACATGGCTAGCTAGCAGCAGACAGTATTTGAATGCTGGTGGCTACCATAAATAAAGAATGTAAAAAGTTACTTCAAAGTGGGTAGGAGATGATCTGGCATTGAATTTTGTTGTGACTTTAAAAATAGCTGTGAAATTTGCACAGCTGCATTCACTGAAATGGAGTCTGACTCATTCTCACCACAAAAGTTGCAGGAATAGGAATAGGTTCTAGTAAATTGTGAAAATGACACAGAGTGCAGGACCTACTTGACAGCCACTAAAAGCATTCAAAATCAAGAAAATGTGCCCTTGTAGAATATAAAACTCTATGGGGAAGACATCCCAGAGATGTTGAACTACTTCTAAAAAGGCTTTTCTCTTGTAGCCACCTGCCATATCTCGGCTTCTGGAGCACTCAGTGAAGGGTCTCCACTGTCGAGCTCAGAGCATAGGCAAATACATATGATATGAAATATTCTTTCAGATATTGTATATCTTTAAAGATCTGAAATAGCACCGAAAACAGACTAGGAGCTAGTGAATATTGCAAAGTACTGGCATTTACTCTTGCTACTGTATTCTGTACTAACTTCAGTTTCTGGACCTTTTTCAAAGGCAGTCACACATACAACATCACAGTAAAAGGTTGCAAGGAGATGAATAATTGTAACCAGCCTATTTCCCTCCAAGAAGGATCTGAGTTGATGTACCAGCATAAGATGGTAACAGACATTCTGAGCCATGGAGGACATTTTAAATGCAGAAGGGTTATGAGCTAGGAAGATTTATGAAGAAGTTACATACTTTTGCCAATAAACTGCTAAGAAAAAGCTGGTTTACAAGTTAAGAAGATCATGATGCTGGCATAAAAATTAAAGCTAATAGTTTTATAGGCCAAGTGACTAGCAGGCCATCCTTATCCGGCACTGAATAGGATTATGTCTGCAAACATAGAATTAAACTGTCAAGTTTGCTTCCCTGATGAATGGAAGTATACTTGAGATGAACACAAGTTGAGGGGAAAAACTGGTGTGTCGCTCTGTTGCAGCATGATATATTCCTGACATACACAAAGGTGAACATTTGAAGGCACTAATGGTTTTACATTTTAATAAAGAAGCATGACTATTATACAAACATAGCCCCTGAACTAAGGTTCAGTTAAAGAAAACAGCTTAAGGAGTTGCTCTGCTAGTTTCATGCAGCATTATACTAGAAGAGCCCTGCCCAGTATTTTCAGCAGTGGTCAAGCATCCTTGTCACCCTGGGAAAAGGTGACAAGTAGGGTGCTGCAGGATTCTCTCCTGGTCCTGTTGTTGTTCAACATCTTTATAAATGACTTAGGTGAAGGAATTGAGAGGCTGCTCTTCAAATTTGCAGATAACACAAAACAGGGAAGGGTAGTTAATGTCGCAGAATTGGGATTCAATATGACCTTAACAAAGGGAAAAGCTGGGCCCAAACTAACACTGTAAATTTCAATAAAAACAAGTGTAAGGTTCTACTCTTAAGAACAAATAACCAACTGCACAGATATAAGATGGGGGACATATGGCTTATCAGTAGTACATGTGAGAAGGATCTAGGGTCTTAGACCACAGGCTTAACACAAGTCAACAGTGTGGTGCAGCAGCAAAACTAAGGTTCTTCTAGGCTGCATCAACTGAAGTATAGTGTCCAGATAAAGGGAAGTGATGGTTCCACTCTATTCTGCCTTGGTCAGACCACACCTGGAATATTGTGTCCAATTCTGCTTCCCACCCTGCTTTGACACACTGTAGTTACAAAGGATGTCAGAGATATCTCCCTCAATCATTTTGTTTGGGCAGCAGCAATGAAGGATTCAGCTCTAAAAAGGTAAATGTAAAGGGACCCTTGACCATTAGGTCCAGTCGCAAACGACTCTGGGTTGCAGTGCTCATTTCGCTTTACTGGCCAAGGGAGCCAGTGTACAGCTTCCGGGTCATTTGGCCAGCATGACTAAGCTGCTTCTGGCAAGCCAGAGCAGTGCACGAAAACAACATTTACCTTTCCGCCAGAGCGGTACCTATTTATCTACTTGCACTTTGATGTGCTTTCAAACTGCGAGGTTGGCAGGGACCGACCAGTGGGAGCTCACCCCATCGTGGGGATTTGAACCACCGACCTTCTGATCAGCAAGCCCTAGGCTCTGTGGTTTAGACCACAGCGCCATCCGCATCCCATTATTTGTCTTTTCTTTGTTTGAATGCATCTGTTGGCATTTTCAATGCAATACGCTGTTGCTTGACCCAGAAAGTGCTACTTGGAAGAGAAGACTATAATCTGCATTTTGCACAGCAACTTAATCAATTCTCAGCACATGGAATTGCCTGAGGTTGACATTTTACAGAGGGAGCAGTTTCACTCAGCAGACAAGTGACAAACATTCAGTAGGGCATTGAGCCAAACAAAGCAGAAAAAACATTCATACAGTTAGGAAACCCTTGGCCAAGGCAACCTTGGCCATTCCTTGCATATGTTTAGTTGTGCTATTGTTGGGTGCACTTATATATTCTTGACAGATCTGGGAAAGTGAATGAGCCTTCCACACAACCACTTGCTTGCACCCCTTTCAATGAAGCAGTGAAGAATATACTTGACTTTGACAGTAATGACCATATGCCAGAAATGCTTAGGTAAGCTGATGGAGATATAGACATGGATGGATGGGAGAGCATAGCTAAACATGCAAAAGTGAGTCCCACTGAAATCTTTAAAAATAAATCAAGAAACTGCAAGCAATTAAACATCACCATCATATTCCTGTCTACTCAGAAATCAGTCCCATTAAATTCAATGGAACTTCATCAGGGGTGAGTAAACAGGTTCAGATTTTCTCCCACACCAATAGCGATTTCTCTCTGCAGGGATTTTATGGGTTTAATTCTCAAATAAAGTGGCCCTAATTCAACCCAGCTTCTGTGTCTCTCTCTTTATTTAGCCATCAGGTTTCAAATAGTTGCTGGGTTGCTTTCACACTTTGGGCCATGCTGTCACATGGCATTGCCATTATTCAGTTAGTGTTATAATACCATGTCTCTGCAAGCATGGAAATACTTCAAGTGGAAATAAGGGAATGATAATATGACATGATGATCATCTCTGGGGAGATGAAAGAAGTAAAGTATTATATGAGTACATAATGGCAAAAACATATTATGCAAATATTATCGTTTTCAAAATATACTGGCTAAACATTGTACATACTGTATTGACAAACCACTTTTCATATACATGCATATTAGGAGCTATGGTTTATCTTTGCTAAGGTGGGGAGTTGTTTGTTATTATTCGTAACAGTCAAGTATGCATGGTCTAGTGCTTACACTTGGAAAAAAATGAGCTTTCTCCAATGGAAGATCAATATACATTAATGTCAGTAAAGAGGTCTAAACAGTAGAATTAATCTCAACTATAACATGATTTATGTTTGTTTCAGATATTCCATTGATTAAAAAAAATACACATTGCAACCAATTAATAAATCTGATTACAATCTACATACAATATGCTTTCAGAAGTTGTTTTCAGAAGGGAAGAGATTCAGTATTCATACTAAAGCTACACTGTTGCCATTTATGCTGGCAGCTTCAAAAAATGTGCATGACTCATTTGAATGAATTTATCCTGCAAGATCTGGCAGGTTACTCTTTTTTTTTCTTCAATGCTTTTTATTAAATTCCTTTTATGCACACAAAAAGAAAAAAAACAAATACATTCAACAGAATATCCCGTCACTTAAGTACAGGAAAAAAGAAAAAAAGAAAAAAGAGAAAATAGGATAAAACAAATAAGGGAAGGGAGGAAAAAAAAGAAAAAACAAAATACTACAACATACAACGTAAAAACTGTTGACTTCCTTCCCTACTGATTTCGGGTTCTTACTTTCAATAGTTTCTTTTTTACCGCTGGTATTTGTTTTTGGTTTGCAACATCGGAAGTTTTAAATCAAACCTGCTGTATTTGGTAGGTTTTTAAAATTGCTTTCAAAATAAACTATAAATTTGTTCCAGTCCTCTTCTAACTTTGTATTTTTGTAATTTCTAATTTTTTGTGTCAGTCTTGCCAATTCTATAAAGTCGTATAATTTTAACTGCCAGTCCCTCACTGTTGGAAGATTTGTACTTTTCCAATTTTGGGCAATTAACATTCTGGCTGCTGCGGTTGAATATTGAAATAGAGTTTTGTCTTTTTCTTGGATTTCTTTCCCCACCATCCCTAATAAAAAGGCTTCTGGGTTTTTGGGAAATGTGTATCTAAATATCTTTTTTAACTCGTTGTATATCTGGTCCCAAAATTTTTTAACTTCCTCACATGTCCACCACATATGTATAAAATTGCCTTCTTTTGTTCTACATTTCCAGCAAGCCTTGTCTGCAGTTTTGTACATTCTATTCAATTTTTCTGGTGTAAGGTACCATCTATAAATCATCTTTTCTAGGTTTTCCCTAATTGCCGCGCTCGCCGTGAATTTTAGTCCCTCATTCCACAATTTTGACCATTTTTCATATTCTATATTATGTCCCAGATCTTTCGCCCATTTAACCATAACTTCTTTGACTTTATCATCTTTAGTCTCCCATTCCAGTAGTATATTATACATCTTAGATAATATCTTCGATTTACTCTCAATTACTTCAATCTGAAATTTGGACTTCTTTTCGTTCATTCCTATTTTCTTGTCTTCTGACCATTTTGCATTTATTTGGTGATACAATTATGAAGAACTAAAGGAGAAGTTATCGGGATGGCTATTGTATCAGATCTGGCAGGTTACTCATGGTATATAAGATGCTCCGCCCTGCATAAACCGGAAAAGACGTTGTCAGTAGGGTGGACCAATATGTCACTTTCAGGTTTCCCTTGGTTTCTCATTCTTCCAGTAATGATGATGATCATGTCACAGAGTGAGTAGCAGCAGTTAAAAATGCAATACTACAATGACCTCAAATACAATCAAAAGATTAGGGTGGGCCCCAAAGGTATATATTTCAGGTGTCAAAGGCCAGGGCAAACAGGTGCATCTTCAGCATGAGACAGAATCTATATAATGAAGGTGCTGGTTGCATCTCTATGGGGAAGGAATTCCACAATTCAGGGGCCACCATAGGGGAAATGCCATATCCCAGGCAGTCATCCCTTGAACTTCTGAGAGTGGTGGAAGAGTGAATTTTGAAGACTAATTGCATTTTAATTCACACCTTGCTTCAGGAAGTTTGAATTAGATAGGTTCATATGAAAATGCAAACTGCGTCAATTTTCTTCCCAAGATCTAATGGCAAATCTACATGTGCAAGTTTTCTGATCCACGTGGACCACTTGTGATGGGATCTTCTTGCTCATCTTTGGTAAATGGAAAGCAACAACTTCCTTCCTTATAACATAATTTGAAAAAGTTCCTTTTGTTTGTTTTTCTGTGTGCATTAAAGTAGTACAAATAATCTATTATTTCAGTAATGAAGACAACTTTAAGGATTATATTGTATTTTTTGTACTCAGCTGCCAACAGTACAGATTCAACTAAGCATCTTCAATGACATTTGCTCTTGAAGTTATTGTGGGAGAACCAAGGCTATTGAATTCTTATAACTACTCGTCTTGACAGATAACCAGATTAACTTCCTAGAGTATTTGCTGAGAGTAAAAGGTACTCTGCAACTTAATGTGCTTGCTTAAATAGTTTCATTACAAATACAGGAGTTAACATGACCTAATTGATATAGATTGGGTGAACTACCTGTTACAGTGAGAATTAGATTAAGGAAACCCATGAAACACTACTTTGGATACTGGATTGAATTTCTCTTTCTAAAGTAAGTACAAAACTCATGGGAGAATCAAACACATACAGAATACAGACTAGGGTTGTATACAATGTTGCAGGAGTGCCAACTTGGCCCCACAACTGTGGGTACCCAGGGCCATGGGTGCCATGCAGCATGCATGGCCCTGACACCAAAATTTGTGGGTGCCCATCCCCTTCATGGGGAATTTTGTGGGTGCTTTGGCACCCAGGGTGTTGGCACCTATGCAGTGCTGTGTGAACAGCATTTTACTCTTTCCTCTGTGGCGATCACACACAGGGCCCCTGGGCGTTTGACAGTCTATTGACCCTGTGCCACTACTGCAATTGCTTTTTCCGCTGCCACCACACCGTATCTCACAGGGACACACAGAGTCAAGTTGAGATGAAGTTGAATTGAGTTGAGGTTTGGGAGTTGAAGAAGGAAGAGGGAGGAATAGGCAGTGGGTTGGTAGAGTTGTATTGTGAGAGAGTGCGAGGAATTGTTAGGTGGAGTCAGATAGATAGTTGGAATAATCAGTTTGGAGTCATTAGGAACTAAGAATAAGAAACTGACAAGAAAAAAATTATGCTAACCATAAGCTTGTTCCTGCATTTAAAAATAAACTTGATTATTTGTTTTTGTTAACAACTGACTGGACTCCGTGTGTCCCCGTGAGATACGGGGTGGTGGCAGCGGAAAAAGCAATCACAGTGGCGGCACAGGGTCAATAATCGTCAAACGTCCGGGGGCCCTGTGTGTGATTGCCACACCTCTCCTTGCCCCTGCTCCAAAATCTTCTCCAGAGGGTCCTGCAACCCTCTGGAGCAGATTTTGAGGGTGCTCAAGGGGTTGAAGATGAGAGAAGTGGAGGGGAAATTCAATTGTGCAAGCTGATATCCCTCACGCAATGGGAGAGGCAACACTGGATACAAACCCAAAATGGCAGAGCTGTAAAAGATACAAACTTGAAACAAAGATATAACGTAGATGAAGTGAAGCTACAAGTTAAGCTTATTTATGAAGCACCTAATACATGCTTGGGTTGTGAACGTGATCCGTGCGGGATGCACGTTCGCAACCCGCAGTGTTCGCAACCCGCAGCTGCTCATCTCTGCACGCACGGGTTGCAATTCGACACTTCTGTGCATGTGCAAAGAACGATTTAGTGCTTCTGCGCATGCACGACTGCTGAAACCCATAAATAACCCATTCTGGTACTTCTGGATTTCAGCAGTCCATAACCTGAAAAAACGCAACCTGAAGAGTCTGTAACCCGAGGTATGACTGTACTGCATTGGGCAACCAACCAATGCATACAGCTGTGCCTTTCCCATCCCATTGTTACTACCTGATCTAGAACCGAAGAGTTGAAAGGGCCATCTAGCCCAACCTCCTGCAGTGCAGGAATTAGAGCAGCTTCTTCTTCTGCCCTCCACTACACTAGCACACAAAGATACTTCACAACCACTGATTCTTCCTGTGCTGTGAAACCTGCATTTTATGCTCAAACAGGGCTTTCCTCCTGCCAATTGTTTTACATTGGGGCAGGATTCTCCCTCCTGCCGGGCCACAACTCTGATCCAATGGGATGAGCTGGAATGCTCACTCCCTTAACCAATTAGAACTCACCAAATTTCAAGCCACTACTGCATCTGTATATATAAAGAACCTCAACCTCAGAGCTATTTTTGTTTTGACAGAATGTAACTGGCAGTTAAACTGACAGTAAAAACCACCTGCAGCCCTCCTGCCGATACCTCACATCTCCGCAGCTCTCAGCAGAAAGTCAATATAGTTTACATAATTAGCCCTTTACATCCAACAGTGTGAATTCCCTTATATGTTCATTTTAAAACGAAGCTCAGATTTTATTTTTATTTTTTCAAGAAAATGATTTATCCACAGGCTGCCTCTGAAGCTTCTATATTGCATGCTTTATTGCATGCAAAACCAAGAGGGTCTGAGACTTGGAGCTAAGGGTGACCCTCAGGAAATGTCCCCTTTCCCCTCATATGTCCCCTTTCCCCTCACTACTGTCAGGAATGATACCAGGACTTACTTAGAATACAGCCACAGGGCTGTGTGACTGACCTGTATGTGTGCAATTATAAATAATGAACTCTTCGGAGTAAGCTAGCTGTTGTCTGTGAAGGCTGGTGTGGAAGGGATGTGGTTTGATGTGATGCTCCTGCCCAAGTTACTAACAAACAACCATAGTAAACAGGTAGAAAAACTAAGCATTCATTCTATTATTAATAGCAGGGAGAAGTTGTCCCGTTCCCCCCCCCCCCGAGCGGTCTCGTATTACTATATTTGCATTATCATTTTGATAACCTTTAAAATGTAGGGGTTTTGCTAAATGCTTCACTTTGGTCAGAAACATAGTAGATCAGCTGGCAATAACATGCACCATCATACCTAAGCAGGAAGCTGTGCTGTTGTCTTGAAGAGACCCTGGCTCTGTCTGATTTCGTCGCTTGCTGAATAGCAATTCTACGGTGGTACCTCGAGTTACAAACACCTAGGGTTACAGACTCTGCTAACCCAGAAGTAGTACCTTGGGTTAAGAACTTTACCTCAGGATGAGAACAGAAATCGCACGCCAGCAGCGTGGCAGCAGCAGGAGGCCCCATTAGCTAAAGTGGTGCTTC
The DNA here is from genome assembly GCF_965113315.1 of Podarcis vaucheri. Lineage (NCBI taxonomy): Eukaryota > Metazoa > Chordata > Lepidosauria > Squamata > Lacertidae > Podarcis > Podarcis vaucheri. Next base: position 35,426,222 of record NC_138767.1, read on the forward strand.
AGGTTAAGAACAGTTTCAGGTTAAGAACGGACCTCCAGAACGAATTAAGTACGTAACCAGAGGCACCACTGTATATGCAACTATATGCAACAACTACATGTGACAACTTTCAATTATTTACAGATCAGTTTTCACTCAAACTACCTAAAACTGACTGGCATAAATATATCACATCATTCATGTTCTCTTCTGTCTCCCTCAAGATGTTGTGGACTCTCCTTCCTTGGAGGTATTTAAGCAGAGGTTGGATGGCCCTCTGTCATGGATGCTTTAGCTGAGATTCCTTCATTGCAGAAAGTTGGACTAGATGAACCTTGGGTTTCCTTCCAACTCTACAGTTCTATTGTTTAGCCTGGAGAAGAGGAGGTTAAGGGGTGATATGATAGCCATGTTCAAATATATAAAAGGATGTCACATAGAGGAGGGAGAAAGGTTGTTTTCTGCTGCTCCAGAGAAGCGGACATGGAGCAATGGATCCAAACTACAAGAAAGAAGATTCCACCTAAACATTCGGAAGAACTTCCTGACAGTAAGAGCTGTTTGACAGTGGAATTTGCTGCCAAGGAGTGTGGTGGAGTCTCCTTCTTTGGAGGTCTTTAAGCAGAGGCTTGACAACCATATGTCAGGAGTGCTCTGATGGTGTTTCCTGCTTGGCAGGGGGTTGGACTCGATGGCCCTTGTGGTCTCTTCCAACTCTATGATTCTATAATTCTATGATTCTGTGATTCTAAGAGCCTATCCTGATCTAGAAACCTCTAAAAAGCTTCTTATTCAGCTTCTTCTGACATCAAGATCCAGATGGTACTGCTATTCTTGAGCATGCCCTAAAGAACTAATAGTAAGGGCATATTATTTTCTGGAGAAAGCATTCTAAAAACACCAACAACAACAACAACAACAAAACAACAACAACAACAACGAAATGTAGCCAGAGAACCCAGAAATTTCAAGCACAGTAAAACAAAAATATATATATAATAAGCAAGAAACTCTATGCTTGAGAATACTGGAAAACTAACTTTCTTGGTACATCGTTTTTCTTGCTACAATGATATGCACTGGCATAGCAAGTTTACGACCAACTGACACTAATAGCCACAATTCATATACTGTAGTTAGTATCTCCAAATTCTTTACTACCCTGGCAGTGACTTACAGTGTGAGCCTAATCACGTCTACTCAGAAGTAAGTACTGTTGAAATCAATGACATTTACTGCCAAGTAAGTGGAGTTATAATCACAGACTTAAAAGGTAAAGCTAACACTGGCTTCTAAGTATATGTCAAAGCCATACATGCTACAATTGTCAATACGCAAATTCATTCTTTCAAAGAATCTCTGGTCTTGCTCATCAGCCAAATTACCGTGCTCACAGAGAAGTTTACAAACCACTAAAAAAAAAGTCCCTGTCCTCAGACTTACAATGTCATCATGACTAAAATGATGATAGTTGGAAGGTCATTCTACTGGTGAATCACTGGGAAATGAACTGCACTTTTTAAAAAAAGCTAATGTGACAGATTCTAATAGGTAAACATCCATTGCCATGTTACTCATGTGAAAGGAATTATATTCACACAATGAAATGATAATTCACAGAAAATGACCTGGAGAAAAAAGCAATTGTCAGCATGAGTGGTAACTAGGATACATAATGCAAGCCAGTCCTGCACTTGCAACAAAAACACAAGACAAATTGGTTTATGGTTAACTAAATCATAGAAATGGAAAAAATTGGGTCGTAAGGCTTCAATCCTATATCCATTTACCAGGGAGTAAATCCCATTGAACTCAATGGGGATTTATTTTTTTCCTGAGGAGAGATGTGTGGGACTGCACAGCTACTCTCCCCCTAACATAAAATCACACAATCCTTCCAGTCTATTTTCCTTGTCAGATTTCCTATGCAGAATATTAAGAGGGCTATTAGAAAGAAGAAACTTTCACAAATGCATTGCACAGTCTATGTTTTGAGTGCAAAAGTTAGCATAAATGAAAACTGATATAATACTCATGACCACAGCAGTAGCCCCTGGGCAAATTTGAATTAGATAAGCTGTTATAGGAAAATCCTTGGGCTCACTTGGATTGTCGAACAAAGACACCAGCCAAAAATATAAGAGCAAAAGAGCAGCCTGTAGGCCTGATCTTTATTCAAAAGACTGTTGCAATAGGACTTCTACCCACCACATGGAATAAGCAGGAAGAAGGCCAGAACAAAGGATGGCTCCTTCTTTTATAAGTTTTCCCTTTTACCCACAACACCTTTAGTGAAACATCATGCACACATCACAGATTCATCATAGTTATGTCACAAACAGGGAGGGGTTTTCTGCCTAAGGAGCTTTAGGGTAAGGTTGAAGCATCCATTTTATTTTTTGCATAATTGTACTGCAGATACAGGGACGCAGGTGGCGCTGTGGGTTAAACCACAGAGCCTAGGACTTGCCATTCAGAAGGTCAGTGGTTTGAATCCCCACGATGGGGTGAGCTCCTGTTGCTCGGTCCCTGCTCCTGCCAACCTAGCAGTTCAAAAGCACGTCAAAGTGCAAGTAGATAAATAGGTACCACTCTGGCGGGAAGGTAAACAGCATTTCCATGGGCTGCTCTGGTTCACCAGAAGCGGCTTAGTCATGCTGGGCACATGACCCGGAAGCTGTACGCCGGCTCCCTCGGCCAATAAAGCGAGATGAGCGCCACAACACCAGAGTCGGTCACGACTGGACCTAATGGTTAGGGGTCCCTTTACCTTTACTGCAGATACAGTGAGCCAGTGTGGTATAGTGGTTAGAGTACTGGACTAGAACTGAGGAGGCCCTGATTCAAATCCTTGCTAAGGCAGGAAGTTAACTGGGTGACCCTGGGCTAGTCACACTACCTCAGCCTCAGCTACTACACAGTCTTGTTGTGAGGGTGAAATGGAGAAAGGCGAAAGCTGTGTATACCACTTTGAGCTCCTTGGAAGAAAGGTGGGGTATAAATGCAACAGCAACAACAACAACAACTTGTGCATTCTGCTGAAAACAGACAGCTAAAGAGGGAATAAACTACTGGGGAATAAACAGAAACAAAAGACAGTGTGTAGCAGATGGAGGGGGAGACAATATTCAGCGATGGTCACATGTCATATAATAGTTAATGCATTAGAATAATAGATCAGTAAAAAAACCCGATCTGTTATGCTTAAGAGAGAGAAACATCAGGAAAGAAAGAGGGAGTAAAAGGTAACAAAGTATAAAGGGACTTTGTTCTGCCTTGCCATGAAGTGGAGCAATTATGCAAAACTAAACTGAAGATAATCCCAGTGATTATTGGAGCACTTGAAACCATCATTTAAATATATATAAGCAGTTCAAGTTTCTGAGCTCAGGAAAATATGCTTGGCGAAAGAGAGTTAAAGCAAAGAAGTAAGAAAATTCAAATGTAGTTGATGGAATGCACATAAACTCTGGATTATATCAATGTGGAGTCAGACATGCCTGAAGGTAAGTACATAAAATATAGAGTCCCAATTTTGCTGTCTGGATGCATCTAAGAGCTGAACTACATGGTATGCTGAAGATATTTGATCACTTTACATTTTAATTTGTTTTCATTAAAACAAAAGTACAACATAAAACAAATAAAACAGCAGCATAAAAGCATATAAAACAAATAAAGCAGGGATTCAAACACAAAAACCACAGTCTAATCCTACCGGTCTCTTTGCAAGACACCTGAAACCATTGTACTGCCAAACCACAGAAAACCATTGTGATTTCAGGGAGATTTAAGTGTATACAGCAATGCTCCTTTCATGCCTAAAAATCCTGTGGGCCTCAGCATTTTAAAGGGCTAATTGTGCTCATTTTACAGAGTATTTGTTTCCTACAGTGAGTTATATGTTGAGATGGCACTGGGTAGGAATTTTTATCTTTGAGATAAGGCTTCATCTGGTACCTGAAGTAGACCATGCAATCTAGTCTTTAGAGTTATGCATTTTAGCTGCCTACCAAATTTTATGGCAAAGTGGTGTGTCACCCAGACACCTGGCATTGCCCATTTAACACCTAAATGTAAAACTTCAGATCTTGGGAACTTCAGCATACGCCAGATCTAGAAAGTTCTATGGCATATGCAAAGCTCTATTTCCACCTTCAGGGGTCATGTCCATTGCTGGCAGAATTCTCAGCAACCAGAGGGAGGCAAGATAAGGGCAATGCTTTGTGGCTTTCCTTGAAGTATTTAGTAAAATATCCTTACCCTCCTTTGTAGAAGAATAGCCACTGACAACTGCTACTTCATGTATTGCAAAGGGAAGGGCATTCCATAGCACCTGACCACCACTCCCGTGTGGTAGAATTCACTTCCATGGCCAACCATTGAAGATCATCCAGCCAGCCACATTCCAGGGTGGGCCACAATGCCCACCAAATACTTTAATTTAAACTACCCAATCATGAGCACCTAAGTGGGTGGAGCTTTGCTAGCAGACCGGGATGTGCATGCTTCCACTCTGGTCCACTGGCAACTTTTACAAGCCAACTGCTCCTGGTGCTTTAACTACTCTACAGTATTCTCTAGGATGCAGCGCCATGTAGAATTTCCACAGATGATCTATGTGATCTTACAGGTCTGTACAGAAACAAGTGTCTATATAAAATTATGGATATACTATTTGTGGGTGGGTTTTTTCCTCCAGAAAACAAAGGAGGTTTTTTCTTCTTCTAAGACTAAAGGTGAAGAAGATGGTAGCTGTAGCAGTTAAAGTCTCCAAGACCTAAATAGGGATGGAACAGATGTCCACCCAATCCAGTCTCAGAACTGAACTTCAGGGTAAGCGCTGGAGCTAAATCTAGCCTCCAAAGGAGAGGTGAGTTTTACAAACCCCTGACCTTTCCTGTATATGGGAAAGGAAGTCTTGCTTCAAGCTCCTAGCTAGGCTCCACTCCTTGCAAAGCACCCCATCCTTTTTCCGAGATTCCTCTTTTAGCTCAAAATAGAGAAAAGAATCTATGTATTTATATGGTTTTTAAGACTTTTGATGATGTGGGTGTTTTTTTTTTTTTTTTTTTTTTGTAGAGCTTATCTGACTCTAGGCCTAAAGTATGTCACTTAGGGTGGTGGTTCAATAGGGAAGTTAAAAGACAGAACAATGGTCTAACCAGTGATTCATAAAGAGCATATGGTAGAAGAGAACATTATATTTAATACACACACACTAGGATGTCAGAGAATTCTGACAAAATGAAAATGCCAATGTTCACTTATTCATCTCAGGCCCGAAAGGAAAGTCAATCTAGTGAACATCCTCACTATTTACTGGTGTTGTTGATTTCAGTCTGCAAATGGTAGGTTATTGACCATCTTTTTAAAAACTCTCCAGATAGTCTTGTACTCCCCCCCCCCGCCTCCCCCCAAAAATAAAAGTTTAAGATTTTATTCTAATTTTCATTATAATCATTTCACCTTCGTTAAAAATTTTATTTATTGTGATACTTACTGGGGGGAAATATTAGTAAGTTAAGGGTAGGAAAATACACCAATGCTAGCAATTCCTGTGATTACATTGTCAACAGTGTCATTATAACAAAAATTGCTATCATGGGAGTTGATCTGTTTATATTTCCTTCCTGCCGGCATCAGTATTCCACCAAGGAATGTAAAGATGGCTTGTCTACTGAGCAAAAGATTTTACACTGACCCTGTTTAGAATGGGTTGTATGTTGTTTAGGTCCTTTTGTTCTTTAGGAATCCTTGACAAAATTGTAGAAAAGGTCAGTAGAACTTTTTTTTTCATGGGAAAAAAATAAGCTGAAGACCGTAGCTATAAAGGATTTCATCCCAAGTGGTTTTGATAATTTAAAGTTTCAGCAACATTCAGGAACTAATGAAGCCTTAAGATAACTTTGCCATTCCACAGTTTAGTTTACTATCCAGAAACCTTAATTGAAAGCACTCCATACAATCCTAAGATGGTCATTATTATTAAAAAGCATTTTTATAGTGTAGTACAATTACACAGCACACTCAAAACACTCTCCTAATTTCAAAAGATGCTGAACAGCCACATTTCATATGCAGCCAGTCTGAGGATCGTTTCCGCTAAACTTATTACAGTCTAAACAAGGTAAGGCCATGCAAAAAGAGGACAGAGCGTTAGGTCAGCAAGTCACAACATCTTAGGAACTTTTACACACCACCAAAACTCAGCTACTAACACTAATAAGAAGAACTACACTTTTTCAGTTTATGCACGTGCTGCGTTTATATGTAGGGATGGGGGAGAAATTTGGTTTGGCTTGCATTTTAATGGCAAGCATATCTTAAAGCTGGACCATAAAGCTGGACCATAAAGAAGGCTGATCGCTGAAGAATTGATGCTTTTGAATTATGGTGCTGGAGGAAACTTTTGAGAGTCCCATGGGCTGCAAGAAGCCAGTGTGGTGTAGTGGTTAAGAGCAGTGGACTCGTAATCTGGTGAACCGGGTTCGATTCCCCACTCCTTCACGTGCAGCTGCTGGGTGACCTTGGGCTAGTCGCACTTCTCTGAAGTCTCTCAGCCTCACTCACCTCACAGAGTGTTTGTTGTGGGGGAGGAATGGAAAGGAGAATGTTAGCCGCTTTGAGACACCTTCAGGTAGCGATAAAGCGGGATATCAAATCCAAACTCTTCTTCCTCTTCAAACATGTCCATTCTTAAGGAAATCAGCCCTGAGTGCTCACTGGAAGGACAGATCCTGAAGCTGAGGCTCCAATACTTTGGCCACCTCATGAGAAGAGAAGACTCTCTGGAAAAGTCCCTGATGTTGGGAAAGATGGAGGGCACAAGGAGAAGGGGACGACAGAGGACAAGATGGTTGGACAGTGTTCTCGAAGCTACCAGCATGAGTTTGACCAAACTGCGGGAGGCAGTGGAAGACAGAAGTGCCTGGCGTGCTCTGGTCCATGGGGTCTCAAAGAGTCGGACACGACTAAACAACAACAACAACAATCTTAATGTGTACTCCATGAACAGAAATGCAGCTTTGAATTTCTAACATCTCCAAATTTTAGTGGTTCTCTAAGAGAAAAAGAAAGAATTGCACAAAAATATGTATGTTAGGGGACAGTGCACACTAAAACATATAAGTGAAAATACCATACAAATATGCATTATTTTGCCTGTAAAAAAAAATGCATGTTGTGAGAAATGCACACTTAAGATACAGACAATTTTTCTTGAGGACATTGTAAAACTATATAATAAAGAAACATGGCAAACTTAAATTTGGATTGGAACCTGAGAGGAATCAAATTAACAGATTTGTCTATATGTATACTGTATGTCACATGTTCAGCAATGGGGGAACAATGTAGCTCAGCGGTAGAGCAGACTTTTGTTGCTCTGAGGTTCAATCACTGATGTCTCCAGGTAGGGCTGGAGAAAGACATGTGTCTGAAACCCTGATGAGCTCCTGCTAGCATAAAGGTAAAGGTACTCCTGACCATTAGGTCCAGTCACAGACGACTCTGGGGTTGCGGCACTCATCTCGCTTTACTGGCCAAGGAAGCCGGCATTTGTCAACAGACAGCTTTCCGGGTCATGTGGCCAGCATAACTAAGCTGCTTCTGGCGAACCAGAGCAGTGCACGGAAATGCCGTTTACCTTCGTGCCAGAGCAGTACCTATTTATCTACTTGCACTTTGACATGCTTTCAAACTGCTAGGTTGGCAGGAGCTGGGATTGAACAATGGGAGCTCACCCCATCATGGGGATTCGAACCGCCGACCTTCTGATCGGCAAGTCCTAGGCTCTGTGGTTTAGACCACAGTACCACCTGCATCCCTGTTAGCATAGAAAAGACTAAACTAGAAGGACCTACACTCTGAGACAGCATAAGGCACTTTCCTGTGTTATTTATAGTCCTCAAAGAGTCCCACAATAAAACAGTAAACATCTGTCTGGAATAATTTTAGAAGAATTTTAAGTCCTGCAGTCTCACTGCAGACCTTGTATATAATGAAAGTTTTTCCTCCCTCTAGAAATAGGTCACACCAGATTGCTCATAATGTAACAACAGCCAACGAAGTGATAAAAGGTGGATGATGACAGAGTCTCACAGCACAATCCTATCCACATTCATTTATAGGTAAGACCTGCTGCTTTCAGTGGGATTTAATTCCAGGTAAGGATTGCAACTTTAACGAAGTTAGGCTAAGACTGAATAACAAAAAAGACCAATAGTTCAAATATCTTGCAACTTATTTGCAATAGAATTGGGAAACACTGAAGAAAAGCAGGCATCATCAACTAAATCTGAAACAATTATCAAAGATTATTAAGACAATGAAGAGATTTCCAAAGGGCAACTATGGAAATGTCTTGCAGCAAAAAACAAAACAAAAACAACCAGCAGCAGCAGTAACAACAACAACAACAGAGTCTTGGGGCACCACAAGAACTATCTGAAGATATGGACTATAGCCCATGAAAACTTGTGCCATAATAAATTTGTCAACAAGACTCATTTTTTGTTATCTGTTGTACTGAAAAAACACATTGGGTTGGATCCAGACTAAAGGCAGGATTCACCTAACAAACCCCATCAGTGTAAGCCTCTTATATAATGGGACTTTCTCCAATTTTCTATCGATGCATACCCCCCCCCCCCACTCTCACAAAAATTGGCTTCAGGTGTTGGGAGAACCCCAGAACTGCATGCAGGGGGATTTTCCCATCTGGCAAGTTGACATGCTTGCATAGATAGAAGGTTCCTCTTAAGAAGCATGAAGTTGTTTTCCATGCTTAAACTTGGATCCCATGAAATCCATGCAGCAAGTTAGTCATGACTTAGTTTTCACTGGTATCAATGGTGCTGGGGCCAACTCCAGGGGGCCCGGGAGCCCAGGCACCTACAAAAAAATCATAGTAACTCTGATGAAACCCACTGGGGCTTATTTCTGTACAGACTTGCATAGGATTGTGAATTGTAATCTAAGCTTAGCCATAATGAGAATTGATGCAGAGTGGACTTTATTCTAGATTAGCTAATGCAGAACATGTTTGCCTCTGGATCCATCCACCTCTTGCTCTAGCTCTGCCCACCATCAGCATGTGGCCGTTGATGTATTATCCTGCAAGTGAAGGGAGGAAGTGTGGCCCAGGAGAGATAAAAGAATTGTCTACAGGGGAGTAAGGGAGGTCGGAATTCAGATGCCAAAAAGTTAAAGACTTGAAGGAGGCCAGAATGCTAGATGCAAACAGTGTTGAATGAAACCCTATGAATTCCTTTCTGCAACTCACTCACGTTCACTTTTTAATATAAACTTAAATGTAATCTTCTACAAGGCCATTTCTGCATCTGAACTTTTACCGTCAGAGCCAATGAAGTCCATTTGTATGTGTTTTGCATTCACTGAACATTGAACGTTGCATCTCTGAATATCAATCTAAAATTACTATTTTTTAAATGCAGAGCTTTTAACAATTACTCTGTTTTTCCAAATATGACAATGGTGTTTCGGAGGTGTGCAGACTCACACACCGGAGGGCAATTTGTTGTGCTCTTATTAAGACAAGTGGGCAAGATGGCACACAGTAGCTCCTGATAACACACTGGACAAGGCAGCGCCTGAAGTACTTAAGCAGCTCTGCTACATTTTATCTACGATATTGGATAGCCCCGCCCCTGTGGGCAGCTAGCCCCGCCCCTGGGTGCACAGCATGGGGGCTGGAGGAGCTAGCTCCACCTCTGCCAAAGGTCACCCAAGTGAGCTTCATGGCTGAGCAGATCCTAGTCCAACAATTCTAACCACTACACCACCTTGGTGGCATTAGTAACCTGTTGCTTCATAGCAAGATAAGGACTTCTCTTGGCTCTATTCAGGTATTCATTAACTGAATATCCGAGGAGGGACCACAAGGCTTCAGGTGTAACCCTGCCCACTCCACCCCAGGCTTTCTGCATTAAGCAGGAAGTTCTGAATGGGCACATTCACCTGAGCCCTAAAGGGAACCCTGCACATTTACAAGCCCTCCTTCTGATCTTCCTTCTCTATGTGGGAAGGATGGGGTCTGGCCAGAGACTGGCATAAGATTGCTAGTTCTGTTCAGAGGCAGCCATGGTGAAAACTGAAGCTGTAAGTCCTCATTCTTTATTCGTCAATTCATGACATTTCTATCATTGGCTCTGAGCTCCTTCACAAATACAATGACTGTAATGAATGCCGGGGGGGGGGATTATTATTTGTTTTTATTTATATCCTGCCTTTCTCCCAGGTCAGGACCCAAGGCATTCACATCATGAATCAAAACAGAAACACACCTAAAAACACACCAATCAATATAATATTATTATTATTTTTTAAAAAACGAATTCAATAAATTACCCTATTCAAAACAGCACTGAATCCAAGCACTTACAGCTATTTAAAAGCACAACAAAAGAAAAGAAGATGTAGTGCACTCAACTTCAGAAACCTCTGTCACCACGGCTACTTAGTGGCCAAGGGCCAAAGTATTTGCCTGCTAGTGAAATGAAAGCTGAGAGGGAGCCATTCTTGTTTCACAGTCTGGTGCAGAGATCGAGAACAGCCTCTCGTGTTCACACCAAACATGCCTGTGAAGGGGGGGGGGGATTACCAAGAGAAAGGGCTCCCCAGAAGAACCCGCATTCCAGGCATGTTCATATGGAGATATGCAGCCTTCGGATAGCTTTGGTGCCAAGCCACATAGGGCTCTCGTCATCCAAAAAGGAAAACCACCAGCTTCACTACGTGCTGTTATTGGCAATATAAGACCATCAGAGTGAACATCTTTGTGTAGCTAAGGATCCTGGTTCTTCTTAAACAGGAAAGGTTGCATATATGCAGAGAGCAGATGGGTTCACACATGCACACATCAAGCAATAGGTTTTAAGGAGAGATAGCCAACACTAAGAAAAACAGAGGCTGCCCAAATCTCATGGTTTATAAGTATTATTTCAGAGACTTCTGGCATCACCAGGTGGGAAACCTGGCAATCAGTTGGAACTCTGCTAGTACCGAAGATGGGCTGGCACACTAGCGACAACAAAATATGGCTCCCTTAGCTTCAGAATAAGCTGGAGAATAAGAAGCAAAATGTCAGCCACCTCAGTAACACTTGCAGCAGATCTTACCAGTGCAGCACTGGTGTCCTCAGCTAACCACAGCAAAATACGGTAGATTTCATCCAAGCCACCTATAGGGAAACTGCAAATTCTTGTCTTTCGGACAACGACCATTTGCCTCAGTATTATCCCCACCACAAGCTGAAGTAGGGCGCAAATAATGTGTGTGTGTGTGTGTAGTGTTTTCATGTGTGAGAGGGATGATAAAATAATGCACAGAGAGTAGATTAGACATTTGTCAGTGATGCAAAGTACTTTTTATGGTTCTCTGCTGAAACGAGATTTCCCAAACTCAGCCAAAGAACTATGCTGCCACCTAGTGGTCATACAAAGGCATACCCACCGCTTTCAGCTTCAAGTAGGTATTCATTTCTTCTATTCCTTGTGCGGCAAAAGATCCATTTGGTTTACACATACAAATCTTTTCTTGGAAAACACACACACACAAACGTATTCTAGTCTACAGTTTTACCTTTCAAAATAAATACCTTTTGTTTCATTAAATGGGATTATTATGCACTAGATCAATCGTAATAAAAGGTGTGATGCACTAGAGGAAAAAGAAAATAATTCATACAAATATTTCATTTAATGAAGAGCTCAATAAGAATTCCAGGCATGAATGCTTCTGATCTCATTGTTCATAATATATCAAAAAGCAGTGGAACTACAGCAGTGTGAGAGGGCTGAGAATCACTCGACAGGAAGCATAGTTCCTCCATAGATTAACATAGCTAGTAAATTGAATTTTTCTCTCTCCAAAGGGAGCTTTGCAGTCTATAAACATAGCCATGAGAATGAGAATTTGAAATCACTTGCACCCTGACTGTCTTGCAAATGTGCCAATAATTCCCCTGCTCTAATTGTTGCAATTGAATCTTGCTTTTCTTGAAGAGAAGGCAAAATTGCTTATATACAATCTGCTATTTTACATCAGCCAGAAATGGGCATGCTATTAGTTCATAGCTCGTTCCTTTGCAACAGTGACTCATTTCACAGTGTCTTAAGTTTACTTATACTTAGCCAAAACTAATAGCATTATTACTAGGTTAAAGAAAGTATAATTAATAAATGGAGGGGGGTTTGAAAAAAAGGAAAAATCCAAGGCAAAAAGAAATTGCATGAAATAAAATTAGAATTTGAGAACTAAACTGAACCTTCTGTCTTTTCACAGATTCTGGGGGAGGCACAAGGTGTATCAGCGCCTGCTGGTAGATCCCTGGATGACTTGAAGTAGATTGGGAAGGACACCTGACTGTTACTCGTCTAACAACAGCAGAAGTTAAGCTGCTGCCGAGGAACTTTTAGGCAAGTGAATTTTTCGCTTGGTGAATTTGTGAGCTTGGTGTTGGAGCAAATCACAACTCCAGAGTTGAGCGGCTGCTCAGATGCATCCTGACCCTTGAGTCTTTCCATATGCTTACCTGCCTGAGCCACCATTTTTCACCTGGCTGTAGTTGGCAGACCTCAGGGTCTACTAAAGTCTCAGGTTTAGCCTTTGTCTGAGGGTCAAATACTTTAAACTATGAAAGTGATGGCTGGCCAAATCTGCAGAGATCATGCGATTTTCAGATGTGAGTGGCACTTTAAATAGCAAGGTAATCCAATAGCTGCTTAAACACCCCCTCCTATTTTTTCTATTGCTAAAAGCAGAGCTGCGGAAGCATCCAGCCTTAACCTAAAAGGCATGTCAGTGTAGCTCAGAAGGCAAAGAGCCTGACCTTATTCTTAGTCTTACTGTTGTTTATTAGACTTGCTAGTCACTTGTTACCCAAATATTACCAACACATTAAAAATATAATACATTATACCTTTAAAACAGAACAACCCCCGTAATAGCCACAGGAAGCATGGCAGCACACTAATAACAAAAAAAATAACATATCAATCTATCAAATGCCTGAGAAAATATGTCTTTACCTGGCACTGAAGACATGTCAGTGAAGGTGCCAAGCTGACTTCGCTAGGGATAGCATTCCATAGATGGGGAAACATAACTGAAAAGGTCCTCTGCACTATGAGCTACTGCACAGATCCTGAGACACAAGGTCAACCCCCTTATATTGGCATCCTATGGATGTTTCTCGACTGCCGTCATCATTACTGACCACGTTGAATGGAGCTGATTGGAATTATAGTCAGCTGCATCTCAGCACTAGTCCCAAATACTCAAGTTGTTTCCAGATTTGAGAATTTATGTCAGCTGGAAATATAATAGGGTGCCTTGTCCCACTAACTGAGAAATGCATACTACCTGATCTATCTAGAAAACAGCCAGTTTATACTAGCTACACCTGACCCACAGGACCCCATAATTAGTGTGTTTTTCAATGCTGGGATGATAAGATCAGGTACATGATATATTGAAGGAAACTGTATAATCATTTTAAAGGTAAAGGTAAAGGTACCCCTGCCCGTACGGGCCAGTCTTGCCAGACTCTAGGGTTGTGCGCCCATCTCACTCAAGAGGCCGTGGGCCAGCGCTGTCCGAAGACACTTCCGGGTCACGTGGCCAGCGTGACATCGCTGCTCTGGCGAGCCAGAGCCGCACACGGAAACGCCGTTTACCTTCCCGCTGGTAAGCGGTCCCTATTTATCTACTTGCACCCGGAGGTGCTTTCGAACTGCTAGGTTGGCAGGCGCTGGGACCGAACGACAGGAGCGCACCCCGCCGCAGGGATTCGAACCGCCGACCTTTCGATCGGCAAGCCCTAGGCGCTGAGGCTTTTACCCACAGCGCCACCTGCGTCCCTATAATCATTTTATGACTACTCAAAAACTGATTAGCTGTTTTGTTTTGTTGTTTTTTTAAGACCAAAGGGATTGTAAATATGTTGTGATTTTGACTTCTCTTACTCATCTCACAAGACTATGATGTCAGTGGATTGCAGACACAGTATCTCTATCAGAAGGATCTGGGACAATGTGTATAATTCATGGTATAGCTGTTTTTCAATAACAATTTATCTTGAATTCCTGGAATTTTTTGTTGAGAGATGAATATAGCTACTTGCCAGCAACTGAGTCACTTGATGGCACAGTGGGTGAATGCATTAAGTCTCCATCTCTAGAGACTTGGTTTTCAAAAATGGTAATTTAAGAAGTATTGATGGACACAGCAGCTCTGACAGACAGCACTTGGAAGATGCAGAGGGAGTGTCAGAGTAGGGGGAAAAGAAATCATTCGCCAGTACCGAAGTGTGGCTGTAAAAGACAGTGGTGGATATGTCACAAATTGTCACTTCCCACCATGCCATCACCCCTTTGCTTGCATCAGGTCACTAGTATGAAGCAGTAGCCAGATGTATTTATTAACAAAATCCAGTGGTGTCTATAACGGTGCCACACCAAACTGTTTGAAATACAAATGATGGACTTAGAAAAATGCAGATATGTTCCTATAGGGCTGTGGTTTTCAAAGGGTATGATGCACCATAGTCTTGTGGCAGGAGACAATGGCAAGTGTGGTGAGAAGATTCAAGGACAATCAAAGAAATATTTAAACATTCAGTGTAATGTAGTATATTTTTTATTTTTTATTTTTGCAGAATATGGATAGATATATTTTTTTTTCAGAATGAGAGGAATAACATCAAGTGATACTGAGGGCAAACCTAGTTGTGATCCAGAGTCACCATTTGAACAGAGAGCTGGAGAAGACTTGTTTAATTCAACACAAGCAGCAGGCCCAAGCAAACCACCCAAAAAGAGTTTCAACACTATGTAAATAGCTACCTGAGCTTCAGTTTCACATGGACTGGAGATGAAAACATCCCTCAGCCTACGTGTTTGATCTGTGGGGAGAAATGCCCCAATTCCAATATAGCCCAAAGAGAGTGAAAAGACATTTGTTGCCAATTCATGGAAATCTGGAGCACAGGAATATTCTATTAATAACAACAACAACAACAACAACAACAACAACAACAACAACAACATACCACCCTATAACTGGGGGTCTCAATATTTTGAAAGGCTTTTGGAATAGCAGAAATGCCAAAAATCATATTTCAAAAAGGAGTAAAAGTCTCAGATAAGATGCAGATTATATCTTACCAAGTAGCTGAATTGATTGCTCAAAAGACAAAACCATATGCAATAGCTGAAAAATTGATTAAGCATGCCTGGCTTGAATGTGAAAAAATTGTTTGGTGATGATACTGAGTGACAAGTTATGGAAATTCCTTTCTCTGATGATACAATTCTCAGAATAATATTTGTATGCCAGCTAATATCGAGAAGCGTGTTTCCAAAAGTATGAAGAATTCTCAATTTTCCATTGAAGTTGATGTTAATCTACCAACATTAGTAGAAAAGCACTGTTGCTTGCTTATAGCAGATTCATTCACAATGATGAAATTATCACACAGTTTTTACCTTACAATGAACCAATGTGAGAGACTTGGTGGCACTAATCAAACTGAAAATTCCAGATGTAATATCAACTCACTGTTTTTTACACAGAGAGACATTAATCACAAAGACCCTTGTAGTTTATTTGAAGTTGTTCCTGTATCAGACTTTGTACATTGTGAATTTCATAAAAGCACAACCACTGAAAACATGGTTATTTGCTCAACTTTGCAAAGACATCAAATCAAAACATCAATGCCTAATCCTGCACTCAGAGGTACTCTGGCTGTTCCATGAGAAAATGGTAAATTTGGTGTTGGAACTGAAGAAGGATTTAACTGAGTTTTTGAAACAAGAGGGGAACTTGATGTACCACCAGCTGGGTGACTATGAATGGTGTGCAAAGCTGGCATATTTCGCCAGTCTCTTTACCTGGTTGAATGAGCTCAAGGCCAGTATACAAGGCCACAATGGCAAGATCCTCACAGCTACAGTCAAACTAACTGCATTTTTTTAAAAAAAGAGTTTCAGCTCTGGTGCAGAAGAGAGATGCAACATAGCCTCAAAATGTTCCCACTGGTACAAAGTTTTAAGACAAGCAATGAATTGTATGGCTTCATACTGGAACATCTTGCAACACTGGTAGAAAAGATTGATCATTACTTCCCATCATTGTCTACAGAAAATTTTGACTGGGTGAGAGCACCCTTTGTGAATTGCGTCTGTTCAGGGCTGACACTGAATGAAGAGGAGGAAATGGTGTGCATCTTGAAAATGAAACCGGACACTTTTTGGATATACAACCAGAAACAGTATCCACACCTCTATTCAAGAGCATTGGCTATTCTTCTACAGTTCTCCATGGCATGCTATTGTGAACAGGACTTTTCAACTCTGACAAATATGAAAGATCAGAAAAGAGAAAGGCTTGTTGCTGTTAAGAGATAGAAATATGTTTGTCTCAAATTAGACCTAATATAAATGAGATTACCTGGCAAAGGCAAATGCACACCTCTCATTGAGTTTGTATATATACTTAAGGTATGTATACAAGAGGCTCATTTATAATTATATTTTGGGAATGATTAATGTTCTCATGTAGCTGCATTGTTTTATACTTTCTGGGTGTCCCATGATCATAATATAAAGTAGTTGTGTTCTGTGTTATAATTCAAACACTGCTAGGAGTTGTATCTTTTTGATTTCCAATGTATCAATTTTAAAAATGGTGTGGTGCAAGCAATTTTTTATTCTGAAAGTGTGGCCAATAAAAAAATAATTTGAGAACCACTGCTTTGGGGGTTTCCATTATCTTAAATGCTAATTCTATGTCCGCTACTTTTTATTATTAGCTTTTATTTTTAAAAATTCCTGTGTTAGAAAACAAATGAACAAGGAACAGTACACGTAGCACCTCCACTTTCAATTCATAGAGTCTTTTTCACAGTCTGTTTACATTTGGTGTGAGACACTATTGTAGACATTGTGTGGTTGGGGATGTCCACTACTTTTTATGGTCAAAAAAGAAAGGTGTTTATGGACCACCACCAGCCTGCCTCTGTTTTCGGTGAATGCTGTACAACACAGCATCTATTCAGCACCTACCCCAGGCACCTACTGCTTCGAGGATGGTTGCCACCACTGCACTCAAAACATAGATGGTCCATATTTTATTTGCTTCCAACTGTGATGAAAGTGCAGCAGCAGAACAGAACAGAAAGAAAAAGAAATATACCCACTAACTTGAACTCCATACAAGGCATGAATTGCCAAATAGGTTTTCCTCTCTTTCTTTTTTCTTTCTTTTTTGGTTTGGATTGCCTATACTTTAGAATTAGCAGGTCTTTCATTTTACAGCCTAGGAAGAGTTCCATCTACCCTCACCTCAGCCTTGATGTCTTACATTCTGATATTTTTCAAAGCCAACATGCGGATGAGCCAAATTCAAATAATATCTATGCTAGCAAATGCGTGCTCAGCATGCTGTGTAAAACAGCAGGAAAAACATGGTGCGGCAGGAACATTACTCTAGTATTACAGGCACACATGCTGGCAAAGTTTTTTTTTTTAACGAATCAGAGGAATGAATCTCAACTGGCAACATGGTGCGCTGCAACACCATCTTTGTAAAAAGTTACACTTTAAAATATATATATATATAGTCCGAAAGTGTATATTGCTATAGAATGAGGAATCTGAAGAGGTGCACCTCATTGGGACTTAGTGGCTACAAGATGTACTCAGTTCCACACCAACACAGCCAGAATCTCTGTTTTGATCCCAGAGGTTTTAGGAGTTAAGAGCTTGACATCATTGCCAAGCATCTTCAGTGATGTTCTCCTGTGTGATTCAGTGCAAATCTAATTCTGAAATATGTGAACTCTGTGCAAATCATATTTTTTTGATTCAAGACAATGAATATGTTTAATTAAACCGGCACCAAAAACTTAAATATTTCAGCTCACAACACGCTCACGCTAACTTCGGGGAATTAAAATGTACATTCCTAATCTTTCATAATGATGAAATTCAAAATGTTATTGTGTTTCTAAAGGATTCCCATTGTTAGGCAGCATATTCATTATGCTACAATGGCTGCACATCTAATTCCACAGCAGGGAATGTGTTCAAAATACAATATTGCATGCAGCAATAATAATAGATTAAAACACACAAAAATCCAATAAGATGAAATACAGCCCTGCATTCTAAAACCAGCACAGAAAGAAGAAATCACCACATAATGACATTTGTAATTATGATTGTTTTTCATTTCAGTCTACACTGAATGCTAATTGTTCTGATAATTAAGACAATCTTGGCATGTTAATTCACCAAACTGCTAGCTGCATGAAGGAGTGCTTATAGCTATTTTTATTTTATTTTATTTTTGCAACTAGCCCTCTGGACTAAGGAGTTTGGACAGAAAAAGATAGATGTGTCCCCCCAAAACAACAAAACAAAACCCTAGGTCTTAACTAGACACCTGAAAATCTACAGGGTCTTGGTCTGCTAGATATTGCTAGGAGATCAATAGGATTTGTGCCACCACCTAATGGATCCAACTCCTGGAAGAAACTGGCCTGCCTTCATTCAATTTGGTTTTGTTACTGGTTTTTGTCTTTTGTTTTTTAAATTGTATTAAAATTTCTGTAAGGGAAGTAGAATGCAGTTTACAAATATATGAAAAGCAATAGAGTGGACTGACCCATGGTATACTTAAAGCTTCTGCCAATCATTCTTGTAAAGGATGAGTTCTTCTTCAACTAGATTTGGGTGTTTAATTATACCCCTCTGCTGCTCATGTGTATATGCTTATGTGTCTATTAAAGTAACACTTCAACTGATCTCAAAATGTTCTAATTAAGACTCTGATCTTCATATACCTCCTATTCACTGAATTTTTGTTTAGTCATGTTGTAATTATAGGGCTTTCTTCTCCATATAATGACGCTCATTCTTGCCGCTCCTGCTTTGTTTTGTGGATTGGGGTGGGGGAGTTTTGGAATAAATATGTTTGGCTCTCTAATTCAAGCTCATTTAAACAGCAATTCTACCAAAAAAACAAAAACAAATGAACATAACATCCCAAAGCAATGTGATGAAGATCCGAATTCAGTAAGTTGAAGTGTTTTAGAAGGAAAACCCAACTGCCCAAATTGTTAACAGGATTCTTAATATTATTATGATAAATCATGGACCTTAGGCTGATACCTACTGATCATAGGCGCCGACTCCATGGGGCTTGAGGGGGCTTGAGCCCCCTCAAAAAATTTTTTTGGGGGGCTCAGCCCCCCCAATAATCTCGGGCGCCGCCGCCGTCCCCTGCCTCCTCCCCACCTGCTCCCTCGCCAGCCAGCCAGCCGCGCGCCCTTCGGAGAGCCCCGGCCGTCCCCCGCGAGATTAGGGAATCCCCGGGGGCGGGGGCTCCTGCCTCTAGCCCCAGGTTTCCCGCATATCAGCTGTTCCGGAGCTGATAAATAGGCAGCAGCACGCTCTCCCCTATTCGCTCACGAGGGGGCGGCGCCACTTTATTTGCATATTCATGAGCTTATTTGCATATTCATGAGCTTATTTGCATTTCACGAGCTTTCCCGGGCCCCCCCAATATTTTTTATAAGTCCGCGTCCCTGCTACTGATATGAAGTATCCATTTTGACCTAAACAATACTTTATATATATACAATTTTTTTCCAGTCAATAGCCATATCATGAGTTTTGGCGAAACTCAAAAGCCAAAAAATAGCAGCATTTT
Source organism: Podarcis vaucheri (assembly GCF_965113315.1). NCBI lineage: Eukaryota > Metazoa > Chordata > Lepidosauria > Squamata > Lacertidae > Podarcis > Podarcis vaucheri. The sequence continues at coordinate 35,445,941 of NC_138767.1, forward strand.
AATCTGTGCATTACTTTGATAAATGCCAAAAAAAGAGAGTTCACTTAAAAATGGAAGCTGAACAAAATATTCAAGCAAATATATACAGAGAGAGAGAGCATAGCTGACAACTGTTTCAGAGCAACCCCCCCCCCAAAAAAACCAGCAAAATTAAGTTCTAATGAGAATGAAAACATTTTGTGAGCATAACTTATTGCTTCATTTACATGCATTTACAAGTCAGCTGTGCTCACAATTCATACATACAGTATTCTGACTTGTGCTTTTTAAAAATAAAAGCATTACTTTAGGTGCTAACGTCCCCTCAGGACAAACTAAAAATTGTGACAGGGAAATTATGCAAGATTTCCCCTCCCAATCATCATATTCTGTTATGCCCAGAAAACAACCACTGAACTTTAATGTATTCCGCTTTCATGAAAGGTGAATATCGGGGAATTAAGAATCACAAATCCACCCATTTCGTGCATATTAATCTTGTAGAAATTTCACCGGGCAGGAAAAATGCATTTCAGAATTACTTTGGTTTCATAAGGGGCATTTCCACATTTGAAATTTATAGTGCTATTGCTGCTGGGGTGTCCCCACCCCCCACCCCAGTTTTTTGACGTACTGTCATTATTCCATTAGTAATAAAGAAAATGTACTCAATACAACATTTTCCATCTAACACACCCAGCCACACACACCCACACACCAGACATTCATGAAAGAGCCAGAATAGATTTCCATTTGCATGGCATGTATACAAGCATCTTCCAGCAGAGGTTGGTGGGCATGGCTTGGGAAACATCTGTTTCGTGCCCCTTCCCTCTGACCAGCATGAACTGTCAGTTGGCAAGCTTAATTCAGAGGACAGATTTGGCAGGTAGAGACAACGGTACTCTACCACATGGGTAGGCAAACTAAGGCCCCGGGGGCTGGATCCGACCCAATCACCTTCTAAATCTGGCCTGCAGACGGTCCGTGAATCAGCACATTTTTATGCTGTGTCCTTTTATTTAAAATGCATCTCTGGGTTATTTGTGGGGTCTAGGAATTTGTTCATCCCCCCCCCCGAAAAAAATGTAGTTCGGCCCCCCACAAGTTCTGAAGGACAGGCCCCCTGCTGAAAAAGTTTGCTGACCCCTGCCCTACCACATTCAGTCAGCTAGATGGAAATGTAATCACACTTATTGGTTTAATGATTTTCTAGGAAGGAAAGCCCATCCCATTAAATATACAATGCTTGGCTCTACTTCCCCAGCTTTCTAGTCTCAACAACATTCCTTAGATTCCAACAGCATCATACCTGATGATCAGACATCGTTCTTGTCATTCCAGCAGAGTTGTACCAAGCTATTCTGATTTTTCTCGCAATTTGCATCTAAGTTTGTTATGGGGTTTAAGGTGGGCCAGAATATTGAAAGCGATCATTTACCTCTACCAATGGTACTAGTAGGCCCAGTAATTTAAGCATTTCCCCCCAAAAACTCAATTTAACTCCAATGCAAAACTTGGTGTGACTGCAGGCAACAGAATTAAGTAGACACCAGTACTCTATCTAGTGCTGACTCACCTTCTTCATACAGATACAGGATATCATAGCTTTGTTTCTCAGGAAATGGCTGTTAAATAACGTTATGATCTTCTTTAAGGCAAACAAATGAGGCAAGCTGCTACAGAGTCCAGTATATACTTTTTCTTTCCCAGTCTGTGGTATATATTAGCTATATATTTTAAAAATACATGAAAAGCAAGTGCAACATTTTTTTATATTTTTTTGCACATTGCACCCACATAAGGCAGTCTTGGGAAATCTCAAATATTGCTTTCCAGTCTTCTCTATGAGGTCCTCGGGACTCTCCCCAAGCTATTCTCCTCCTACTGTTACTCTCTTCCCCCCAAGCTACTCTCTCCTTGAGTGCTTTTGCCTCGCTGTGATAATGCATCTTGCATGCCTGGATGGATGGAAGGAAGATGGATATGGAATGCTCTGGTTTTAGCATAGATGCAACATCAACTACTGTGAAAAGGTTTGTGCAACTTATGCATTTCTATGCCCACTCTTTCATTTCCTCCCCACTGGTATGTGCTTCCCAGAGAAAGTTGCCTACAAGGGAATGTGGTCTTCAGGCTGAAAATGTTTCCCCATCCAGGACAAAGAAGAGTCATTGGCTCATGTTTTTGATCTACCCCCTCAGATCAGCATATCGCTAAAAACCTCTGGCTTCTCCCATTATTAATTCCACATTTTTGAGAGGGAATCTAGGACCAGCTGAAAGCCAGGCCTTCCGAGCTGGTCCTTAGATTACAGAGTGCCACAGAAAAAGAAATTCATCAAACCATCACACTTCACAAATGCAGACACCTATGCTACTGAATAAAATCAGAGCAACATCTTTCTTCCATTCTCCGGCTGGCACGACAACCTCTCTGGTCATTGCATGGATAAATTAGTTCATTCATGGCCCAGAATCACAGGACATTTATGTTCCTGCAAGCTGCAAAAAATATTGCACCAGTGCTAAAACCACTGGCATCTGCAACACAAAGCTTATTACTTGGATGAGTTTTCAACTGGCCTGGACCATATGCATATTCATATCTGTGTAAAGGAAAATCTGGCAAGAAGTGCATCCATATTCACTACTGCAATTGGCTACCATGATCCTTCTAAATAATACTATTCCTTTCAATAACATAATATGGACTGTTCAAGAAACATATCAACAGAACTAATCCTTTATTTTTTGGAACTATTTTATGTATTGTTTGATATATGTACAGAAATAATCAAAGATCCTATTGGTGATCTGTTATTCTTCCATTTTAGATTTTTGGACTTTTTTTCTGACCACTGCACATGTACAGTTTGATAGTTTTCAACAGTTTTTTTTTTATTGGTTATCACTGCATGCTAGCAATATTAAAAGCATGTGTGCATTGAAAACTCACAATACAAAAGGAACCCTAATGTGGTTGATGCAGTTGTATTGTCTGTTCCCCCAGGCCTGGAAGGCTGGACCTTGATGCTTGGAAGTGAGCTGGTGTTTCCACAAGGAAGCAAATAAGACTGGGAACTTATATAGGAAGTGAAGCAGATGCTTCCATGCACTTCTGGAGTAGCCTCTTGTGAAGCTGGGAGCTTCAGCAGCCTCTCTGGAGTTCCTCCCATGGCCCTGGAGGAGATGAAGAGGGTGGGGGTCTGAGAATGGGCCAGAGACCCAGGCAGGTGACGTTGGTGCCTCCAATCATAGGATAGGACTAACTAGGTACAACAGGTCTTCAAGGATATTGGCAGGTGTGGAGATTTTCTGCAGGGTCCTGTCTTCAGGTTGAAGGTATAGAAATGGCTGAACTCTAACACTTATGGATATGTGAATGCAAAATTGTGGCAAAGTGAATGTATCACAATACAGAAATGCATTTTTAGAGTCTCCAAGATAAGGACAGGCAAAAGCAGACCAATAGAGCACATCTATTAATACAAAATATACAGTCACATCACGAACTTATATAGCTTTCTCCTGAATTGTTCAGAGAAGGATTTAGGTGGGGCACAAACAGTTTGGTCACACTGGGCACTGCTGAAATTTGAGACCCCAAGGTTTGCCACTGAACTGATGATATTGTTATGTTCATAGATATTGAAAGACACAAGCCATTTCAAACCTGATTACACTAAGAATTTAATTCCTAATGATTTCACCAGAATGTTGTTGCACGGGAATTAAAGAACTTGACTTTTAACAGCTTGTTAACTTCAAGAAAGTTCAATTCATACTTGATGTAGATCGGAGAGGTGAAATAAACTCAACACACACACATATAGATATGCCCTTACTCCTTAGTCACCCTTTAACCATAGCTGTCAAGTGTCCCTTATTTGAAGGGACAGTCCCTTATTCCAGTGCCATGTCCCACTGCTGTCGCTTATTGATGGATGTCTCTTAAATGATGTCCCTTAAATTTCAAAGGAAGCAGCTCCTCTCCCTCCCTCCCTGCTGGCCAGGGAGGAGGGAGGCTCCAACTGTGTTGCTTGGTTGTGTTGCTCACCCAATAAGAAGTCTAAGAACGATTGGGGGGTGGAGCTTGCATGTCTTGTGCCTTGTGCTGATTAAATCGGCTGCGTTCCTTGGGGACTCGCCTTTGCTCAGCGCTTCCCAGTGGAGAGGTGACGGTGGTTTTCCTTGAGGCTTCGTTTGGCTGCTCGCTGGGCTTTCTGCCTTTGGCTCAGAGGGGCTCAGAAGTTGAACATACCTGTGCTGAGTGCTCGGATCGGAATCGGATGGATACGTCATCGATGGCCCACTCACCCTTGTCAGCGAAAAGGTCTGTCTGGAGCGGGGGCACATGGTGGGGGGAAAGGAAAGGAGATCTCACGGGAGGGGGGAAGGCTGTGTGTGTGTGGCTAGTTAATGCAAGCTGAGGGGGTTTTTGAATGCTGGACGCCATTTTGTTGCACGTGCTGCTGCAAACTTTGCAGTGCAAAGCCAGGCCGGGGAGCCATCTTAAGTTGAGGCTGCATAGGCCTTGTGGTGCATGTGATTCAGATTCTATTCAGTTGAACCTCTGGTTACAAAGTTGGTTGGACAGTGTTCTTGAAGCTACCAGCATGAGTTTGACCAGACTGCAGGAGGACAGGAAAACTGGAGTGCCTGGAACAGGTGAGGCTGCAGGTCCCATATTTTGGCTGCTGGTCTCTTATTTTCAAGGCTGCTGGTCCCTTATTTTCAAATCTGTAAGTTGACAGCTATGCCTTTAACTGGTTGCTTTTTACCCAATTGCTAAGCCTCTGTGTGACTTCAGTAGTCTCATATAACCTTATGATTCATGTGCTGATGATATTACAGACAAGTAATGCTGAATGCTTAGACTTCTGGTTCCAGCCTGCTCCAAGACACCTTTGATGACTGCAGTGTAGCGGGGAGTGGAGTGTGTGTGTTGCTTTTCTTCCACTCAGCAGAACCGAGATGCATTGGAAATTAAGGAAAGTGACAACAACTAAAAGGTATTTTCAAGACAGAGGGGACTCAATAGGAGCAGCTGTAGTAACTGGAGATAAGCCAAGCTGACACACAATCTCAGTGCTATTAAAGCCCAGATACAAGATGCAGAATTAAACCATTAGTTAACAGGAGATGTGTCTTAATTGAAGATTGGCCCTCTGCCATCATAATTATGTCAAAAGCTAAATGAGACACTAGACATATGAGGAATAACCATAAAGTGAATGAGGAGCCACAAGAACAGTAATTAATTCAGGTAGCAGCAGGGGCGAGGTAAGACACGTCACACCCCAAAAAAACTTGCAAGCAACATGCAGGTATTTGGAACCTGAGGCAGGAAATGCTACATCTTGTTCTGGATGGCAGTTCTTTTCCGCAGATTGTGTGTATAATTCAGCCACCATACACTTTGGCACCATTCACCATGATTGGCAGATGCTACTCACCCAAGGGCCAGGATTGGAATAGCAGGGGCGTCTCAGGGCAGGACTGAAATGATTTGGCAGAGCTTTCTGGAAGCCTGTCCTTAATGCCACACATTAAATGAGCATCGGATCCACTCATTAAAATTAAGCACAGAACTGACACATTCAAATGGCTTGCTTTGGGGAAATCCTTACCTTAAAACAAAAACAAACATAAAACACATATCAAAGCAAAAAATAGGGGTTGGGGTTCTTTATACAAAGCTCCAGTCAGATAAAGAGCAGCCTTTTCTCTGGTTCACCTCCCTGATTTTGGCTTTCTTCCCACTCCATAGGGGTATCTTTTCTACGCTGCAGGCTTTTTGCCAGTTTCCAGAATCGATTAAAGGAAACCATATTTTAAATGATGTCATGATGTCAAGAGGAGAAAGGACAGTCTTCTGACAAAGAGTCTAATTCTCAGCTGTTTCTGCTGTTCTTAATACACTTCAACCTTTGTTGTAAGGCTGCTATTTCAAGTAACATGAAAAATGGAGTCCCCAATATACTCCCAATGAAACTACCACATTTTAAGGAATTGTCTAGACAACTTCTCCCTCCCTGTCCCTCTCTTTCTCCCTAGGATGATCTTCTCTAGAACTAAGGGGGTTAAGGGTGGACATTGCATTCAATGTACGTATTTAATTGAAATGATCCAGTAGGCCATCACATTATTGCATTTTCTCTGGGTGGTGCAGCCGCTTTCAGTGGGTTCATCATTATAAATGCAAAAATACTGTTGAGAACCACGCAGTTGTGGGGTGAAAAACCCCCAACTAATTTAGGCACTAATGTTGTGCACTGGATCTGTGTATACCCCAAATAACATGATGAATTAGGGGTAATTCAGGGCAGACTCATATACCGAAGTCGAAACACACTGTTGAGGTGGATCAGGAAGTACCAAACCACATGAGAAGCCCTTTTGTGACAGTTTTCAATAATGTTAAATGCACACCCTACCTTCTCTGTTTCTGAGAAATGAAACTAAGCTGACTGGATGTTTTGCTTCGATGGACAACTCTAACATTTAATTGCAGCACATTATTTTCCCAGTACAGCCATAAATAGAATTGTTCTTCATGTGGGTCATCTTCCTTCTCCATTCTGGCTATGAGAGAAGGGCACAAGTGGCAATTGGGGTAGCCTGATTCTTTCCCAATCATTCTTCCATACCAACAAATAAAATCTATCTCTCTCTCTCTCTCTTTCTCTCTCTCTCTCTCTCTCTCTTTCTCTCTCTCTCTCTTTCTCTTTCTTCGGGGGGGGGGGTAATGGAGATGAATTCTAGTTAATGGAGATGACTGGGATAGGGAAAACTTTTCCATTTTTTTTATATAACAAAGGTTAAGCAATTACCCTCAATCTGAATTGACTTTATGATGCCATCTCAATGTCAAATCTCGCTACATTGTGTCATGATGCCAACATGCTCACTGTGTGATTCCATAACTGAAAGAAGATAGCACTGTGTGTGTGTGTGTGTGTGTGTGTGTGGTGTTGTTGTTATTTGGGGGGGGGGAATCTGGATGATGCCCTGAGTCCCTTCCAATTCTTGGGATCCTGTATCTATGGGGGTAGAATGTAAGAGGGCACACCTGCCAAACCAGTCCCTCTGTCTAGGTCAGGCATAGGCAAACTCAGCCCTCAAGATGTTTTGGGACTACAACTCCCATCATCCCTGACCACTGGTCCTGTTAGTTAGGGATGATGGCAGTTGTAGTCCCAAAACATCTGGAGGGCCGAGTTTGCCTATGCCTGGTCCAGGTACTGGTTTCGGCTGACTAGTTAAGCACTATGATTAGCATAACCAAAGAAGTAGCTCTGTGTTACAGAACAAATGGGTGGGCCTTTCTCCACCCTCACCTAGCTACTACAATACCCAATATAGTGTGCGAGAGCTGAACTGGAAGCAGAGTGGAAGCTAGAAGCACAGAGACATGCTTGCTCCATTCTGGATCCCAAACTGTGACTTCTGGATCCCTCCAACTAATGCTATATGTGTAAATAAAGCAACATATCCTAAAGACACCAAATTCCTTACACGGAAACTGAACCTGAGTAAGCACCTAGAATCCCTGGATTTTCTTACCCCTCCAAGACTTGGGTGGTGCATAGCAATATGTTCAGAAATAGTTGCCGATCAGGCCGTGAGAGTCCTTGAACAGCGAGCACAAAGCATGAGCAATAACAAGTTTCAGGGATCACTTCCCCCTCCCCCTCAAAATGCTTTAATTTCATGCCCGAAATGTTCATGGGTGAACATTTGGTGCAGCCCTAAATAAAGAAGTAAACACAATATCAGTTAATTTAACATTCCTGGCATCAGCGACATGGCGAGTTAGTAATGTAGGTCTTTTAAAGGGCAAGCCGGTATCACAAGGAACAATTTAAATAGATTTTATTATTGCCTGATACACTGAGCATTCATGGTGAAAAGCTAAAGTAGCAGCATTACTGCCAAAAAGGTTGTGACCAAAATAGATAAGTAGAAGAATCCCCGGTGTCCTTTCCCCGTCATGGACAACATATTACCATTGTCAGGTGCACTGAAGCATTAGCAATTTACAGAAATTATTTCATGCTTATAGAGAGACTGCTTTTTGAAAACCTGCCTGCTAAACTCCTGATTAACATTTTTTAAAAAAAATAAATGCAGATCAGATATGCAAGCAGGTTCAGCTGTACGCTTTTTGAACATAGAAGGGAGTTATTTGATGTCTTCTGTTCTTAAAAGGGTCAATAAAATATTCTTTTGGAGGCTAAAAGTGGACAGCATTTACTTCACGCTCGCAACATATATCCATATTTGATGAGGAAAAGGAATATTCCACCAAGCCAATACAAATAATAATACAGGCCTTTTTCATTCGCTGTTTCACCTTCATACCACCTGATAAGAGATCGTTTGCGATAAGAGATCATTTGCACATTTTCCAATGAAACCTTTCTACAAAACTGAACACAAGTGTACAAATATTAGGTAAATTGGTGGCCTCTTTCTTATTTTTCTTCAAGTGGGGAAGGTTGAGTTAGAATTTCCTTTTCTCATTCATGTATGTGTGTGTGTTCATTGATTTTACTCTGGTTTTTATTCATTTAATTCTGTTTCCATATTTGCAGCACATTGGGTCACTTCTTGTGAAAAAGCAACCAATAAATGCAGTTGCAAATCATAATAATCATTAACAGCCAGATTGACAAAAAAGGTCTTTCCTATGTGGCAGTGATCCTCTCCTGCCAATTCATGCCCCTTTATAGCCCTTCCCTTGGCTGTACACATCCGTTACCTCTTGCTGCCGCGGGCTCCATCTACTGACTTTAAATAAAGACCACATGCAGAATAAATATGTAAGTGAGTTTTAATTTGGCCATTAGAACAGTAAGGGAATGTCTAGGCACTTAATTGCCACATAACAAATTACTGTGATAAGTAGATATACACTGGAACGCATATTAAATGTCAACCATCTATAATTAACTGGCTATGGGCTAGCCTGTTGATATTCCCAAGAGCTTTAGCTATTTCACCAGAGCTGCTGCTTCACATACAGAAACAGAGAGTGTCACTGGTCTCTTTTCAGCCAAGACAGCTCAACTGGTCCACCCTCCGACAGTATGCCATATGAAAGTCCAATGTGTATGTAGTGCCTCTGATGAACTGCTTCAGTCGACATACAGATTTCACAAACATTCAGATTTTAATGTCTGTAATGCCTCTCAATGAATATATGCATTTTTTTTGCACATCAATTCCCTCTAATATGATGCATTTTTGTATATTGTTTTTACAAATATACATTCATATACATGCTTCGGCCTAGAATAAACATTCTTGTGCACATTACACAGTTGGAAAACTGCACCGCAAAAATTTGGAGAAGCATGGATTTCAAAGGAGGATGTTTTGATTTGCATACTGTATCGGAAAGTGAGAATTAAATGCAACCTGAACCAGAGTTCTGCCCCCCCCCATCTCTGTTGATAATGCATACCCTGAGAGAAAACATATATTTAAATAATTGCATATTTCAATATAATGCTGTTCTGTTTTTAAATGGAAGATGAATGCAGAAACAGGATGGAACAGATCAAGAATTAACACAGGGGAAATTGTCATAGACCAGAAACAAACTGACCCTACTTTTAGCACACAACAGCCACATCTAACAAAAATAAAAAAGAGAATCAAGTCCCACCCTCACCCTTACCCCCACCCTGGATTGACTTCAATATCAGCACAGTTGACCATTAGCCACTGACTGGTAGATTTGACAGCGACTTCAGAAAGACTCTTCACAAAACCATTCTAAGAAGTGGATTTCATGACAGCCTCCTACTCTCCCTAAACCTTGTGGGAAGAGAGGCAAACCTATACTAATTGGACTCCAGGGAACAGCCTGTCAGCTCTAAACAGTATCCTAGCAGGGTTGCAAAGGTCGGTTTCATCCCAGCCTAAGCATGGTCTCATCTCTCACCTTTCACAGTTCCGTAGTTGCCTTCCAAATGGCAGTGAAGTCCTTTCTTTTTGAAAAGGCAATTGAAATCGTAATATATACAGTATATATGAAATGCTTTAAGTATATTTATTAGGTTTGTGGGTTTTTTAATGGTGTTACTAATCATTATTTTTATGGGTTTTATAACTCATCTTTGACTTGTGTTTTCAGAGAATAGTGAGCAGAAAATATGCTAAATTTAGTCATCCACATGCAAATAGGAGAATATTGATTTTTGGAGCCAGTCTTCACAATACCCAGAAATGTCATGGGTTCTATTGAAAGGCACTCCAAGGAATGGCTGCCTTTCATGGCAGTTCACCCCTTCCTCACATTTCCCAGAAATTCACAATACTCTTTATCTGAACATGTTACAAATCTTAGGGATATACGATATCTTTATTGTCATTGTCCCTTACAGAACAATGAAATTGAAAAACTACATAAAGACTACATAAAACTACCACAAAACTACATAAAACTACATAAAAACTACATAAAACTACATAAAAACTACATAAAACATTCAAAAACCCCTAAAAACTCTAAAATCCCATTTTAAAACACACTATTTTAGGGAGGTCCAAAAAGCAGGATTTCTGTGGAATTTATTTTGCATGCTAAATAAGAGCCTAAGAAAATTTACCAATCTACAGGTTCACACTTTGCAGCGCAGATCACATTCATACCACACATGGCTTGTCCCAAAGAAATCAGAGAATTGTTGTGTTGTGCATTGGAAATCTGCTCGATGACAGGGGTTCCAACTCCAGGGGCCCTAACCCTCTTAGGGGGCCCCAATGTTGGTGGGGGGCTGGGCTTCAATGTTAAGAACAATCATGGTCAAGCGTGGAGATGAGTGCAGTGTGGCTTCAATGGCTGGCTCCTCCTGCTGCAGAGGGGAAGGCGGTGGGAAGCAGCCCCCAGCCATTGGCAACAGCAAGGGAGGAGGAGCTGCCACCAGACATTGAAGCCATCCTGCCACCATGTTTGGCTCCTGCCCCTGAGTCCTCCAACATCCTGATATGATGTCAGGACATTGCACATGTGATGTCACATGCACAACATTTGCCCCACCCATCTCCTTTCGAAGCTGGCACCTTTGCTTGGTGAGGGATAAACCACAATTTCCAGAATTCTTTGGGGAAGCCATGCCTGTGAAAGTAGTACAAATGTGCTTTAAATGTGCAGTATGGGTGTGACCAAAGTTGCAAATTGCATTCCACATTCATGGCATGTAAAATACTTAGAGTAACTATTGCCTTTAAGTGCAAGCCGGTATGTTGTTTCCATCTATACGATGGAATAGGCTGTAAAAAGTTGTCTCTAGGATCAACAAACAAGACTCAGCAAGTCTTTTTGGTTGAAGCACCATCCCATTGCCATTTCATTATTTTTCTCTCCCCCCCCCACCCCACCCATGCAAAAAAAAAAAAAAAGGCAATATATTCAGACGATGGCTGCCCATATAAATTGAGAGCTACTGCAAAAGAAAAGTCCTTGGAGACACAGCAAGTAATGAGTATTTAAGGAGATTTGAGCCAAGAGCAATGCAGGATAGCAATGTCAATCACAACAAGTGCCTTCCAATTAATTTTGTTTTTAGTTTTGTGGTGACTAAGCGAGGAGGATCACTAACTTCTCCTTGAGCTAAGTGGTGCAAGTTTTCTATAAATGCAAACTGCTTTGGCTTTCTTTCTTCTTCTTCTCCTGATCTATATTCCAACTAGCATCTACCCCCCCTTTTTGTATGGCTTCCTAAATTGGATCTTTGTTTTTATATCATACAATATAATCCCGCTGTAGAATGGAAGCTGCCTTAGGCCAAATCAGAGCATTGGTTTGTCTAGAAAAATATTCCCTATACTAGTCCATAGTGACTCTCCAGATTTTTAGACAGACAACAGTCTCAGTCCTATCTGGAAATGCCATGGTCTTTTTACATGCCAAGCAAGTGTTTACATGCCCAGCTTATCCATCACAGAGCTTATGTGGACATGTTTGGAAGGGGTTGTTGGACTGCCCCTAATGGTCCCAGCTCCATTCCCGATCACATATCAGAGGGTCTAAAGGGGGTACTAAGCGCATTTGGCTGAACAAACTTGGAATATGCAACCAGTATCCCTAATGATGTAGAGTTCTTGATTACAGGGAAGACTGTAATGTGTTCACCAGAACATGCAAAAGAATCCCCCCTCAGACCTTCCTGTTCAAGATCCAGTGGGAACAGGAACATCATTGACAGGGCTAATATTTGCCTCTTGCCTCCAGCACACTTTGAACATATGAATAAGGCTTTATTGGACAATATATTCCACTGCAATCATCAAACACTGTTGCTTTAAGTCCTATTGTAACAGTGATGATATCCAGTGATGATTTGTGGTCCACGGAGCTCCATATACAGCCCTTTTTCAAGGCTCCATCCATTTACCTAAATAAACATGACTACATCCAAACCAGTGTGGTGTAGTGGCTAGAGAGTTGGGCTATGACCAGGGAGTCCAGGGTTCAAATCCCCACTCAGCCATGAAGCTAACTGGATGTCCAGTCACTGCCTCTCAGCCTAACCCACCTCACAGCGTTGTTTGTAGGGAGAACCATATAAGCCAACTTGAGCTCCTTAGGAGGGAATGTGGGGAATAATATGCAATAAATGAACAAACAAATAGATGTGGGTGTGCACAGCCCCACAAACTATCCATTTAATAATAATAATAATAATAATAAGAAGAAGAAGAAGAAGAAGAAGAAGAAGAAGAAGAAGAAGTAGTAGTTTTGGTTTCTTAGAATTCCTGGGCTAAATTGGAATTTTCATATGCTCACATTGAATGCACACACACAAGATGGACACTTAATTTTTAAAAATGTATTTTGAGAGCAAACATGATCAGCAAATAAGCACTCTATTCTTATGAAATAGAACATCTTTATAAAGACCCATGGGACTTGATGGCCATAGCTCATTGGCAGACATCTGCTTTTTATTCAAAGGTTCCCAGGTTCAGATCCTGGCATCTGCAGGTAGGACTAAAAGAAAACCCTCTCTAAAAATCTAGAGAGCCCTTACAAGCCAATGCAGACAGCACTGGCCTATATGGACTGTGCAAGTGGTGTGATTCAGTAAGGCACCCAGGCAGCTTCCTGGGGGACTGAGAATGCCAGCTCCAAGTGGGACATTCCTCTCAATTCATGTTCATTCTCAACACCACTCCAATATTTTGATCCTCTTTGCTGCACTGAATTCTGGCAGAATCTTCCACAGCTCTCCAGCAGAACTAGAGAGGCCAGGCTGCTGCCTGAATGATGGATGATACACTCACCCAGCTGTTTCATGAGCAAAAGGGGACATTCATGATTCAATATCTGCTCCAAGCTTTAGTTTCTCAAGTGACTGCTAGGAGGAGATTGAGCTACCTTTGGGAATTGTCTTGAGCCTTTATTCTCTTCTGTATGGTTGTGCGCCTTCCTCCTTTTCATAACATGCCCCCATGTAATTTCTCTCTCTTCACTCCAATCCACATTCTATTTCACTTTGCTGAATTTTGCAAGTATAAGTATAGATTCTCATTAAATATTTGTTAGTGTGATTGAGCTGCATTGAAGGGGTTGGACTAGATGATTCCAGGCTCCCTTCCAACTCTACAATTCTATGATTCTATGAATTTTATTTTATTTTAAAGTTTCAAGAGGGGTATCAAATATTTTTTAATGTGTAAAGTGATTCTCAGTATCTTAAAGAGCTCTGTTGTTTGAATGCATGATCAATAAGTGATCATGGAGTCCCAGGGCATCTTTTCAGAGCCTTGCCATGATTCCTGACTCAGACCCAGCCTTTGAAGCACACAAACAATATTATGAAGAAGGGGGATAAATCTGTAACCCTATTGTTGCAATCTCACAAGAAGCCACCAGATGTCACAGTTACAAAAATGTTACTATAGTAATCAGCAGTAGAGCTAGAAGGCTAGTTGTGTTTTCCATATGAGACTTACTGCTTTCGAACCTCTTCAGCGCTTTTTTTTAATGTGAAAAATATAATGCAGAATAGAAATTGAAAGAGTCACTTGCAGTCTGAGTGCCCAGGCCGGCCAGTGTAGGCTTTTCCTTGTTGTGACAAACCTGTTTAAAACTCCCACATTCCTATTCTTGTACATATGACTATGTGCTGGACGTTTTCAGAAAACTCATTCACTCTTGGATGCTTGTGGCAAATTCAACAAATATTGTTTCAAGAGGAGGGTCTGGGTGGTATTTTGAATCTTCACAGCAAGACCAAACTCTGCATGCTGTGACCAAAAGGGACAGAGGCACGCCACTGGTGCATTCTGCCTCATCAGGCAATAAGGCAGTTTGCTTGAGTCCTTTTACTCTCGGTATTGTGCAGAGCAGTCTTAAGCACTCCACATTCTTCTCTGAGACTTATTAGGGGACCTTCAGCTAGTCAATATCTCACAACCTATGCTACCTTACAGGGCTGTTGTGAGGACAAAAGTGTGAAAAAGAAAAGAAGGAAGGCAAGAAATGTTTCAAGTTTCTTAAAGCAAAGAGGAAATAACATTGCAATGAATCAATGGCGCTTTTTAATTTTTTAATTTTTTGCTTTTTTTTTAAAAAAAAAAAAGTTCAATTGAGTTTGATGGGGTTTTCCCACCTCAGCGTTTAAGGGCTGTAACTTAAATTGAAGAAGAGCTGTAAAATGGTGTGAAATATAAACTTTAAAAACAGGCTCATTGAATAAACAACATCAGGCATATTATCTCTTTGCATCTTACTCTGTGAGAACATCTCAGCTGTGAAACTTGTGTGTTTCGGTCTTATTTTTATTTTCAAGAGTGAGGTCTTTCAAAGTGTTGAAAATTATTGTTCCAGTTCTTTCAACCAATCCTCCTTTGTTTCCCTGAATAAGTCTATCTTCATGATGTCTGAAACAAAACTCTCATGTTCTTTTACCTGTGGGGTGAAGGTGGAGGGGGGAATGGCTCCAAATGGGCTTTTAAGAAACTGAATATTTTGACTAGACTTTATTTATCTATTAGATTTCTTTCCCACCCTTTACTAGTGAGTCCCAGCTGTATTCTTTACAGGTGCCCCAAGCTGGACTTGTTTTATTATGGTTTAGGTAAGATTTCCCAGATGTATAATCAAGTACCTTACTGTGAACAATGAATTTAATTACATTCATGAGGAAATTAATTTTAATTTACTTTAGTTCTAAAGCAGCAGCTTTTTGCTGACTTACTTTTGTATGGGTGTTGTGGGCCTCCTTAACCTTCCCCAACCTCATTTAACTCTCTATACCTTCCCTCAAAGCATCCAACTGTTCTGTCCACTAGAAATTTAGAAATCCTCCTCACATTTCAAAGCAGTCAGTTGCTGGGTGAGAAATATCTTCCTGAATCGCAACGTCAGCACATGTCTCAAATGGCCCGGTTGATGGTTTGCTGCTACGCCACCTTATGCAAAGAGCTTTTAAGGCTGCCTTTAAGCCAAAGCATTTCATGTTGGTTTATGGAACAAATAAGACAAAATTAAACAGCAGCAGCAACCAAGGTAAAGGCTGCAATAAACACACCATGTTATAAACTGGTTTAAAGCCTTGCCCCAAAGTCAAGCTCCCCTATGGACAGCATTCCATATCTGGGGTACTCAGTGGCGTAGCGTGGGTTGTCAGCACCCGGGGCAAGGCAAGTAATTTGCGCCTCCTAACCCGTGGATTTGCGCCCCCTAACCCTAACCCCCAGATGTTGCATCCGGTGCGGCCAGCCCCCCCTGCACCCCCCACGCTACGCCACTGGGGGTACTCCCACTAAAAAGTCCCTGTTTCCCATACCTCATATCTAACAGTAATGGTATCCTGAGCAAATATGATATAATAGACATGTTCATAAGAGGAAAGGGGATCTTCAGATGCACCAATCCTAAACTACATAGGTCTTTCTGGATTACGGTAATCCTCTAAGCATATTTAATTGTTTCCGGAAAGACACTGGAAGTCTGCCAAGATACTGTTTAATCTCATGGTCTTTTGATCTCCTGACCTGGAAACAGGAGTGAAAGGGAAATCAGGAGATTGCTAGTCTTTTATAAAATAGTTGCCAAGTAACTAGGGCTGAACATATTCACAATGGCACCCAAGAACTTAGGTTTCAATTAATTAGATATATGTTAAACAAAGTAGTTTACTTTGATAACTTAAGTACCACCCCTTTTTCTACACTACTTCAACAATGAGATTGCTGGCGGTGAGAGCGGTAGAATCATTTTTGTTTTTGTTCTTTTCTATTGAAGTGCAATTTATAAATATTTAAATAAACATAAATAATCAGAAATTTCAGAAAGAAATATCTCTTCCTGATACCAAACCTGAATGGTTTATTATTATTATTATTATTCTGGCAATCTTTGAGCTTTTGGGGGTTATAAAGTGGCATATAAGCACTCTAAATAAATACATTTTTCATTTAGGTGGAGATTATCTTATTTTGGAAGTGGGGGAAATGACTGACAAAATATGGTTAAATGTTAAAATACGTCTGCAAAATTACATATGCAGATTTATTATGATTAGCTCCATATGATTAGTTAGCATTTGTACCCCACTGCAAACATTACTATTTCTTTTCTACAACAGAAATTATTATATTCGAAAAGAACACTCGAAAGGTCTTTAATCTAAGCTTGATTTAGGAAGTGAATATATGCACAAAATATGCTTTCAAAGGCAACTTTAAAAATTGCTTTTAAAAAACAGCACATCTCATCATTTAAACAAGTCACGATGAATAGTTCATACAGTTCTAACTATAGAGAATGTCTGACTGTGATCAAATAGCAGAAGAAAAGCACTCTGAGTACAGCGTTATAATGCAAAATTCTGAAGGGTGAGGTAATGGAGTATTCAGTGATAATGTGACTTGTAAATTCTGAAGCCTTACACTTTTATATTAAATTGTTATTTTATCCAAGTGGAGGGAGAGAAAATATGAATCTACATTCTACAAATGTAATCTAAATTTATCTTGACTTTCAGATGGTATATGACCTTTATTTACATTAAGCTGCCATGGCACAGAAGCTGTTTGATATGCTGCTGATATAGCTGTGCTACAGGTATGCTATAGATAGATATCAAGCTACCAATCCCATATTCATCATTGTTATGCTTGAGCACTCTTGGAACATTTTTCTACAGTACGTTTTATCTTCTGAGTGCAGTCGTTTCTCCTGGGGATGCTGAAGCAGAGGACCACAATCACACTTGCACCCTCCTACCCTATCTCAATACAGAGACAAATATTTGGAATAAGCAGGTTGCACAAGCCTTCCAGCCACATACATTCGTGTGCATGTGTGAAAATTAAAAAATTGGAAGACTCATGAACAGCTAGCCACTGGAAAGGTTAGAATTCTACACACTCATTTGCTTGTCATTGTAGAGAGTTGATGGCATATGCCACCATTCAGAAGATGTCCCACCTTTGTTCTGTAATTATGCAGTCCTAGAAGATGTGAACCATGTGAAGTTCAGAACATCTGAAAAGTTCCAAGTATTCTTACCTGATTTATGAAGGTAAGAAGAACAACTGCTATTAGTTGTCCTCCACTACAACATAGACAAAACCAGATAAGCTGGAATTCAAAACTTGCCCACTTCATCCCAAGGTCTAGAAGAATGAACAAAGCTCTGTGCCCTTTGGCTTTGCTGTTACTCCACAAACACAGTCAATGAATCTCTTGTATGCTTTGCCAAGGTACATGATGAAATTGTTACAAAATATACTGCTCTATCAAGTGAAAGCAGCACCTCTGATAAATACTTTTTTACAGTTTCAGTGCATCGCAGTACTCCAACCAGCAAGAGGCAGAAAAAAGAATCCTGTACAGCGATACCTTGGGTTACAGACGCTTCAGGTTACAGACAATTCAGGTTACAGACTCCACTAACCCAGAAATAGTACCTCAGGTTAAAAACTTTGCTTCAGGATGAGAACGGAAATCATGCTCCGGAGGTGCGACGGCAGTGGGAGGCCCCATTACCTAAAGTGGTACTTCAGGTTAAGAACAGTTTCAGGTTAAGAACAGACCTCCAGAACAAATTAAGTTTTTAATCCAAGGTACCACTGTAGTTCCTTTTGGTCTCTGTAGTTCCAGTCCAAAGGAACAGTAGACTAGATCTCAGCTGGCAGAAACCACCCATGTGATTCCAGTCAGTAAAATTGTCAAAGCAACAAGATTGAAGCTGCCAGTATATCTTGAGCTTCCCTTTCTAGTAGGGATTTTGGCAAGGAAGAAGAAGCAAACCTATTTATGATTTTTATCCAATAGGAATTACTACATAGCGTCTCTACTGCAAAGTTTAGGAAGAATTTGGCATATGATAGTTCAATGCTGTAAGAAACAAAATCAAACCTCAAACAATGAAATCTCCATTTTGAACTGCACAAGGGAAGAAAGTAGTTCTGCTTTTCTGACCAGATCCACATTCCTATGAAGAACATAGGAGTTCTGCTGGATCAGACCAAAGTCCCACTAGGTCCAGTAACCTGTTCTCAGTGGCCAACCAGTTGGGTATGGGAAGCCCCCTTGTTCCCAGTACCACCTACACTCATATGCCTACTTTACCGGGCGTAACTGTGAAGGACTTGCAAGAGGCCAATATGTCCCTTAACATGTTAGAACAGCTGCAATCACACTACACCCCATCCTCATGCATATTAGCTCCTTCGCCACAATATACCATATTTTTCCATCTATAATACACCCCCGTGTATAAGACACCCCCTATTTTGGGGGACTACAATGTAAGAAAATGAGGGAGGAAATCTGTCCATGTAAAAGATGCCCCCAAATTTTGGACATTATTTTTTAGGGGGGAAACCTAGTATTATACACGGAAAAATACTGTATCTCTGGCTAGGCAACAATACTGCACTACCACTCTCCACCACTGGGTGGTTTATGTTCCTCCACCACCACCCACCACCCATGCTACAACTTTATATTTACAAAAAAGTAAAAAGCTATTCTATAAAAAGTCTGGCCAAAATGAGGAAAATAAAAAGGTCAATCAACTCTAAAATAAAAAAGCAACTTAACAATGAGTGAAGGGGTAAGGTGGAGTGAGAGCATGTGAAGAGCATATTATGAACAACTTTACTGAGGGATCTCAGACTATAAGCATATCTAAGGAAGCACCCTGTTTTCAGCCACGGATGGCCACATGCTTCCAAACTATGCTATGAAGGCTATAGTCACGACTCATTGCTTTTATTCATCTTCCTTCTATTCAGAGGTACATGGACTGTGAACCTGGAAATTCATTTAGCTATCAAGTCCATTTGCCACCAATAAAACTTTCACCTGTGAATTGGTCTAATCCAATGTTTAAGCCACCTAGGCAGTAACAAGGAGGAGGAGGGGATATGGAACTTTCCTTCCATGGCATTGCATAAGTTAACGTAACTTAAGGAAATCAGCTTCAGAAGATTCATGGAAGAAAAGTTTCTTTTCCTCTCCCTGATGCTGCCTGTACCCACCAAAAATCAATCAATCAATCAATCAATCTGGAGGATCAGGAACCCTCCTGAACTATATGAGGTAGGATGTAGAAGGCACCTATGGAGGGGGAGCGTCACCCCAAATTATGGGAAGTTCTTCATGTCACACATAATTAATGTATGTGCTTTGTTTCTACTAGCAGTGGTTGTGGTCACTGGCTTAAATGGCCTAAAGAGCTTATTCATAGAAGATGTCATAGTCTCATTGCTGAGCAACAATGTGCAGAGCTCAGTGGAGTGGGAGACCAGCCAACCAGAAGAGTTTCTGAGGTATGCTTGCCTAGAGGCAGAGTCAGCATCCAAAGTCAGGTCCAGCCCTAGGGTTAGGCAAACAGCAATCTGTGGGGTCTGTTGTTCCAGGGAGTCTGATGATCATGGGGTCAAGGGTCAAGGCAAGCAGGAAGCATCAGGGGAGGGCCAGGAGCTACAAGAGTTGTTACCAGAATCTGACTGCTGCTGGAAGCTCTGCTTAACATAGGAACCAACTCCAGGGGGCTGTGGGTACTTGGGCAATATAAATGTGGGGGACTTCCGGTAGAGCGCGGACCCGAGGCAGGCGAGGGTTTTTTCGGGAGAGAAAGCCCTAGCTATTTTTGGCCGAAAAAAGGGGGTTTGAGGGCGGAAAACCCCCCGTTGACCTTCCGGAGGGGGTCTGGAGGTCCAAGTTCCCGGCGGAGCCAAAAGCTGATCGTTCGGTCGCCAGGTAGCCCTAGGTGAAGAGTGTGACGGAACGCGCAGCGGGCAATCGGGCAGCCATTGCAGCGGCCAAATAGCGAAGCCCCGAGCCTGCAGGGAATAGCGCTCTGCTCTCAACACAAAGAAATTCGGATTCCAACAATAAGTTCGTAAGACCTGAGGTTTTAAAACAGCAAGGAAGTCTCCGAAAACAAAGAGAAGAATCCGAGCTCAGCGGTTGTCTGGTATCACAAAAGAAAGACGCAGCGTTACCAGCAGAGCTGAAAGCGAAAGTAAGTTGCCGCTAGCGGTTACAGTTGCCGCCTCCCCTGTAACTTTTGACATTAAGTTTCCTTCTAAAGGAATGAGAAGGGGAGTAGCGAAACTTTGGGACAGAACAGAAATCTCAGTGAACACTGAGTTACTGTAAATTGAATATAGAGGGACCACCTGTTGCTGTATCTGCAATTAACTATTTCACAAGGAGGAAGCTCCGGCGCTATATTAACCCGGGGCTAAGAAGAATCTCCGACTCTGACGCTAGACTAAGAGACTTAAAAGACAGTGTGGCTGAGAAGATAAGAGTACTTAGATGTCTCTTTTGGCTGTCTTTTGAGGGTTCACTTCTCCCCTTTGAATAAGACTATCAAAATTAAGGGGCAGAGCTGGAAGAATAGGGGAAATAACCATTTAAAACCTTCCCTCTAAACTTGGCTCTCTGGCCCCATCTTGTGGTTTGAACTAATTACTACACTCCAATGCTGAAACCTTTAATGGCAACCGTATAAAGTTTGTGAACTCAGCTGATTAGAAACTGCTTTAGAGAAATTCCCTCTCCTAACAGCTCACACTTTATGAACTGCTCAGTATAAAGTATATTGACTAGATTTTGGAGCTTATAAATTAGAACCTGGTTTGACTTCTTTCTCTACTTCGACGCCCTCCTCTGGATTATAACTGAACTACACCTGAATCTTACCTGATTTTAGAAATTAGACTTTGGTCTGACAAATCAGTGTATTGATCAACCAATGCCACGGATGGATTAGCCCAACTAGGGGCAAGAAGAAAACAGAAAGATACAGACAGAGGCGATAAATTAACAATTTTTTTTTAACTTCTTTTTTGTTTTTTCTCCCCTTCCCCGGGGGGGGGGGTAGAAATACTTAATGGAAAGTTTCTGGGTGTGATAAGTTAAAGAAGCAGAAATTGTAGCTGTTATATTGATTTTTCTTCTTCTTCTTTAGGCTGAATCTGTTATACTGTTGGCTTCTGGTTGGTATTTCATTAATAATTAATTAGAATTGGGTGGCAACGGTATAGTAAGCAAGTGGTGTGAATACCTGATATCTCAATACCTAAGAAAATGTCACATACACAAAAAAAGGAGGCGAGGGGGGGACTCCAACAGAAAGGAGACCCTCAAAGCAAGAAACAGAATTTAGAACAGAAATATTGAAGATGTTTGCAGAAATAAAACAAAGCGAGAAAAATTTAGAGACGAAATTAGAACAGGTAGATAATAAAATCGGGAAGATGGACAAAAAGATTGAGGAGACAGTTAGTGAACTGAAGGGACAGATCAAAGAGGTTTCAAAGAGAGTGGATGAAGGATTTAAGAAATCAAAGCAGGAAATGAAAGAGTTGAAACGGGAAGAAGAGAAGATGAAAAATGAGATTGCAGACTTAATTAAAACACAGGAAGAAATGAAAGACTCTATTGCAATGAATGAACTAAAACAGAGAGAAGTGAATTTAAGATTGAGACACATACCGGAAATACAAAACGAAAATATAAAAGAAAGATTGACAAAGGAAATTGCGCAGTGGATGGACTTACCGGAGGAAGAAGTTGCAAAGAGAATACAAAATGCATTTAGAATGAAAATCAAAACAAATAAGTTAAAGAAATTCCCGGGTGATTGTTTAATAATCTTTAAAGATAGAGAAATGAGAAATTTGGTACTCCAAAGGAATAGAGAGAGAAGATTATACATAGACGGGAATTACATAATTTTATTCAAAGACATACCAATAAGACTGTTGAAACGAAGAGAAGCTTACAAACCGCTGGTGCAATTACTTAAGAAAAACAAGATCGACTTTAGATGGGAATTCCCTGAAGGAATTTCGTTCTTCTATAAAGGTGTAAAAAGAAGACTAGTAAGTCCGGAGGAAATAGGAAAATTTACAAGAAGATATAAAGAACTACAACAAGGAGAAGAAGAGGTAAAAGGAGCAGAAGGAGGAGCAAGAAGGAAGGAAGACTCTACATCAGAAGGAGAAGAAGAATTGACCGGGAGAGAATCAGAAGAAGAGGAGGAAGAGGAAGAAGGAGAAAGGACAGAAAAACTTTAAAGTAAACTCAAATCCAAACAGCTAAAAGAATGACGCTAAAACTATGGAACTGGAACATCAATGGAATGAACGATAAGAAGAAACGGAACGGAATTGAACACATTTTGAAAAAGAAAAAGTTGGACATCATATGCTTGCAAGAAACGCACGTGGCAAGAAAGCATAGGAAAATTCTGATCAATAAAAGATTAGGGAACGAATTTATATCCTCGGATAAAGAGAAAAAAAGAGGCGTTGTTCTATATATTCAAAACAAAATCGAATCACACCAATTATTTAAAGATGAAGAAGGGAGAATCATTGCGGTCCAAATTAATTGGCAAGGGGAAAAACTAATAATTGTTGGGATCTACGCACCAAATGGGAACAAGACAGAATTTTTTAGATCGCTCGAAGAGAAGTTATTTGAGTATATGGACCAAAAAATTATACTAATGGGAGATATGAACGGTGTGATTTCAATAGAAATGGATAGATTAAGGAAAACGATGAATAAAGAAGGGAAACTACCCAAAACTTTCTTTACGATGACGAAGAACTGTAACCTGGTAGATATGTGGAGGCTCAGACACCCATTGGAGAAGCAGTTTACCCATCACTCAGAACCAAACCAATCTTTCTCAAGAATAGATCAAATATGGGTCTCGAATGAGTTAACCCCAAGAATACAAAGAATTGAAATACAAGCGAGGGTGATCTCCGATCACAATCCAATAGTAATGGAGTTAAAAAGTTTGGAAGAACGATCTTTTAGGTGGAGACTAAACGACAATTTATGGAATGACCAAAAGTTTGTTGAAAAAGTACAAAGAAATCTAATTGAATTCTTCATGAATAATATGGATAAAGGGACAAAAACGAGTGTGGTGTGGGACGCGAGTAAGGCAGTGATGAGGGGCCTCTGCATCCAACAGAATGTATGGAAAAGGAACAACAAAGAAAGAGCGACAAAAGAGATTCTGAGACAGATTATGAACAATGAACAAAAGTTGATTAAAAAACCCAACAACGTGAAGATAAAACAGGAAATAAAGATTCTCCAAACCCAATTTGCAATGTTAGTTAATAAAGAGGTTGAATGGAACGTGAAAAGATTAAGACAGATAAACTTCGAGTTCGCCAATAAATCAGGAAAATGGCTCGCCTGGCAGGTTAAGAAAAAAAAAGAACAAAACACAATTCATAAAATTGAGTTGAATGGAGAAGAAACATCAGAACCGAAGGAAATTAGGAGAGCGTTTACGGACTTTTATAAGCAACTATACAGAAATAAAGATAGAAATAACAAAAGAAAAATTGAAAGATACTTGAAAGAAAAAATGGTAAGGAAGATCCCGGTAGATCAAAAAGAACAGCTGAATGCACCAATATGCAAGGAAGAGGTAGAAGAAGTTATAAAAGAGTTAAAAAGAGGGAAAGCACCAGGACCGGACGGATTCACTTGCAGCTACTACAAAGAAATGAAAGACATATTAATGGTTCCGTTGATTAAAGTAATGAACAACATCTTAAAAGAAAAAGATATCCCTGGAACATGGAAAGACGCATTTATTACAATAATACCAAAACAAGATTCGGACCTCACACAAGTCAAGAACTATAGACCCATCTCGTTATTAAATATAGACTATAAGATTTTCGCAGGAATTCTAGCTAAGAGATTAAAAAAGATACTAGTAAAGATTATACATAAAGATCAAGAAGGCTTTCTATCCGGCAGACAAATAAGAAATAATATAAGAAGCATAGTGAACGTTATTGAATATCTATCTGATAGATGTGATAAACCAGCAAGCCTAATATTCGTAGATGCGGAGAAAGCCTTCGATAATGTGGTTTGGGAATTTATGTTGAAGAACTTGGAGCTTATGGAGGTGGGTCAAGACTTTTTTAACGGCATTGAAGCAATATATATGGACCAGAAAGCAAGATTGATAGTAAACAACTCTATCACAGAAGAAATAAAGATATGTAAAGGTACAAGGCAGGGCTGCCCACTTTCGCCTCTACTATTCATTGTAGTTTTGGAAGTCCTTCTAAATGCAATTAGACAAAATAGCCAAATTAAAGGGGTGACATTAGGAGTAAATGAATACAAAATCAAGGCCTTCGCGGATGACGTGGTTTTGACGGTGGAAGAACCCATAGAAAGTATAAAAGAGATATTAGAGGAGATGGAACAATTCGGAAAAATGGCAGGATTTAGGCTGAATAAGAAAAAGACAAAAATGATAGTAAAAAATATGGATGGCGATAAGATCAAATTATTACAACAAAGAACGGAAATTGAGGTTGTGAAAAAGATTAAATACTTAGGAATATGGCTTTCCGATAGGAACATAGATTTATATCAATTTAACTATACCCCAGTATGGAAAGGCATAAAAAGAGACTTAGAGAGTTGGGCCAGAATGAAATTATCATTCTGGGGAAGAATATCGATGGTAAAAATGATGGTTCTTCCTAAATTGCTATTCCTATTCCAAACTATACCCATAATTAAAGACACAAAAATATTTAAAGAGTGGCAAAAGGCAATTTCAAGATATGTATGGGAAGGGAAGAAGCCCAGGATTAAATTTAAATTACTAACAGACACAAAAGAAAGAGGTGGCTTCGCCCTACCAGACATGAAACTTTACTATGAGGCAGCATGTCTGTGCTGGATTAAAGAATGGGTAAAGTTGGAGAATAAGGAATTATTAGATCTTGAAGGGTTCAACAACAAAGCCGGGTGGCATATGTATTTGTGGAGTGACAAAAAGAAGGCAGATAAAGGATTTACGAATCATATTTTTAGAGGTGCTCTAATAGAGGTATGGAACAGATACAAAAACATATTGGAACCAAAAATCCCGCACTGGTTATCCCCGTTAGAAATGATGTCTGTAAAAAAAGTTAATATGAGAGGGAAATGGGGAAACTATGGAGAAATGGTTACCAAGGAAGGAGGGAAGTGGAAATTAAAACCCTATGATCAAGTTAAGGAGTTAACACACGATTGGCTGCATTATTTTCAGATAAACGAAATGTTTAAAAAGGAGTTGAAGGAAAGAAATTACGTAGAAAAAGAGTCAACTTACCAAAAAGAGATAATAGATAACGAACATAAAATCCTGTCAAAAATGTATAAAATACTACTGGAGTGGCATATGAAGGATGAGGAAGTGAAAGCGGTGATGGTACAATGGGCAAGGGACCTAGGCTATAACATCCAACTAGAGGATTGGGAAAGGTTGTGGAAAGAGAATATTAAATTTACGGCTTGCATTTCACTGAGGGAAAACATGATGAAAATGTTCTACAGATGGTACCTGTCACCTGCCAAATTGGCAAAGATCTATAAGGTGGACAACAAGTGCTGGAAATGTAGACATAAAGAAGGGACTTTCTTCCATCAGTGGTGGGAGTGTAAGAAAGTCAAAAGCTTTTGGGAAGAGATATATAACGAGATGAAAAAGATGCTAAAATATACTTTCGTGAAAAAACCAGAAGCAGTTCTATTAGGTATCGTAGGGAAGGATGTCAAAAGAAAGGACTGTAGACTTTTCCAGTACGCGGTGACAGCTGCCAGAATTGTGTTAGCCCAGAAGTGGAAGCAGGAAGGAGTTCCAACGGTGGAAGAGTGGAGAACAAAACTGATAGAATATGCTGAATTGGATAAATTGACAGGGAAAATCAGATATACTAAGGACCAGAAATTTATAAAGGACTGGGAGAAATTTGTGTGTTATTTGGAAAATAATTATGGGGCAAAAATAACGCTAGTGGGATTTAAAGAGGCTTTGTAAAATATCAATAAATATTGTTTAGTAGAGATTATGAGGAAGGATGGAATAACTGGCAATAGGAACAAAAAAGATGGAATGTGTATTAAAAGGTTAACTATGAACGATGTCAGCAACGCTGATGGAAGTCCAAAAGGAAAATGATTTGTTGTACATATGGTTTTACTTTTATTGTTATTTTCTCTTTTTTTTCTGTATATGATATCTTCTTTTTTTTTTTTTTTTGAAACTCTAATAAAAATTATAAAAAAAAAAAATGTATGTGCTTTGTTTCTACTAGCAGTGGTTGTGGTCACTGGCTTAAATGGCCTAAAGAGCTTATTCATAGAAGATGTCATAGTCTCATTGCTGAGCAACAATGTGCAGAGCTCAGTGGAGTGGGAGACCAGCCAACCAGAAGAGTTTCTGAGGTATGCTTGCCTAGAGGCAGAGTCAGCATCCAAAGTCAGGTCCAGCCCTAGGGTTAGGCAAACAGCAATCTGTGGGGTCTGTTGTTCCAGGGAGTCTGATGATCATGGGGTCAAGGGTCAAGGCAAGCAGGAAGCATCAGGGGAGGGCCAGGAGCTACAAGAGTTGTTACCAGAATCTGACTGCTGCTGGAAGCTCTGCTTAACATAGGAACCAACTCCAGGGGGCTGTGGGTACTTGGGCAATATAAATGTGGGGGCCCACAAAGTCAATGAGAAAAGCCAGTAGAGAGAGAAGTAGTTCAGCTTCGCCGTCTGCAGTCAGCCAGCGAGGTACCCTTTTCCAGGGTGGGGGCTCAGATATGGAGGCAAAGTCTCTCTGCCTCCATGTCTAAGCCCCTCTCTGAGGAAAAGGGTGCGTCGCTGGCTGCAGAGAGGAGGAAGAAGAGGAGCGGCTGTGGCCAGCTGCCACAACACAAACGTGAAACGTCACAAAACGTCACACACACATACGCCTGCATGTAGTGCTTGTGAAGTCACTACTACTACTACTACTACTAATAATAATAATTTATTATTTATACCCCGCCCATCTGCCTGGGCTTCCCCAGCCACTCTGGGTGGCTTCCAACAAAATATTAAAATACAATAATGCATCAAACATTGAAAGCTTCCCTAAACAGGGCTGCCTTCAGATGTCTTCTAAAAGTCTGGTAATAGTTGTTCTCTTTGACATCTGGTGGGAGGGTGTTCCACAGGGCGGGTGCCACTACCGAGAAGGCCCTCTGCCTGGTTCCCTGTAACTTGGCTTCTCGCAGTGAGGGAACTGCCAGAAGGCCCTTGGTGCTGGACCTCAGTGTCCAGGTAGAATGATGGGGGTGGACTATGTACTATGTACAGGTGTGTGTGTGTGTGTGTGTGTGTGTGTGTGTGTGTGTGTGTGGTGTGATGTGATGTGATATCACACATATCACATGCCTGTATGGCGGCGGTGGGCACTCACAATCCTGAGGGCAAGTTGGTGCCCCTGCTGCTTAAGAAGGCAAACACCACCTGGTTCTCCTCAGTGCATTCTGCTCTGTGACCTTGAAGGCTGATCAGCTGCAGGTGGAGTCACTCCTCCTTCTCCCCCTTCAGGCTGCTGTTTGGGAAGCACAGCTGACTCCTGGCCCATGACAAAGGAATGTTCTGTCAGCCACTGGCAGAGAAAGGGGTGTGCGGTAGGTGCGGCCCACCCTCCGTGTCATCCCTGAGGGGAAGTGACATTGCTGTCCTGGCCCCCTGGGATGCTCGCCGTGGGCGGAGCCCCCCTGGGATGCTCGTCCCACCCCCGCGGGTGGCTAGCCCCACCCCCAGGTGCACATCATATGCGCCACTCCAGGTGCTGGAGCAGCTAGCTCCACCTCTGATGTCAGCTGCAATAGTTAAATGGCCCTTCGGATTCTGAGTCAGTGTACAGTGGTACCTCGGGTTAAGAAGTTAATTCGTTCTGGAGGTCCTAAAACTGTTCTTAACCTGAAGTACCCTTTTAGCTAATGGGGCCTCCCGCTGCTGCCGCACGATTTCTGTTCTCATCCTGAAGCAAAGTTCTTAACCAGAGGTACTATTTCTGGGTTAGCGGACTCTGTAACCTGAAGCATCTGTAACCTGAAGCGCCCGTAACCCGAGGTACCACTGTACCTCTGAACACCAATGGCAGGGGCATTTTTTATAAAAGAAGAGTGGTAACTTTAGTCTTTGTAGCATTCTTGCGGATTTCCTGGATCCATGTAGCCACATTAGAAGTGATTGTCTAGAGGGGTCCCATGGTCTGATCCAGCACAGGAGCATTTCCAATGTTCATTAGGTGAAACCAATGACAAATCCAAAACAGTTATTGTTCCTTTTTATTATGCTATCAATGTGCACTTGACGCTCTCTTTTGCATGAAGCGTGCTGAGGATTTAGTAAATAATTTTCTGTGCATGGGAGATTGCAAAATATATTTAAACTGACAGAAGATAGACGGCATGATAACTAATAACAACTGAGGCATTTAAATAACCAATGATCTTATTTTTTAAAAAAACAGAAACCACTTTGAATGTCATTAGTAATCTCATTCTCCCCTCCCCTCTGTGCCAAGTAGCAACAAGAAAGATTAAATAAAATGAAGTATTATCTCCAGAGGAAATGGAGAATATAAGATTTTTGCAACTTGGTAGGTCAGGTCAACACAGCACAGAATGTATTTCCAACACTCATTTGGGGAATACTCCTTTCCCCAGTTGCAAATAATGTAATGATTTCAACCTCAAATTGAATGGCATCCAATATTAAACCTGCACATATTAAAGACCAAGAAGAGTAACACAGGATCTCCAAGTCAATATCACTAATCTGTTCCTTATAGCAATCTTGTAAGTCAGTGGTATTTTGGGACTGTTACAGTAATAAATCTAGTGTATAAAAGTAATCCAAAATTAGTTGCTTAAAAGATTTTCTCTGTCATTCAGAACTGCATTATTCTTCTTTGCTCTGCTTGCTTTAATACTTTTATGACTAGCTAATATGAAAATACAGGCTTAGATTTAATTAGACAAAACATACTCAATGAAGCTCTTTTCGAGTAGAACAGGAAAACAGGCTTAGCTGGAATCCAGGTATTAGTACAACAAGAGTTACTCAGCAATCTCACACTTAAATTTAAATCCTGGATACAAGACATGACCGTAAATACAACATGACATATGTAAGTACCAAAAGGTAATCTTATTTTGAATTAACCATTCAGATTCTGGAGTACAGCAGTGGTATGATGATTGTTTAGGAAAACAGGAATGAAAGGAAAGCTGCCTTAAATTCAACCCAAAGAGGTAAAGCAAGAACACTTTTGAAGACCTGGCACCATAGCAGGAAGTAAATTCGTAATCTGATCAATTTATATGTAGAAGTCAGCCAATGAGAACCAGACTATTTTTTAAAAAAAAAAATCCAGTGCGGAGAGCTTGAAACTATTACTTAAAAACCTAACTGGCCCATTGCTACACTATAGTCACTGATGTGAAGAAGCATCCCTATTTTGTTAATCATTCTTCTGCTGCTACAGCATCTCTAGTATAATGAAAGTGATCATGTTTCACAAACTCAAATCCCCCAAATAGTGAATTCAATCTGCTCATGTCCTTTGTAACTAGTAAATACACTATTAGAAAAGTAAGCTATTACACTGTGCATGTTACGCATGAAATTAATGATGAAAGTAGTGCATTACCCCTTCTAATAATAGGTGACAATACCTAAAGCGTTTTCACAATCCAATACAGTGGTGCCCCACAAGACGAATGCCTTGCAAGACGGAAAACTCGCTAGACGAAAGGGTTTTGCGGTTTTTGAGCTGCTTCGCAAGACAAATTTCCCTATGGGCTTGCTTCGCAAGACGAAAACGTCTTTCAAGTTTGTTTCCTTTTTCTTAACACCGTTAATACAGTTGCGACTTGACTTCGAGGAACAACTCATAGAACGCGGTGTGGTAGCCTTTTTTGAGGTTTTTGGTGATTTTTGAAGCTTTTCCAAAACTTTTCCGACACCGTGCTTCGCAAGACGAAAAATTCGCTAGACGAAAAAACTCGCAGAACGAATTAATTTCGTCTTGCGAGGCACCACTGTACATTTCCTAGCTAAATTTGTTATTTTCTAAATTTAAGTGCAGCAAAGTCATATGCAAGGATGAAGAAGATAAGCAGTATTAGTAGTATTTAGGCAGCACGGGTGTTACTTTTGTACTGCAATAGAATCTCCCACCTCCACCCCTCATTCTTCTGCATGCTTCCCATGATGTCATTATCATTCCATCACTATTCTGGAATATTGTGGTCATCAAATGACTTTTTCTTCTGTTGCAAAAATTCTAACACATGTGAGAGATTTGGAAAGGTACTCAAGTATTTTAATTGTGTGGAAGGTGGGGTGTGTTTTTGTGTGTGTGTTTTTGTAATTTTCTGCTTTTATATATGACCAAGGGCAAGGGAGTGGCATCTATTTCATGTATTTTCCCCAAATTATTTAGTCAGGAGGCCAGTATCTAAAATGGAAAATGGCTCAGTTCCTGCCAACTCCTGATGTCCCATGGGGTCAAAATTCTGGGATACTGGGTTACATTTATATATACTGCATACACATGTTCACACACCCTGTGGAAGAGGAATGGAAAGAGTGAGATTATGACAACACATCCTGTCATTGCTGTGGATGGGAAAATGTGCAAGCAGCCTGCAAAAAAACCAGCAAAGTGTGTTCTCCCTCATGGAGAGCACGGGTTGCGGGTGGGGCTGACAAGACACCTCACTGTTACTAGGCAAATGGTTTGGCCATCCTTTAAGCAGGGACGGGCTGTTACTGGGGAAATATAGATGTTGCCATTTGTTGATTGACAGCCCTATTTGTTAAATACAATGCTCGCAGCGAAGAACTTCCTCTTTTCGCTGCTTACTTCGGATCACCTGCCCTCACTTCCCTAATTTTAGGCTGTTTGCTTGACCTTGCTATGCCTGTCATGGGGTCGTCTGCTTTGGGGCAGGGGCCTGGTAGGAATTTTGTCCATTTGGCTGATTAGTGTGTGCCACTTGGTTTTTGCCTACTGCATAGCAAATTGTCACAACTTGTAAGGTTTGCGGTTAGGCATTGGTCTTGGAATTGGTTGGTGGAGAGGTATGGATTTGGCTGTGCCTGCCCCTCCAAAATGCTGCTGCTGTTGCTTCAAGGGTTTTCCGTTAAAGGAACCCAGGGGCTCCCCATGCTTTTGTCCAAAACCCCCTGGCAAGGGGCTAGGGCCACGCAAGCCCCTGAGAGCATTCTGGGGAGAGGTGAGGCATGGTTCCCAGTCCTGTCTCTCTCCCCAGGTGACTTACCCTTGCTGACTTCGCGGGGGGTGTGAATGTCAGAGCTGTCCCCATGCGGGGTCAGTTAGTGCTACCAATGCCTAAGCAACCACTCACATTGCTGTAATTTGAATAAAGTTGTGGCCAAAATTATGCCAAAAACCTTAAACAAAAATTAAGTGTCAATTGTGTTTTTCTTGGGGGGGGGGTGTCTTGGGGACCTTGATGCACAACATGTGACAGTCACTTCAATATTGCTCCATAAAACATTGGCTCAAATGATAGTGAAAGTGCAGTAAACAGCCTTTAGACAGTAGAAAGATCTAGCATTTTCTTCACAGCAGATCAATGTTCCTGAAATGCAACTGCACTGTCAACACCACAATTGCTCAAAAAACACATTAATGCAAATCCAACCATCCAGGGCTGATTGTGGCAATGAAAGCAACTGCTTTTCAGTAGCCTCTTCTACAGAGGACTGTAGATTATGCCTAGTCTTGGGGCTACCAGTTTGTATAATGCAGAATTGTAAGGTGTTTGCAGTACATCTGCCAAGTATCCTCACTTTTGAAGTAGAGCAATATGATGATTCAGGGCGTTTACCTGTGTTTGCACTGCAGATTCACCTGTCCTTTAAACATTATGGTTTCTTCCCTATGGGGAGATTTGGCAAACATGCAGCAATCTTACATTTTTCTGCATGATGTGAAAGTGAGTCTCATGTGGCCCTTGTTCTGTTAACTTTAGGCCAGAATGCCCTAATTTCTTTTTTGTAATATTTCTTCTTTTCCTTTCCTTTCAAGGGAAATATGTTCTCTCTGCACTTTGAGGACAGAAAAGTCAATAAGACAACATCAATGTAAAAATCAAGTGAATTCTCTCTCAAAGGTATAAATGTCAATAGTTTTTCTCTCTCCAAGAGTTCATTAACGAAGCACTGCAAAACACATAGCTGACTTCATCATTATCTGCTTATTCATACTAAACATGTCTTAATGGTTTGTTTGTAGGTTTGTTTGTTTGTTTGTTTAAATTTCTATACCATCCTTCATCTGAAGATCTCAGGGCAGTTTACAATATAAAAACACAAAAAATACATAACATAATAACAAACAAAAACAAAACTTCCCCCTCACACACACAGTTTAAAGGCCATAGATGGTTTAATCATGTTTTTAGGGGCAGATCTACTCTGAAACTAATGATGTTTAAGGTTCAGGGCCCCTAATCCTGGAAGGCCCCCAGAAATGACTTTAGTCCACATTGCTTAACATGTTGGGGTCTGGTAGACCCAATTGAGTCACACAACTCAAATTGATTACTTTTTGTGTGTATGTATATTTCAACAATCCCAAAATTTGAGAGTCAGTAGTACAGATGTTGTAAAGGTGTGGTGACCTATAATGGAAGAACCCCACTGAAGTAGATTATAGTGGTTTCCCCGACCTCATCCCTCTCTCTCAATTCTAACCAAGGCTGCTTTCACACATTGGCTCATTCTGTTTTCACAGTGTTTCCCTAACTGTTGATTTCTACATTATATCTGAGCTTTCACATGGCATAAAAGCCATTTTTGTAAATTTCACAGAAGTTTAGTGCTTGTATCCATGTTATTTGCATAAAAAGGTCAAAAATCATATAACGCTAAATCAGAAGTGACTATGAGTGTATTATAGAAAATAACTATGAAGAAACTGTTAGCATTGTTATTGAATTGTTAGTGTTGCTATTGAAAGCCCACCCTCCACCAAATGGTCCCAAGCTGGTTACACATATCACAAAATAAAATGTAAAATTACCTACCGCCATACATTAGCAAGTAGTAAATAGTGCCTCAAAGCAGAATACTGCAGTAAATCCAAACATAATACAGCAGCTTTGTGTTGACATCTGACAGCAACAATCCAGCCCAAAATTATTATCCCAAATGAAGGTTACTTATGCAATTTCCAGGTAGGGTGTATTCAGATGTGAGAAACATTTCATCAATTTTCATGATTATAATTCTAGTGTTTCTGTTCCATTTTCCAATGTTTCTTTCACACTTCAGTACCTGTTGCATTATGGAGCTTTGGGGCCAATATGCCAATGTGTTATGCTAAATTTCATTCACACCAGTGTGCATGTTTTAACAAAAACAAGCATTACTGGACACTGCCTCTACACTCTAACTCTGCACCCCCCAATGGCTCATCCATGAAAATGGCAGGGAAGAACTGTATGATGTTAAAATGGTAAAGGGACCCCTGACTGTTAGGTTCAGTTGCGGATGACTCTGGGGTTGCACGCTCATCTCACTCTAGGCCAAGGGAGCCAGCGTTTGTCCACAGACAGCTTTCCAGGTCATGTGGCCAGCATGACTAAGCCACTTCTGGCAAACCAGAGCAGTGCATGGAAATGCTGTTTACCTTCCTATTTATCTACTTGTACTTTGACGTGCTTTCGAACTTCTAGGTGGGCAGGAGCAGGGACTGAGCAATGGGAGTTCACCCCATTGCCGGGATTTGAACTGCCAACCTTCTGATTGGCAAGCCCTAGGCTCTGTGGTTTAGACCACAGCGCCACCCGCGTCCCTCTGTATGCTGTTAGACCACCCTAAATTTCACCACTTTACCTACAAACAGATTCTTTTCTGGAAGCAATTAGCATGGAAATGAATGCTAAACTTCCACTGTCTTCTGCTAGAGTTATGGAAGTGGCTTTAACATTGTGCAACAACAGCTGAAGTATAATGCAGAAATTAATTGTTAGAGAAATGTCAGTGAAACAAAATAAAGTGTTGTGTGAATGCAGCCAAAGTCTCAGGTTGTAGTGATTTTCACTTTTGGACCCTATCTGTAATGGTGGGCAATTGTATTTGGTCATTCTCATAACATTGCTGCTCCCCTCTTGAAACAGGTTGCAGGATGCCAGAATGTACAAATGGCAGAACTCCCAGAAAATTGTTTTGCTAGCACCTTATTAACACTATTACTGCGCAGCAGTTCAGGAGAGGAAATGCTGCCAAACACCTGATCTGCTGAGGGATTTGGTATGGTGCTAGCCAAGCTCTCAAAATAGTCACTAGCTCCTTTACATATAAATTAGGAAGTGTGCTGGTTTGTCTCAGATGGGAGAAATGTGATGGAATCAGGCAAACCAGGCTCTAAAATCCACCTGAAATAACCACCTGAATTTTGGAGCAATTTTGGAGCAATCTGGTCATGGTGCATGCATAGATAGAAAGAAAGAAAGGAGGAACACCTCTGCCTTGTTGCTTCTCCCGGAAGGAGCTAAATCTCCACAAAAATATGGAGACTGGATGGACAAAAAGATGGACTGAAGCAGATTTGCAGAAAAGCACAACTGTATGGAACAGGGCACTTTTTGTGTCTGCAGGGCACACCTTGAATTTCAAGACGGCCATGGGTGCCAGTCACAAGATAGCTGCTGTGGGGCATGTGTCATAACATAAAATGGCTGCTAGGAAACAGAACCGCAAAATGGTGTGGGAATACCCCCCAGGGTCCCTGCCCTCACTGAGGGAAAAGGCACCAACTTCAGACACTGTCATACTTTCCCCCCACAGATAGGAGCTCCTTGCTCACCTTTTGTGCTAAGAATGGAAAAGAAGGTGAGTTAGATAACCAATGAAATGTGGGCATGTCTGATGGAGCATGTACAATGTAGCAGAAACCAATCCAGTGCAAGTGGGAACTGAGCAAAAAGTGCCAAAACTATTTCATGTGTTACGTATTTGTGATTGGGTATATAACAGTACATTTTGCAGGCACCAAAGATGGTACTAAGACTCACAGGCAACACCTGGCAATCCCTGGGGGTCCAGCGTGCTGCCACACAGTATATGAATTTGACAGCAACTTGGCTTTTACACATGTCTGTGGCTTTGGGTTGATATTTGCTAGATTCCATGGAGGAGGAGTTCCAGGACCATGGATAACTCTGAGTGAGCAACTTGCTCCAACAATGGATAAGGGTAGACTTAGCCTTTTAAAGCTTCTGCTCCTAGACTACCTCTCCCAGGCTCTACCCCACTTGTAGCTAATTTTAGATTGTTAAAGGGCTAACCCTCTAGCCTGAAGGAAGATACCCTTCTTTTCCAAGTGCGTTTCATATGTGGCTGGACCAGTGAGGTCCTGGAGGAGGCATTTGGTTCTCTGTGAG
The DNA here is from genome assembly GCF_965113315.1 of Podarcis vaucheri. Classification (NCBI taxonomy): domain Eukaryota; kingdom Metazoa; phylum Chordata; class Lepidosauria; order Squamata; family Lacertidae; genus Podarcis; species Podarcis vaucheri. The sequence continues at coordinate 35,481,706 of NC_138767.1, forward strand.
GTGGTACCTGTAAGTATCTAGGCTCTGGCCCTACAGGTTCTTTTGGGGTATCATATTTGTTAGTCTTAGGCTCTTAGTCTCCAGCAACAGGCCCAGCACCCTGCTTCTGGTCTGGCTCCTTAGCTCAGGCATCCTCAAACTCAGCCATCCAGGTGTTTTGGGACTACAACTCCCATCATCCCTAGCTAACAGGACCAGTGGTCAGGGATGATGGGAATTGTAGTCCCAACACATCTGGAGGGCTGAGTTTGGCAGATACCTGCTTTAGCTGAAGTCTGTAGCTTCTGACTCTGAGGTCAGATTCATTCACATCAAACATTTAAAGCACTATGATATCACTGCAAACAGTCATAGCTTTCCCCAAAGAATTATGGGAGCTGCAGTTAAGTTGCTGAGAGTTTTGGTTTTTTTTTTTAAGAATACTCCTATTCCGTCACAGAACTACAGTTCCCAGAGTTTGCTGTGATATCTGCCTCCTTTGTAGCCAAGCCAGTCATTTTGCTAGGTCAATGAAAGATGGATAACAATATTGTGTTACTAGGCAGTGGTAAGACCTTGTTTCCAATGACAGCTGGCTGACGTGAAAGTGCTGGGAACATATTTTGCTGTTCGCAAGTGCTAGCTCTGGGAAATCAGGGATATAATTAATAATACTGGCTGCATAGCCATCTCTGCAGGTCTGACACCTGGGTCAAATGTTTTATCAGTTCAACAGGAGTATAGGGGAACAAGAATTTAGAAGCAGCAGCCGAGGATAGCTGCCAAACACCTTGTCAACAATAAATGGCAATTATGACAGAGCAACTTTAGGATAACAATACAATTAGGATAGGGGGGAAGAGACACAATATTGTTCTTAGGCCAATGAGTCCAGTTTCTCAAACATGTACTATATTTTTAGACTTTGGAGTGGCATGTTCCATATAAAGATATAATTTTCAGTTCTCAAATGAGATGCAGCAGGATATCTTCAGGCATAAGGGGAAAAAACCAATTCCTGAGAGACAGGATTCCTATGACCTGCAGGGAATGTTCCTTCCTTCCTTCAAACAAACATGCATGGAGACCACAAAAAGCACTTTGTAAAATTTGACGAAATGTCAAACATGCAAAAGCTGGGGAAAATGACTGTGTGTGTATATATACACTGTATATGCGCTAGCAAATGTGATTGACACTTTGGAGACTTTTGCTACAGAGCTTTCATAGTACAATCAGTAGCATTTTGAGACTCTTGACACTTTCATATGCTTTAGTTTTACCTTAGAGGAACCAGAGCCAAAGACAGGAAGGTAATTCACTCTCTGCTCACATCTGACAAATGATGTTGATCTCTAGAATACAAATGATGTTGCTAATTTGTGTCAAACCTGATGGGAGTGTTTTTTGTGATGAGTATCTTGAGGCAAAAGGATTCAGACATGAGGCTAGCATTCTCTCTGAAACATGATTGCAACTCATAATCAATTGTTTAGTAAAAACCAAGTCCTCCTGATTTTAAGCATGCTCATCAACTCATTAACATTTTTTTTAAAAAAATAGGAGCATTACAAAATAGCACCATCTGCTATTTGAAATTGGTTTTATCTTATTTATGTTATGTTATTTATTTTATTGTTAAGTCACTGTGTCGTGTTTCATAGGAAACAATACATAAATGAAACAAACAAATACAATTCACTGATCTCTCTTAAAGGTATTTCCTGAACAAAAGCTGACCCCAGCTAACGAACACCTGATCTAGATGAAACCACCCTCTCAAGCATAGGAGCCAACTCCTAGGGGCCCGAGGTCCCTTAGTGCCCCCCAATAAAATATTTGAGGGGGCTGGGCCCCCCGAAGATGAAGGGCATTGACAGTCAAATGGTGTGTGCACACTATGTCATGTGATTGATCAGGCGGTGTGGGGCTTAGCTGCCACTGCCCATATTTTATTCAAGTTGGCACCCCTGCTTTCAAGGTCCTAAAACTGCTGCTTTTGAGCTGTAATTTTGGTTGACAAAACAAGTAGCCGTAGTTATCGAAGATTTTCCTGTTTTGAGATTTAATTACAATGCATGCTAGGTCGTGTTCTTTGCACATTTCCCACAGGAATCTGGTTCAGCACTATGAGAACAGGATAGTGGACCAGATGGGATGTTGACTGCTGCTCCAGAAAACATTTGCATAAGATAATAAATGTTTGTAAGGATGCCCTCACCCCAAGAAAAACAGGCACTTTTTAAAGCATAAGTAGCGGAAGGACAGATTCTGAAGCTGAGGCTCCAATACTTTGGCCACGAAGAGAAGACTCCCTGGAAAAGACCCTGATGTTGGGAAAGATTGAGGGCACACGAAGAAGGGGACGACAGAGGATGAGATGGTTGGACAGTGTTCTCGAAGCTACCAGCATGAGTTTGACCAAGCTGTGGGAGGCAGTGGAAGACAGGAGGGCCTGACATGCTCTGGTCCATGGGGTCACGAAGAGGTAGACACAACTAAACAACTAAACAACAAGTTTCGAGATATTGTTGAGAAGTCACAGCAGGAGAAGCGAGCCATGTTTGTTGCTTCCCTGTTCAAAATAATCTTAAAAGCTGCTTACTCCCTCTCCACATTTAGAAACCAAAAAGCTTTGAAAGCAATATGGAACAGAGAATTAATGACTGGGAGGAAAGGGTTAGATTCTTCCTGCTGTTTCTCTGCTTCAATGTGACCCTCCCAAAGCTCATTTTGCTTAGAGGGTGCAAAGACAGTCTGGAATTCCCTACACAAATCTGTGTGTAGCAATGCATAGTTGTTGTTTTTTCATGAACTCAAATGGTTCTCTTTGCAGTTTTTACAGAGGAAAACTGATGTCTTAGGACCAAAAGGTTAAAATATTAAACTCTGATGTTAGTTCAGTGACCTGGAAGTCAAATCAGGGCATTGCAGCTCCAAAAGAATTTTTAATAACTTGAGATTTGTGGAAGCAAAGATTTCTTGCTCCCTATAGTTTTATGTATGTGTTGAAGGTGGGCCTTAAAAATTATGAATAACAGAGAATTCTCATAAATGTCTTTAAAATTTGTATTGTGCTGAGATCTAAAGCTGTTTCTGTCCAAATGGATCAGTTTCATCTGATTTCCCAAGGTTTGCCAACAAGATTGTTTGGAATTCTACCGTCTGTTTTATGTTCCTATCACAGCTAGTCAAAGCCAACCAGAAGAGGCCAAGTCTCTGATTAACATAAGCTATTTATGCCTTATTTTCTGAGAGTATTGTATTCTCAGTATTAAAGCTGGTGACTATTTAGACATTTATTAGATTTAAAAGATTAAATGTAAATAATAGTAATCATTCAAACAATTCATTTTTAAATATTAATTCTCTATACTACCCTTCATCCGGGGAAGGTAGGGCAATTTACAATATAAAAACACCAAAACACACAACACGAACGATAACACCCCTCCCCCATTGTTAAAAAGGCCATAGACTGTTTAATTAACCAAAGGCCTGGGAGAAGAGGAATGTTCAGGTTGGTTCATATGGGGAGAGGCAGTCCTTGAAGTATTGTGGTTCTGAGCCATTTAAGGCTTTATAGGTCTAAATGTGACTTTGAATTGGGTATTGAAATCAATTGGCAGCCAAGTGTAGTCAGGCTAGGATTGGTGTTACTGTATATGCTCAAACTGCCTTACCCCGGTGAGCAACCTGGCTGAATTCTACACCAGCTGAAGTTTGCAAACCTTCTTCAAAGGCAGCCCCAAGGATAACACATTGCAGTAATCTAAGCTAGAGGGTACCAGAGCATTGATGAGAGAAATTAGGCTATCCTTGTCCAGCTAGGGGTGGAGCTGAGCCACCTGCCAAGCCTGATGGAAGGCACTCCACACCACCAAAGCCACCAGAACCTCAAGTGACAGCCTCCATTCAGAAGTACCCCCAAGCTCCATACCCACTCCATTAGAGGGTATATAATCCCATTGAAAGCAGGCAACCATTTGGTATAGCAAACTGCCCATTAATAGTACCTCAATCTTATCTGGATTGAGCTTCAGTTTACTGGCTTTCATCCAGTCCATTACTGAGAGAAAACATTAGTCCAGCACATCCACCGCTGCACCTGCAGATGGCATGACTGATGGTAGCAAAAGCCACTGAGAGGTTGGAGAGAATTAACAGGGACACATTTCCCCTGTCTCTCTTTTGACATAGGTCATAATACAGGGCAACCCAAGCAGTTTCTGTGCCAAAACGAGGCCTAAAGTCCAACTAAAATGGATATTATTATTATTATTTCAATTTATATACTCTTCTTTATCAAAAGATCCCAAAGCTGTGTACAACATTAAGAACACGTTTTATGGAGCACAATAATAAAAGCATAATCAAAGGCATAATAATAGACAACATGATTATAAAACAATAAAAATATTAATGAAGTGTTCTTTTATTAGGAACATGTTCTTCAGAAAAATGCCAATGTGCAGTGGTGGAGCAATTATACTCGATCCTAGATCACACAGATTTTCTAGGCCAGGGATAGGGAATCTGTAACTCTCCAGGTGTTATTTGATTACAGTTTCCATCTGCCCAGACATCATGGTTGATGATCAGGGATAATCGTCCAACCTGGAGGGCCACAGGTTGACCTAAGAACATAAGAAGAGGCTGCTGACCATCTAGTCCAGCATCCTGTCCTCACAGTGGCCAAGCAGATGCCTGTGGAAAACTGGCAAGCAGGATGCAAGCACAAGAGCACTCTGCCACCCGGTGGCTTTCACCATTTCTAATCTAGTCCCATTTAAACCAGGTGCCCACAACTCCCATCATCCTTGACCGTGGGCCATGATGACTGGGACTGATGGGAGTTATGGTCCAAAAGATTTGGAGGGGACCAGGTTGGTTACGCCTATTTTAGACAAAAGCAACTTTAACCAAGAGACAGACAGGTGAAATGTAATCATTGTGAGTCTTCAGGACCTCTCCAGATCTTTTGATATTGTAGATGGCTAAATCCTGCTGAACAATCTGTAGGGTTGGTGTTTGATGGTTTCACTGTTATTTATCGGTAACCTACCTTTATTTATTCATTTGCATAAATGTTGCCTTTGACATGGAAGGTGGTCATGTATAAAATCAAAGAACAGTTGCAACTGCCTAGGGATGTTGCTTATAAAAATAAAACGATGGCAGCTTAAGTTTCCCTATCTCTCACCTCTGTGCTTTCCTCCAATTCTTCATTGCATACTGTTTATTGTATATAGTTTTGAAAATGAACCTAAACTCCCTATCTTCTCCCGCATTAACTTTATCTGCTTTTCAGCTGTGAGCCTCACTATGGTAATGGTTTAATTTCTACTTTCCTATACACTAGTCCCACTATTTCCCAATGATAAAATAAATAACCAAGAAATTAGGCAGACATGGTTCATAACGGATAGTTTTAACAGTCACCGTGAGCACTAAATCATAGAGGCCAGCTTTCTGCCAGTATGAAACAAATCACTAGGGGTTAATACTGATCACGAGAGATCCCTCTGAGGGTTTCCTTTCTGCCCTCAGCATATAAGGTTGTTCTTATAGAAAAATGGACAGCTATTTTTATGTGGTACGATAGCCATAAAATGCACCAAAAAGTATTTCAAGGATATTAGAGGGTTGCAAATGCAGGGTTTTATAAAGAGCATTCCATTAAGTATAAAGATCAAATACTTTCTGTGGGGAAAATGATAGAATTTAATATTGAATATGTCAGTTATGAAGACCACATGGTTATTGTGAGGAATAACATTTAACCTTTCTCTTGTGGCTGATGGAGGCCAATGCAGTATTTTATTATCAACATTGTCAGGTGATTTATTACCACTGTTTCTACTCCAGTAAAACCACATTAGGCTACTCTTGATGTATCATTTGTTATCTTCAGACTCCCAACACACATTCTGCATGCATAATCTCTTTTTCTTACCCCATCTTTACAGAAAAGGGTAAATATTTAAGTCATGATTTCAGATTTATCAAAAAGTTGGAGAATAAAATACAGCAGCCAGATAGATTATGCGAGACAATGCCTGACGTTAGCATAAAGTTCCGGTTTTGCACAGAGTGATGTAATGCATCTAAAAAGATCGGCTCTGCATATTGGTGCATTTAGCACAGATTCAGGGCTGGTGGAGAATAAATCATTAACTGGCTGCAAAGGAGAACAGAGCCTTAAGGAATAAATCAGCTATTGGGTCATCTATCTATACAGTATTTCCTGGATTAATAGCTAATGACTATAAGATAAGACAAATGATCTGAAATAGCATTTCAGATAACACCAATAAATGAGACCTCAATTAGTCAAGATACTAGATTGTGGGAATTGAAAACACAAAATAACAGGCATATACCCCTCAATCCATTCCTATGGTATTCTGGCACTTTTACCAAAGTGATTTCTAATAGCCTTATTATAGCTGACAGCAATTGTTTCTTAAGAATCTTTAGTACTCCTCATGTTGTATACTGGTCATTACATTCTCAGTGCTGCACTTTAAAATGGCCAGATTGGTTTATGTAGTGCTCTTTGAGATTGAGTTGATCTAGTTTGTTGCAGATTTGTAACCAAGTCTTCCAGTAGGAAGTGGATCCCCTTGATTTCAGTGGGATTTACAGTTGTACCTTGGAAGGCAAACAGAATCCGTTCCGGAAGTCCATTCGACTTCCAAAATGTTCAGAAACCAAAGCGTGGCTCCTGATTGGTTGAAGGAAGCTCCTGCAGCCAGTTGGAAGCCATGGAAGCCCCATCCGATGTTTGGCTTCCAAAGAACGTTCGCAAACTGGAACACTCACTTCTGGGTTTGCGGTGTTTGGGAGCCAAAACGTTCAACTTGCAAGGCGTTCGGGATGCAAGGTACGACTGTATTTCCTAAAGATATAGAGCCCACAGGACTAGTTACAACTGGAAGCTGGCAACCTAACTTCACTACAGAACTGAGAATGTTCTGGTGCTAACCAAAAAGAAGAGTTTAACTAGCAAAAACAGCAATGCGCTACTTTCCCCACTTGCCTAGCAATGGAAGCCACTTTTCCTGCAATGACGAACTTGACCTGTTTGTGAGGAACCAGGCAACTAAACTGTGGGATTACCAGTATAGATAAGAGCCCTCAATTCTGAATTTCTTCCTGCATTGTGAAAAGGGTTATCAAAGCAGTTATCATTTGGAATCCAGGGTTCTTCCAGAATTGCATGTCTGGAATATGCACAAGAAAGTATATATTGTAAGTGCGGTGAGCGCAGGTGGTTGTTGCTTCCGTTAAAGTTATGTGCATCTGTGACAAAACAGCATTTTAAAAGCTTTTCTTTGTCCAATAGGTTATTTGGAAGTGGTTAATGTGTGTGTTGTGTACAGGAGTAATGGTGCACTTTTCCAGAAAGTGGGGGGGGGGGTATTTTATTGTTTGTAAAAAAACAAATAAACAAACCTCAAAACTCTTTTTGTGCAGTAGCAGAAGCATAAAAACAGAAAGCAGACACTCTTAAAAATAACAAAATTGACTGATGTGATATTGTGGAGGGGAGGGGAGAGACCTCTCTTTAATTCTTCAAAAGGGATTTCAAAAAATTCTTTAAAAAATAAGCTCCAGAGGTTATTCCTGAAAGAAGGATTGGTTAATGTTTTTATGTGGCACAGGGCATTAATGCACTCGTTTAAGAAGAAAAAAAAGGTAATAAGACAAAAAGTAAGACTTTTTTATATATAAAAAAGTGATTCTCATGTTATATTTGTGTTAGACTGCTGTTTTGTTTTTAGATCTATACAGTGCTAGTGTGCTGCTTTGCCAAAACACAACCCAAGGCACAGAACCTCAGAATAACAGAGGCCATTTATTCACCCCTAGTAGGCAGCTGTGTGGTTGTTTACTGCAAAGTAAGCCCCATTTTGTTGAACGGAGCTTGCTCTTTACTAGAAGTGTTTAGGATTGAAGGGTAAGTTTCCCATTTCCGACCATCAGATAACACATATTACGGGGAATTTACTGATCTTGAAGTATTTTGCACTTGTTATGTTACTTTTGTTGTTGCTGTTATTTATTTTATGCTGTTTACCACATGATTCTTAATGTAAGCATAAAGGTAAAGGGACCCCTGACCATTAGGTCCAGTCGTGACTGACTCTGGGGTTGTAGCGCTCATCTCGCTTTATTGGCCAAGGGAGCCGGCGTACAGCTTCCGGGTCATGTGGCCAGCATGACTAAGCCGCTTCTGGAGAACCAGAGCAGCGCACGGAAACACCCTTTACCTTTCCACTGGAGCGGTACCTATTTATCTGCTTGCACTTTGACATGCTTTTGAACAGCTAGGTTGGCAGCAGCAGGGACCGAGGAACGGGAGCTCGCCCCGTTGCGGGGATTCAAACCACCGACCTTCTGATCAGCAAGTCCTAGGCTTTGTGGTTTAACCCACGGTGCTACCCGCAAATAATTACTTTTTTTGAGGGGAGGGGGGTACACCTTAAGACTGTATCCACTGCTAACACTTTGCTGGCAAAACAGCATTTCTCTGTAATGGAACTTCTTCCTCTCCTGCCTTCAGCACACCTTCAAGATCTTAGAAGGTTTGGGAGACCCTCCAGATCATATTACAGACTCTCCAAGTGTCCCTATTTTCCAGGGACATCCATGATCTAGAGAAATCGTCCCGGTTCTGATTTGATCCCAGAATGGCCCGCTTTTCCTTAGGATGTCCCTATTTTCATCAGAGAAATGTTGGAAGGTATGGAGTTATCTGACTCCCAAGCTGTTTGAAGGCACGCCTGCATAGGGAAGTTTTTAAAAAGTGTTTAATGTTTTATTATGTTTTTATATATGTTGGAAGCTGCCCAGAGTGGCTGGGGCAACCCAGTAAGATATGTGGGGTATAGATAGTAAAATTATCATTTTGGGATGGGATATCCCTATTTTCATCAGGGAAATGGTGGACAGCATGATATTATGAAACCACATGGAAAGTCCTGTTACACCAGCAGAACAACGTTGCAGAGCATTGGCTACAACCTGGAGAGTTTTCCTTACCCATTTATGTCCCTCTTGAAATAAACATTCAGGACTCATAATTATCTACTCCCTGATTTGTGTCAATAATAAACTGAGGATAATCCCTAGAGCAGGCTAACTTGATGTCACCGTAATTTCATTTTTCACCCCTCTCTTATTTGAATGTGAAGCACATATTTTCTTGACCAGTTGGCTTTTAATTGATTTTGCTTACAGTAGCATGATAGCATCACTAATGAATCTATCAGGGCCGTCTGAAACTAATGAAAGTTTGTCTTGTGCTGTCACACATAGCTTGTCTACATAGATTGAACTTTTGTATGATGATAGGACAGATTGGCTCATTTGTGTGTATATTGAATATTAATGGCAGCAGTGCACCGTCTTCTGGGAAACTATTTCTGTGTCAGCATCATCAATAGATCTATTTTAACAGATGTCAGGCATGTTTAATTAAAACCAAATAGTGTATATTCACTCCATGAAGTTCACAAATAGTTAGAGAATATCACTGGTTTACAGTCTGTTAACTCTAGCAGCCAAGGGAGACCTAGCATGGGCTGCTTCATTGCTTACCTGCTGATACCTCTTTTTATAAGAAACATACCCTCCAACATATTGAATTCCCAAACCGGGATGTGTAGCTTCCTGCCCAGGCTTCCACATGAGTCACCTAACCAGTGCAAGATCACGGAGCCCAAAAGATTATGGGACACATTTTTCAGGACTGTGCTCACACAGCACCCAAAAAGTGTGTTTGGGAGCACAGCAGAAGATTATGGTCCCAGAAAAAATGTTTTCTTCAGGGCAAGATCTTAGTGCAAAGTCACATGAGATTGCAGCACCCAAAATGGCCATCATGCCCTTGCATGAGAAAATGGGATGTCCCCTTTTTTCCAGGACACTAGTGGGATATCAGGAAGCCATTTTGGCTACATAAGCAATGACACAGTGAAAGATTGTGTCTTTTGACATAAGTGTACTTTTATGTAATCAAGGAACATAGAACCATAGAATCATAGAATCTTAGAGTTGGAAGGGATCTAAGGGTCATTTAGTACAACCCCCTACAATGCAGGAATCTCAGCTAAAGCATCTATGGCAGATGGCCATCCAACCTCCAAGGAAGGAGATCCACTACCTCTCGTGAGAGTCTGTTCCACTGCCAAAAAATGCTTACATTAATCAAAACCTTTGTCCATGCAGGCCACATGCTGTTTTAACCACAGCACTATGTCTGTTTATAGACAAGGTGTGCACACAAGCAAGGAATTTTAATCTTAAGCATCCTTATTTGAAAACAAGTGCTGCTTTGTTCAGTGAGACTTCTGTGGCAATGTGCCTTAAGTTTGGACTATCATCTACAATTTTCCAAAGGCAAATACAGTAATTGTAGCTACTGGGCAAAATTGTGTTTCTCCATGAGATCCAGAGTGTACCAACCATTCTGTTTGGTTGGTAAATATTACTAATATCAGAACTGAATACATGGCAGAACACATGTTGTTTGACATAAAATAGGAGAACAAGATGCACTCAATGGATGATCCTAGAAAACTTGCTGGTTCCTGGCTCCTAAACTGTTAAAAATGTGATGAAATTGAAACAAAGAATGCCTGAACCAACTGCAAAACAAACAAACAAATAATAAGGTGCCAATATAGGGCTGGAGCCTTGGTCTCCAATGGTCTATGTCTGGGCTCACATCTATTCTGCTAGACAGTCCTGTTTATGATGGCAAACCTCCCTTTGAGCTATACATTTGAGATCCCACATAGCTGGAAGATAAACATGGTTTCTAGATTATCGGAAGACAATGACATTTTCTTCTAAGTGCCTCGCCCATTTTCTTTTCAAATCCCAAACAGTTCCTACCAGTATGATTAGGCAAGTAGCTGTTAAACATCTGGTTACATGATGATCTAATCCACCTAGGTATTGCCTTCCTGTGCCATTCTCCTTTGGTAATAAAGAACACTGAGATGGGGCAGCCTAAAGTTAAAGAAAGGCTTTGCTTTAAACTTGCAAGACATAGCATAAAAGTAGGTGGGCAGACTCCCAGAGGTTAGTTAACTTCTTTGTTCTGAGACTCCCTCAGGTTATCAGGCTCATGACACTGAATCTCTGAAACTATAGCCCTCTATAGACTTAACTGAGAGTAAATCACATTGAAGTCCAGGCAGCTTTACTTCTGAGGTGACATAGCATTGCACTGTGATGGAGGAAACTCTTGCACAATCATTCAAAGAGCTGGCTACTACAAGGGTCGGTGTGAGGGAACATATACCTTTAGGGAATGATTTTTTTTATTATTAATATGTTGTATATATGACAAGAACAGTGAAAGTTCTGACTGAAAATAGCAGTATTTATGTGATAACAATATACCACCTAATAATATCTCAGCAGGTAAATGAACTGAGCACCATATTCATCAGCAAAAGATATTCCCAACCAAGTGATTATCTGCTTTCCGAATGTTATACTGAAGACACACTGCTGTGCATCACTGCAGTAGCTGTCATTACCAACATTTTGTGTAGACAGCAAACTTTGGATGCACTGTGAATATTTATTGTCACTGCACAGGGCCAAATCACAGGATGAGCATAGAATTAGTGTGAGGTGTTCAGATAGGAATAATTTCCTATAAAACTCTTGCCTCTAATTCCCTTTCTCCCTTAACTCTGGATGCGCTCAGTGTATTCAGGGGGAAAAAGATAATCAGTTTTATGTGGCTGCAAACGTCCCATTTGGTAGTGTTCTTTCCCATTTACAGTCTGCTAAAGTAGAAATCGCACCATGCAGATGAATATTGTACAGCACAGGGAAACCTTTAGATGTGCCACATGTGGGTGGGCTATTAGGAAAATTGAAGTTTTTAATTCTGTTGTTCCCTACCACCATGGCTTCTAGTGGTAATAAAGAAGATAACTTACAGCATATTGAAGTTGGTGCCACTTGCTACAAAGTAATTATCCTATCAGCATCCTGGTACAACAACGAACCCTGACAAGACATCATTAGATATACATTTGTGATAACGTTCCTGTGGCTGAAGCAGCTGTGGTGGTGAGCGGCTTCAGTGGCTATACAGGGAATTTAGGCAGCACCTTCAGGATCAACCTGGAACACATGCCTGGAATTGTGGCACCCTATGAGGGGGTGGAGCAGGAAGGCCTTTCTACTCACCTGTTGGTTCACCTCCAGTTTGGTGATTAGTTAGACTCTGCACCCTGGTTTCCTTATGCAGATCTATTTTGGGTTAAATAAGTACATGCTGTCCAGTTCAGCCATTTTTCTGACTTGTGTCTTTACTACTCTGTCTGGTTGCAATGCCTCTTGCAAACTCCTGATGTAGGGTGACTTTAAAGAGTAATCTGAGCATTTAATAATTGAGTGGCATTTGTTGGGGGGGGGGATGTGACAATGAAGACAATCTGAAACCAGTGGTTCCCAAACTCTCCGCTCCTTCATGTACCTACTGTAGATCTGTAGGTATTAGTGAACCACAACATTTTTTGGCCTGTGGTAGCAATTGTAATTTATTTAACTTATATGCAGAATTCAACATGTGAAAGGCTGGGCTGGATGAATCCCAAGCCGGAATTAAGATTGCCGGAAGAAATATCAACAACCTCAGATATGCAGATGACACAACCTTGATGGCAGAAAGTGAAGAGGAATTAAAGAACCTTTTAATGAGGGTGAAAGAGGAGAGCGCAAAATATGGTCTGAAGCTCAACATCAAAAAAACGAAGATCATGGCCACTGGGCCCATCACCTCCTGGCAAATAGATGGGGAAGAAATGGAGGCAGTGAGAGATTTTACTTTCTTGGGCTCCATGATCAGTGCAGATGGTGACAGCAGTCACGAAATTAAAAGATGCCTGCTCCTTGGGAGAAAGGCGATGGCAAACCTAGACAACATCTTAAAAAGCAGAGACATCACCTTGCCAACAAAGGTCCGTATAGTAAAAGCCATGGTTTTCCCAGTAGTGATGTATGGAAGTGAGAGCTGGACCATAAAGAAGGCTGATCGCCGAAGAATTGATGCTTTTGAATTCTGGTGCTGGAGGAGACTCTTGAGAGTCCCATGGACTGCAAGAAGATCAAACCTCTCCATTCTGAAGGAAATCAGCCCTGAGTGCTCACTGGAAGGACAGATCCTGAAGCTGAGGCTCCAATACTTTGGCCACCTCATGAGAAGAGAAGACTCCCTGGAAAAGACCCTGATGTTGGGAAAGATGGAGGGCACAAGGAGAAGGGGACGACAGAGAATGAGATGGTTGGATGGTGTTCTTGAAGCTACTAGCATGAGTTTGATCAAACTGCGGGAGGCAGTGGAGGACAGAAGTGCCTGGCGTGCTCTGGTCCATGGGGTCACGAAGAGTCGGACACGACTAAACGACTAAACAACAACAACAACAGCAATTGTAATGCACCAGGCTAGATATTGTATAATTGTGCTTTTATTGCTTTTCTTTATATTATAATTTGAATTCTATAGAATACAAGTTGTAATGGAATATATGAGAAATAAAGGAAACCATAAAATACAATTACTGTAAGTTCAACATGAATGTTTAACATGATGGTTGCAGATGGAACAGAAATGGCAGGACTTTGCTGAGGGATTTGTGTGTGGAGCAGGGATTGGCTGCAAAAGGCAAGCCTCTGTGAAAGGGGTGGGAAAGGGCTGAAAAGGCTTGTACCCAAAGCCTTCCACAAGTGTGATCTCAGTTCCCTAGGAAAATCTCTTAAAATATGTCAGCACTGTCCTTCCTCATCTGTCCTTTTCCTCCTAAACAGCTTTGCATCTTTTTCTCTCCAAACCTCATTGTGAAGCCAGTCCTATGTGAATTTACTCAGAAGTCCCATTAAAAAGTAGAGACATCACCTTGCCAACAAAAGTCTGTATAGTAAAAGCTATGGTTTTCCCAGTAGTGATGTATGGAAGTGAAAGTTGGACCATAAAGAAGGCTGGTCGCTGAAGAATTGATGCTTTTGAATTCTGGTGCTGGAGGAGACTCTTGAGAGTCCCATGGACTGCAAGAAGATCAAACCTATCCATTCTTAAGGAAATCAGCCCTGAGTGCTCACTGGAAGGACAGATCGTGAAGCTGAGACTCCAATACTTTGGCCACCTCACAAGAAGAGAAGACTCCCTGGAAAAGACTCTGATAATGGAGGGCACAAGGAGAAGGGGATGACAGAGGATGAGATGGTTGGATAGTGTTCTCGAAGCTACCAGCATGAGTTTGACCAAACTGTGGGAGGCAGTGGAAGTCAGAAGTGCTTGGCATGCTCTGGTCCATGGAGTAACAAAGAGTCGGACATGACTAATTGACTAAACAACAACAACAAAAGTCCCGCCAATGGTAGATATCTCTACAGCACTGCAAATGCTACAACAGGCAGAAAATTCACTGTGGTCCACCAAATCCCTTAGAAATTTTAAAGTGGTCCATGGGGTAAAATAGTCGGGGAGCCACTATCAGAGCACCCATACACTAAACTGCGATCCAATAAAAGCACAACTGGTTGAATGATGTGCAAAATTGATGTCTTGAAATCACAGACAGGGCTCATGGCTTCTTGTAGGAAAGGTGGGGTGCAATCCTTTTGGGAGAAGCCTTGGCATTAGTGATTGAAGTGCATGACACTTAACATTCCATAGACTCCCAAGATAAGACATTATTCTCCACTGAGCTCATTCAAAGTGCCTTTGAAGAAATGCACCTGAGTGCATTTGTTTTTCCATTTGTCTCTTCTAGCTCTTTTCTCTTAAGGATCAGGTTAGCTTAACTTGAAACATAGCTGTATCTGGTATCAAATCTATGGTTTTATATATTCTGTAGATTTGGCTTGCTGAACATCTTTGGCAGAACAAAGCACCCCATTTTTTTCTAGCACACATGGAAATGAGCATTACAGATTCTTATGCCCTGTAAACACAATGGGAGGGACAGTCATTGTAGAAATGCTATGTCTAGTTGAAACCATTTTATTTCAACAAAGCCTGTTATATATCATAATTGCTACCTAGCCAGTTTGAAGTATGCATGGTGCTGGTATGAAACATTTTTGCTTCTGTACGGCTCCATATTACCAGCATGAGGTTTTTCCCCCCTCCCCCTTCCTCTTCCCATTTCACTTTTATGTAGCCAAGTTCCTTGCAGTTTAGTCCCTGAGGCAATTTCTTATATTCCATAGCTAGATCATGAAAAACTCACACCCTTTCTTCAAAAATTGTGCTATTCCCTATGTGAGAAACAAGTGGGCCAAATGAACAATACCAGTTGATGCACTTCAAAAAGCCTACACATCTAGATCATACTGTTTGATCACTTCAAAGACCAATGCATTACCTTGACTTACTCTGGTGAACGCTACTGAGGGTTGGGGGGGGGATTTATGCAGTGTGAACAATCTTTAAGATGTGGAGAAAAGCAGGCAAAGTAGAATAGAGTCTTGATCCTATTGTAAACTCTAATCTGTTCCCAGAACAATGGAATAATTTTATCTTGTTTCTATATGCTTTCTATCTTTATCTGAAATGAAAGAATAGCGGGGCAGGGAGAGAGGGAACGGTGGTGGTGGTAGAATCAAGATGGCAGCCCAAATATAAATTGGGGTAATTATGCATGCCGTTAACTACATAAAGTGGAACATCATAATTTTATTTTGTACATCTCCATAGCATTTCCTTTTCCACATATAGTTCTAAGTTACTTTGTTCTGTTTTGGAGTTATCTGTCTCAAAAGAGACACTCAAGGTGGCTTATATCTGTTCAATGTAAGCAAAAGATGTCAAAACTGGCCTTCTGAGTGTTGGTGGATTTAAAACACTCCATCATTACTGACCATTGGTCATGCTTTCTGGAACTGATGGAAGTTAAAAGTTCAACAATATCTGGAGGGCCACAGGTTCGCCATACCTGAATTAAACAATTCATAATAGAATCATAGAATTGGATGAGACCATATGGGTCATATAGTCCAACTCTCTGCAATGCAAGAATCTGTTGCACAATGTTGGACTCAAACCCACGGCCTTGAGATAGCCATTGAGACAATAAAATGATTAAAGTATTTTAAAATAGATTATATATGCTTTATAAGACATACAACATCATACAAAGCACCCCAGAATATGTTTCAGATTGCAGCAGTATCACGACTGCAATCTTATGTACACTTTTACAGTAATTCCTTCCTGTAGCACCTTAAAGACCAACTAAGTTAGTTCTTGGTATAAGCTTTCGTGTGCATGCACACTTCTTCAGATACACTGAAACAGAAGTTGCCAGATCCTTCTATATATAGAGAAGGTGGGGAGGGGTATTACTCAGAAGGGTGGTGGGAATCGGAGATTGGCAGATAGCTGAGATGAGCCTGATGAGCCTGTTGACTACTCTTAACGACTGTAGTAGGTCTTACAGGAAAAGGCAAGGGGTGAGAAGGTGAGAAGTGGCTTAGTCATGTATAATGAGATAAGAATCCAATGTCTCTGTTCAGACCAGGTGTCTCCATAGTTTTAAGTTTGGTAATGAAAGTTACCAAACTTAAAACTATGGAGACACCTGGTCTGAACAGAGACATTGGATTCTTATCTCATTATACATGACTAAGCCACTTCTCACCTTCTCACCCCTTGCCTTTTCCTGTAAGACCTACTACAGTCGTTAAGAGTCGTCAACAGGCTCATCAGGCTCATCTCAGCTATCTGCCAATCTCCGATTCCCACCACCCTTCTGAGTAATACCCCTCCCCACCTTCTCTATATATAGAAGGATCTGGCAACTTCTGTTTCAGTGTATCTGAAGAAGTGTGCATGCACACGAAAGCTTATACCAAGAACTAACTTAGTTGGTCTTTAAGGTGCTACAGGAAGGAATTTTTTTATTTTGACTATGGCAGACCAACACGGCTACCCATCTGTAACTTTTACAGTAGTTGGGAATAAGCCCCATGGAACTGAATTGGACCTACATTTGATTAAACATCCTAGGATTGGACTGCATGACATTACTTTTAATATACTGAACGACTTTGCCTAAGTCCCTTAATACAAAATAATGAACTTTAAAATAGATTTCAAGCATGGACAATTCATAGTTTTCTGAGACAGGAGAAATATGGGGACAGGATATTTTTGAGACCAAGAGCTTAGCAAGATATTACAGCACTCTTAATATGGATAACACTATCCTGACTAGCTGATGCTTAGAATTTTGAAAGGATGTTTTGCATAGTGCTTTGGAACTAAAAGCAGTCTCTACTTATGAGGATTGGGGGTTTGATTTAATAAGGGAATGGGAAAAGAGTCATAGTCTGCCATACCCTTTTATGGTAGTTTTAGAACAGGTAAGCCATTTGATGTGCAGCTCAAATGTGAACTAGTTGGAGCTCTTGGCCTATTTTGAATGACAATCACTTAAAATGCAGATTTGCTGGTTTAAAATATCAGAAGTATAATCAATTGATATGTTCAGAATTCAATAAAGTTGGATCCTTCAGGGGTGAAAAAAATAGATTTTTAAATATGGAAATGTGCACATTTCAGATAAATGATCGGTACAAAGTTCACAATTTTTAAAATATATATATATATATCCCTGAGTCCCATTACATCTAATTAAATGTTCATATAGCTATAATTTTAAAAGAACTGGAATGACATATCTGGAAGCATGAAGGACCCATTTTGTGCAAATCTGAGACTGTGTGAAATAATGAGTACATTGTTCAGTGTCTCAGTGCTCTTGGCGATGTGAAACTGAGTTTATCACATTGTTAAAATCAAAAATATTATCTTAAACACTGTGATTCTCTCCTGAAGTATATTCTGGTAAATCAGCTTAAGGTCTCTTTAGGCTTTACATATACATACCCGGTATATGATTCTGATTTGATGCCCATGTTCTGGTTAGTTTCATTCTTGAATATATTAGTAAGAATGAGATCAGTGTTGAAGTTTTTCAGTTTAAATGGGATTTAAAAACTGAAGTTTTAAAGACCAGGGAGCCCTATTCACGCAGGTAAATTTATGGGTTTCACCATCAGTAAGGTGATAGCCTGTTTACTTAGAGAAGGCTGCACTGTCTACTTTTGTTCCATTTTACTTTTGCACCCACACCAAAAATAATGAGAAAAGACACCGGTCATTGGGTGAACTAGATCTAAAATTTTAATTAAACTCTACACAAAATCTTCAACAAAACCTAACCTAGGACAGGCAGCACTACTCAGTTGTGACCAAACTATTTATTAGCTAATAATCTCTCCACCCCACTATCAATACTGTTTTGACCCAGTGTTCAAAACAGTGACCCAAAACAGTGGCAGGCAAAGAAATCCTATTTGGCCCCTAGGCACTTAATTTTTCTATTAGGTGGATGGGAGCAGCTAAGAGACCCAGATCCAGGAGTCATGTAGACTTACATTTCCCCTCAAGCCCCACCCCAAAATCACCTCCATCGGCCATGTCCCAAATTCTTATGGATTGGGGAGCAGATTCAATTTTTATATATTTTTTGCCCATTATTCTTTTCTGTTGTTGGCCCAACCAATACAGCATGAACTGTTTGCCTTTAAGGGTGCAAACAGAAATTTTGCCTTGCATTCAAATTGCTTTGGTTTGCTGCACATTTTACTAACCCTGCTAAAACAGAGACAATTGGATCTCATGGTATGTGAATAAGGTTGCAATTGGTAAATTCTGTTGCTCATATCAACCAGGAATTGTGTCAATGATTTTAAAACTATAGGGAGCCAGGGTGGTATAATAGGGTTCCAGTCCCCACTCAGCCATGAAGCTCACTGATTGATGTTGATTCACTATTTGGTCACCTGGCAGGGATGTGTGGGGAAAGGAAGAGGAATAGGGGAGCATCCTGGGGTACCTTTACAGGTGGCTAGTGATTCCTGGCACTCACACCCAGGGCTTTGGGACCTGTGGGCAGAGGATAATCTACAGGGCCAATCAGTGGGGAGGGGGCAGGAAGGTTACTAGGCCTGGACCTCCAGCTCATAGCTCCCCTTCTCAACCCAATTTAGAAACTTGTTAATTTTTGGCAACTTTTTTTTGCTGTGCATTGAACGCAAATCTGATTCTATTTCTCTCTCAGCTTAGAGCTGCAAATTTAAGCAAATACGAGCTGTGGTTTGGTAAAAGGCATACCTTTTTTGTTAAATGATACAGATTTTGTCATATGAGATAGTTTAAAATGTTCATAAAAGCTAGTAAGAAATGTATTGGTTCATGATGGCACAACACAAGATCATGAGGAACGTGTTCTCTCAGACAAGCCGCTCAAACCTTTTGAGGTGCTGTGTGTGTGTGTGTGTGTGTGTGTGTGTGTGTGTTGCCATTTTTTTAAAAAAAATTGTGTTATGGCTAGAAACTTCCAAAGCTGGAAGTGTTCTGGGTCTCTAAGAGGGCTTGCTAACCTGTATCACCCATTTGGAGTTGTGGGACACCAAGGGGGTGTGAAACCTCCCTCCTCACTGAATGAGGTATGTCTTTGGGAATCAAGAACATGTCCACCTCATCTTCAACAACCTAGATGGCTCTCCCATGATACTAATTTATTAGGTTCCCCCTACAAAAATAGGTACCTGCACATGTACACTCCATGCAAATCCATCTGTTTATTAATAAAATGGCCCTAGTTTATCCCAACTACGGTTGACTCTTTCATTATTTTCTGCCTTCATTTGCAATTTGCAGTGTTCTCTATAACACAACCTTTAGTCAGGAATGATGCAGTTAAAATTGCTGCATGCTTCATTGTATTTCAAGGTGAAAAACTTTCCCTCCCTAATCGGATGAATCGAAGCTGCTAACTAGGAAAGAAAGTGAAGTGACACTCTGGGCAAAGTTATTAATGTAAACATATTCAGTGAACAATCCTGCAAAGGTCTCTTTTGAATGTTGTACTTTGCTCCAAACGAGACAGTTCATTTGTGTTATCACTCATGGTGTTAAAGAGGCTCCGCCAACTGTGAAGCATTCGACCTTCATTGAAAAGAAATTTCAGGCACGCTATAAAAACAATAACACTTCAATGAATTCAAAAATTAACTGCATACATTAGGACTTGTGATCAAAACACCTCTGTCATTATAACACTTCTTCTGCTAAACTGCTGCTAGATTGTGCAAGGCATTTTTATCTGAGCTGGGGCATGTGTTGTATAATTATTTTGTTTCTGCAGTGTAAATATAAACTACATTTTTGCCTTCATTAGACACATTTGAAGGGAAAGCCTGAGAGGATTAGACATTATTTTAATCTCATAGATTGAGCAGTTGGAATGTTACCTTTATTGCTTGCTTTAGCACTCCCTGAGTGATTTCATTATTATACTTCACTGAACCTATCAGCATATTGTGGGCTGTAGTTTAAGTTTTCAGTCCCTAGAGGTCTCTACATATCACAGTTTGGATTACTGATATAATCTCAGCTGCAAACAGAAATTCGAAATTCAGTATTTCACTCCTAAACTGCACTGTTCTTCTTTAAAAACTCCTGCCCCTACTACTGATGAGAATGTTGATTAATCCAAAAATCATGCAAGTGGACTTCTGCTGCTACAACTGTACTTTAATCTCCTGTTCTAGCAGTCCCTGCACATGCATACCCCCTGCTCCAGGAAGCCTACAACCCTCCAGAGCCCAGAAATGGGATTGATCCTGCAATGGCATAAATTAAAAAGAGATTTCTCTTTTTCTCCTCCCCTCTGATGTTTTGTCCAGGTGCAAGGAATGCTGGGTAAACCAGCATGGAGTGCGGTGCTAGGGGAAAATTTACTATTCCTAGCACCAGACATGCAATGATAGCCTTGCTGAAATTATGTTTAATGTTACGTAAAATGCTGTACTTTTAATTGCATTGTGTTCAAGTTGCTGCAAGTGCTTTGGGCCTATAATCAGTATTTTTCTATAGGACTATGGTTTTTCTACTCAAGGGTGGGGTAGGCTACTTTGTGACTGAGTTTTATATTTGGATCACAAATTGAATCACAAGGCAGTGGTGGGAGAAGATGTAACCTCAGTGTCTTTGCTGGTGTTTATATATGTAAATGAAGTTGCTTGCATCACACAAGCAAAGAAATGCACATAGCCGTTGGCATAGGTACTGGCTTCTAGGGACCAAAGCATTTTTGGCCCCCCCCATGTTTTTTGTTAGGGGGGGGACAGGCACCCACAGGTCAGAGGGCATTTGGCTTTGTCCCCCGGGCTCCTTGCAACATTGCACACAATATATCAGTTGGGTCCCCAAAATCACCCTGAGAAGCTGGTGTCTCTGGCAGTGGGGATTTTGAGTGTTGGCTAGTATGCATGCATGGAGACGTAGGGGAAGGAGATGTAGTGTTTTGATTTTTATTTGGAAAGGTACTCTTTAGTGCCATCAATTTGATTTTAGTGCCATCAATTTGATTTTAACTAATTGTTATAATGAAATGTTTTTAGAATGTTGGATTATTTGATTGTTGTTAGCCGCCCTGAGCCCGGCTTTGGCTGGAGAGAGTGGGATGTAAATAAATTTATTATTATTATTATTATTATTAAAATATTGTTTAAGGCTTGCATTGGGACCGGTGTGAGGAGGTTTGTAAAACTGATAACAATGTATCTTTATTAGTTCGCATCATTCAAAACTAAGTTCGGCAAGTAAAATTTTGAAACTTATTGTTTCAAAACTTACTGGAAAATATTAAAGGTGGTTTATTTCAGGTCAAAGATCTTCCACTTTTTACAATACCCAACCAGCCAATCATTAGAGAGGAGGAGTGATGAAAGAGATCCACCCCACCAGAGCTCACACAAAATAGGAGGAGGTGGTTTGGAGGAAAAGGATATGAGTGGAAGTTATGGAGGCTGCCAGTTGCGGCAGGATTAGCATCACCTCCATTTAGGCCATATCTCAAATGTAGATGTGCTGCAATGAAATGGCATGATCCAGTGTAGGACAGAGAAAACTCAAGAATGTGCATTGGAAATAGACAGAAGGATATTATAAGTAAAAGTTGGGAAACCATAGCGTGAGCACGTTTGTTCCAATGGGCTAAACAGGAAGTGTTGGTTGGAGGGAATCAAGTTGAGACAATTTATTGATGAAAGTGAGAGATAAAGAGAAGGTTGATGGCAGCTTAGCTGATTAAGGAAGTCGAGTGACAAAACTGTAACATGTCTACTGACAGATCCAGTCATGTTCGTCACACAGAAATCTGTGGGACTTGGCTAAGTCTTGTCTAACTTATCCTGCTGATTTCTATGGGAATAAAACAGGGCTTGCTAAGGCTGCAATGCTATACACATTTATCTGGGAGAAAGTCCAAATGAAGCCAGTGAAGTTTAGACCTGAATAGGTATGTATGCAGTTGTGCTGATAGTCTGGATCCAACCATGGTAGCCCTAAATCCTATGCCCCAACAAATCATGTTTAATAAGCCACACATTCCCTAAGATTCGCTTTCTCTTGGGCAAATGCCACCTTAACAGCAAGGCCATTTTGAACTGTCAAGTATAAAATGACCAAGTAGCTGCTAAAACAAATACATTGTTATTAATTCAGAACTATTGACATTTGTGTCTTTATGGATTTCATTCACCTCTGCTCTTACAGTAGTCATACAAGCCTCCTACCACTTGAGGGAGCCATCTTCACTTATAACTGGAAAGTCTCTAAAAGAAAGGTAACTGGGAAAGGGAGGGGGAGAGAAATAAACCAAATTATTTCACTGTTTAGAAGAGCTTTCTTGACATTTTCAAGCCCAGCTCTGCTTTTCTGTTTGTCAAGCAAACAGAATGGAATGTAAGCGGTTTCTAAAGAAGGGTTTGTAACTTTTTAAAGTGCAGTATGTTGGTTTATGTTTCGTTGTATAGACTATTGTGTTTCATTACTGAAGAATTGCTAGCATTGTTTATCAATGACAGGCTTATGTATTTTTTAATGACCAAGCATTCTTATCAAACTGGATGGGATTTTGCATGACAGATTAATAATACATTTGGATGGATTCTACATTGGAGTGCAGTTCCCCTTACTAGACTGCATGTGAATGACAACTGTGTGAAACAGATATAGTGCATTTACAAGGTGCATGTCATATAACATATTGCAAAAATTATAGCCAATTCACTGCACTGCTTCCAAAAAAGGTGCAGTGTATGAATGCCCCTTTCGTACCTAATAGATGTTCTTGAGCCTTATACCAGGATCAATGTATGTAAGAATAGAAATATATAAACGAGATACTGTATCAATTTTTTTTTAATGTTTAAGCCAAGCTTCTGTAAGCAAAGCTTTAAAGCTTATTCTTTTTGTGCTGAGAATTAATTTCTACACAAGAAGTCAGATTAGAGATGGAACTGTGACATGGAAGAGACAGGAAAAAATATGGAAGTTGGGTTGGCTAGGGATCTAGCTACTGGCTTGGAGCTGGTGCAGAAAAGAAAGGATGAAACCACCCCCTGCAACCCACTTCCTTCCCTGGGCAGTGTGAGCAGCATGGCCTCAGATGTGGCAGTACTTCCGCAGCTGCAGTCAGCCCCATAGATCCTGGATGAGAATTAGAATTGCTCTCCTTTTTCTCACCACCCAACTCCCTCAATACACTCTCTCTGTTTCCCGGGTTTCAATTTATGTCCCTTGCTCCAATCCCTCCCCATCCATTCCCTTGCCATGCTTCTCTCAAGCTTCTCTTCCCAACCCTCATGTTTGCAACCTTCACTCCTACTACACTTCCCTCTCTTTCCATCACTTGTCCAGTCACTTCCCTACATACCTCTGGCCTCCCTTTCACCGCCCCCAGCCAAACCTCTCCCTGCCTGTACATATTCTCTCTCCCTATTTCTTCCCTCAAACTCACCCTGCACATTCTCTCCACGCCTATCATCACATCCTCCTTCTCCAGCCATTGATAGAAACCAGGAATCTTTCTCCCTTTAAGGATGGAAACCCCACTGAGAGATGTATACACTTAAGGTGTTGATACCCTGAATCCAGCTGCCTTCCCACAGTTCTTTAAACTGCCCGACGCAGCCCATCTTGAAACTTAAAAGGTAATCGGGGTTGGCAGCATGAATGCTTGAAATCTTGCATTCCCTAAGGCTAATTTCCCTTCAGTCCAGCAGCAAGCTGTAAGAGCCCTGCTGGAACAGAACAAAAGCCCATCTAGTCCATCATTCTGTTCCCACAGTGGCCAACCAACTATGGGAAGCCCACAAGCGGTGCCTGAGTGTGATAGTGCTGAGGACCTCTGTCTGTGTTCTGTTTTTTTGCTGTTAGGGTCCCATGACAGGCTGAGGACAAGACATTACACAATCTCTTGTCTCCAGGTCTTTGGGGCAGTATTATTATTATTATTATTATTATTATTATTATTAATTTGTAGAGTGTGTCTTTCCAACAGTGTTGTGCAAGGATTCAGCAGCAAACCCTTCTTACTGTTTCCCTGGACACAGTGCATCTGCTTCAGGACATTTTGGACATTCTGCCTGAAATTAGGGGGAGTGATCACGGAATCCAGAAGAGAACAGGGATTACTTAACATAAAAATAAAAGCAGCCCCTTTCTTGCATCATTGCAGAACTGGGCCTTGTTTACTCACACTCTTCTTTGACAAATCCATTCCTTCTTTCTGAACAGCCTGTAATTTCACCATCTTGCACTGTTGGAGTTAAACTAAGCATAGAGAACACCAGATGATGTATGCTAAGAGAAGAATAAAGAAATTTCTTCCAAATAAATTGTCACATTAAATGTTGGAAGAATGTTAATTTACCTGTCCAACATCACTATTGCTAAGAGTACAGGTAAAATAATAATAATGTCATACTGTATATCGTTTAACTTGAGTAGCCATTTTCCTTTGGAAAAAGCTTTCCCAGTTATAAAGGCCCAGTTTATTATAGGATTATTCTCCCATGCTGAGATGGCAGTGTGTCCCACTTACAGAAGACAGTCCCCTATTTGAAGGGCTTTGGCATGCAAATATATATTCTAATTATGTGTTTTCTTGCATATTCATATGTTTTTTCTTTACATAGTTTTGTGCCTTGTTTTCTTTCTTTTTTTGTATCACTCTGTTGCTTTATAATTGAAATATTTTCAATTAAATGGCATTTTCTTGCATTAACTTATAATTATATTAGGAATCCTGAGAAAGATACATAGAATGGAAGAGAGAGAGGACATCCATTATTCTTTAAGTCCCATTAGTAACAGCTTCATCAGTACTGACACCCATATATTATTGAAGGGTAGGAGTAAAGTAGGTTCAATTCACCACACTGAGAAATATGCATAAGAAATCATTCCAATTTATCTAATGATTAACTATCTCATGTAAATAAAGACTGAATCTCTGGTACTGAGATATCTAATTAGTTGAAGGCCTGTGCCAATATCACAATATGATCCATACACCATACATAAATTCTGCATTGGAAGATATACAGATACTATACATGTTGTGAATGTAGATGAGGGGAGGGGAAAACACACTTATTTGCATAGTTAAGCAAAGTTGTGTTGTCAGGAGAAGTATTTGTCATCTTCAAGCTAAATGTTAGCACACGTACAAGAATTCTCCGGATGGCTGTGGTATGTTGGATTTTTGTTCCCAACTGAAAAACAAACCCTTGGTTATTAGTGAATGCATGAGTGCCCTGATGATGATTGCTCGGGAAACTGCTCTTGTATTAATTTCGGTACTTTCCATAATGTGCTGTTTTAATCCCTGTCAGATTTTTCGCCCTGGAGGGTGGAAGCTTCATATGAAAAGAAAACCTATAGCATTTAATTCCTAGAATATTTGCAGATTTAAGAAACGTTTGTGCAGCTGTCTGG
The DNA here is from genome assembly GCF_965113315.1 of Podarcis vaucheri. Classification (NCBI taxonomy): domain Eukaryota; kingdom Metazoa; phylum Chordata; class Lepidosauria; order Squamata; family Lacertidae; genus Podarcis; species Podarcis vaucheri. The sequence continues at coordinate 35,507,579 of NC_138767.1, forward strand.
CAGAGTCATTGGGTTCTAGTGGTGAGAGATCACAAGCAGCTAATCTCTTTTGCTCTAGTTACAGGTTTACTTCAAGGATTACATCATTAGCATCACAAAACCACAAAAGGTGCTTTTATGTAGCTCCTTTTAATATAGGGCGATGGTGAAGGAGGCATCAGTGCAAACCATATCACACCATCACCCAATCCCACAGGAAAAGAAAGTTATGAATGGGTGCTTCCCCAGTACATCATCATGTCATTGTGGAAAAACCCTCAAGGGAACCCACAGGGGAAGAAGGCTCAGAGCCATGCATCTCCTGCCAATTTTATTCAAACTCACAAGGGCAGTTAAGGTGTCTATACCTGGGAGGTGTGCCATGGGCTTTTGTATGTAACAAATTTCTGGAGAGCTAACATAACAATGCATATCAACCTGGTTTATGTTGTCCACAGGTAACACCACCTGGGCGAGTCTTATTAAACGTCAAATGTCACATTAACTTGGCTCTTCAGATCCAATTTGGCTCAGACCTCCCATTTCATAGGGTTGTATCTAATGCTGCCATTCCACTCATGCAACAGACTTCAACTTGAGCAATGGATCTTTCCCTTCCTTTCCCCTGTGGACACCTGTCCACCACCCCACAAAGCCTCAAAATCTGATCCAGAGTGTTGAGGGAGCAGATTGGGGTGGGAGGAAGAGAAGATGGAGGTAGAAGTCCCATTGCTTGAGTGGAATGTTCCTCATGCCCTATGATACAGTCCAGTGTGATGTCTTAACTTTCCCTTGGAGTGTTAACTGTCTTAGTCCAGAGTGTTGTAAATTTGAAGTGTGTTTTGGTCCTCAGAGTTGCTAGTCTAGATTTCTCCGTGTTTGCTGGGTTCACTCTAAAATTATTTTGAAATACATTTCTGAGATTCAGCTGGAAAACAACAATCAATACCTATCCAACCACTTCTTCTGTGCAGACTAACAGGCCACAAATAATTCAGAACAGCCCATGAATGAAGACAGTCCATAAAAAATATAGCCATTAATCGTCATCATCAGTCAGATTTTGGAAATATTTGCCATGTCTTTCACTGCATATGAACAACAGAAATTACAAACTGCATCCAATTATACAACTGAGGCATGGGGTGCGCACCATGTGAAACATTTGGTACCAAAAGTACTTTCTATATGGCAGTAAACTGTGTGGTTTAAATTGGTATGTATTCCATAGACTCCTAATTACATAGGAAGGAATTCAAGAAATGTTTCACACAAATGTTCTGATGGGACTCACTACTTTAAGCTGAGCTAGTTAATAAGAAGCATAACTTCTTTTTCCACAGCTTGTTTTAACCAAGGGAAAATAAAAGGGTTATAATTGTAGAAATAATGAGAATCTATTATTAATCATTTGGACTGTATTCCTATACATAATTAGGGGCAACTTGAGATCCATAGGCGTCAATCTTGTTCATGCACAACTCTGAACAGATTGCAGCTTTATATATCACTTTGAACACACAGCATGGTTTACAACCTTTGTGCTCATCCTCATAACAAATCTGACATCTCATGCTTTCATAATTAATGATTTTAGTGAAAAATTGCAGCAATTATCTCTTGACATCTGCTACAGATAAAGGCTTGGATTTAATGACCTCAGATCTATCATTCCTTGGTTCAAATAATCTGCTTTTCTACAAAAACCTACAACAAATATTTTTCCATTAATAAACATACTTATTCCCCATGCTCTTGTATAGTGTCATGTTGTAAAACACACCCACCCACACACCCATAGTTAGTGCAGAGCAAAAGGTCTGGCAATTATAATTGGGCATAGAGTAGTCGGACATACTTGGTTTTTCCTTCACATCTCTTTCTTTGGGTTGAAACACATTTTTATTTTGGGAATCATAGAGCACTGTGATATTTTCTTTATTACATTTTTACCCACTTCATTAAAAACGAAAAACGAAAAGCCCACAGCTTAATTCCTTGTGTCCAATCTAGGCAGCTAATGCAGCCAGGCCACTTTCAGACAGCTTTCTGGATCATATTGCCAATTTAAGTTAGAGGTAATAAAACCACTCCTATTACGAGTGCTGTAGCTCATTTGAACTGTAAAATAATTAAGTATAGCTAGAACAACAGCAAAAAATTAAACCCCTATTGTTTCAGACTTCATTACCTTTTCAGGCACACACTAGCTGTAAATAATGACTGCAGAGATGGTGTTAGGGGGCTCTGTTCCTGATCTTCATATGTTACTTAGAATGTCTTGAATATCTCCCATATATACAGCAAAACACAGAGTTGTTTATACACTATTTTTAAAGCCTACCTGCTCACCTTTGCAGTTACTATCCAAACATACTTAATGTCTTAAAGGGGTTATTAACATTAGGTAAAGGGACCCCTGACCATTAGGTCCAGTCGTGGCCAACTCTGGGGTTGCGACGCTCATCTCGCTTTATTGGCCGAGGGAGCTGGCGTACAGCTTCCGGGTCATGTGGCCAGCATGACTAAGCCATTTCTGGTGAACCAGAGCAGCGCACAGCAACACCGTTTACCTTCCCGCCGGAGTGGTACCTATTTATCTACTTGCACTTTGACGTGCTTTTGAACTGCTAGGTTGGCAGGAGCAGGGACCAAGCAACGGGAGTTCACCCCGTCACGGGGATTCGAACCACCGACTTTCTGATCGGCAAGTCCTAGGCTCTGTGGTTTAACCCACAGCGCCACCCATGTCCCATGTTATTAACATTAATGATATTATAATCCAGTAAGAGGAAGCTACATTTTCTGTATTTACATGTTATAGTATAATAGATGCCTATATTATACACACACACATGCATACACATGCACTATGCATGCCTGTTGTTAATATAAATACAATTATGCTAATTGAGTCCATACTCCCCCTGTTTCTGTTAGTCAGAATGATCAGGAAATGAACAGGTGAATGGAATCTCTCCCTCCTCACCACATACTTCTGCTGCTGATCTCCCTGTCACCATGGAGTTAAAGGGAAGATATCCTATGATTAGGGACGCGGGTGGCGCTGTGGGTAAAAGCCTCAGCGCCTAGGGCTTGCCGATCGTAAAGTCGGCGGTTCGAATCCCCGCGGCGGGGTGCGCTCCCGCTGCTCGGTCCCAGCGCCTGCCAACCTAGCAGTTCGAAAGCACCCCCGGGTGCAAGTAGATAAATAGGTACCGCTTACCAGCGGGAAGGTAAACGGCATTCCGTGTGCTGCGCTGGCTCGCCAGATGCAGCTTTGTCACGCTGGCCACGTGACCCGGAAGTGTCTCCGGACAGCGCTGGCCCCCGGCCTATAGATGTGAGATGGGCGCACAAACCCCAGAGTCTGTCAAGACTGGCCCGTTCGGGCAGGGGGTACCTTTACCTTTACCTATCCTATGATTGGGGTGGTAGGGATGGCTTTTGGGGACAGAAAATGGAAATTATTCTTAGGGATGGGGGAGAAATTTGATTAAGTTTGCCTTTGAAGGCCAGCCTACCAAATTTGTTCTTTATTGTCACAGACGGAGTGAAATGGCCATGCTTTGAAATTTGCAAATCTCCGAATATTGCAATGCAGTTGTCCAACCAATAAATGTATTTAAAATTGGATATACTAAGATAAAGTGCACTCTTTTAGAGGAAACCAATTTGCAAAACTGTCTACGTTGGGCAAAATGTAATACAAAAATGTGTTTATTAGGAGATGTTTGCACTAAAATGACGACAATTTTTCATCAAATTGCTGCAGAAAGATGGAGAACTGGATTTAAGAATAGGAATCACAGGTGGGCAGGGCACTCTTGCACTCATGTCCTGCTTGAGGGATTTTCACATCTTGTTGCTTTACTAAATGCACAATTGATTCAGCAGGCTCACCTTATATTTTTCTATTCCATAAGCAGGGCATGAGCACAATAGCATTTGTTAGGATTTTTCTTGCCAAGCCAGGTTGCTTAGCTGATTTGTTGAAGCCCAGTAACTCTTTAATGTAGAGGAAAGACCCACACCAGAAGTGGATTTAGGGAAGTGTGAGCCGTTTGCCCGCACTGGACGCTAAAGCAGGAATGCGCTGCCTGGGCTGCCACATCAATGGTGTAGAATGGAAGGTGAGAGATCAGGGGGGTCCCAACTTTTAGTGTCACATGGAGCACTGTTGACATTTGAAAGTCCAAAGCCTGCCACTGCCCACACTTGCTGATTGGCCTGCCAGTATCTAGTCATGAAGCACTCTTTTTTGAACTGTCTGGGCAACTTGGATGCTAAAGGTATAAGGAAAGCCCTGCTGTATCAGGTCAAAGGTCCACCTAAAAACCCTCAGTGGGTCAGTAGTAGCCATTGATATTAGCCATTGGTGGAGGCAGAGGAGAAGTCCCTGTAATTAGCTTCTTTCATCAACCAAAGCCTTTAAATGGCCAGGGTTGGTCCTGGAGCCACAATGCAACAATGGAAAAGTCTTAATTCATCATTTCCATTACAGACACAAGGCTGGGTATATTTCTGAATTCCAAACCCAAAGGATAAATTCAGAGGAAGAATATTTTGAAAACATATTTAATTAAAGCTTAGTAGTAGCAGGAGAGCAAGGGGTTTAACAGCTGGTATTAAACTGTTGAGTTCAATGGGGCTTATTGCCAGGTAAGTGTGAATACGACTGCAACCTCATGAAGGTAAAAAGGTAAGTTTAAAGAGCTCAAGTAATGACTAGCAGAGCCCTGCTGGAAGTCAATATGATAGGCACGATGAATAGGGCAAAATGCTAAGCTACCTAATACTTGCAGAATCTGCTATGTGAGCATCAAAAAGCAGGGAAGTTCTACTTTGGGAGGAAGCAGTCCTCTTCCTTTTCATTGTTTCACACCTGAGTCAGGAGTACAGAGTAAGCAAGCTGCAGATATTAAACAAACATTAAATGAAATATTAAAATATGTTAAATATCCAGACAAACACTGCCAAGAAGAAAAACCTGAAAATGTAAAACTAGAAAGCTATTCAGTGCCTGTAATATAACACTAGTAAACATGAACAGAATAAGTCAAGCCATGCACTTTAAAATTTTCATGGGAAAGCTCATAAGTAAGAGAGTATAAAAAGGCAGTTTGCAGAAACTATATTGACATACATTGAATTTTAGGATGCAAATGGGAGGAAATAAGTCTTATAGGAGGGTGTGCTTAATATATTTCCCATCTAACATTTTTACACTATAGCTTGTCTCCTCCCTTAGATTCCCTTTTCATATGGTTTCAAATGCCTGTTTGGGAAGTTTGCAGCTTACCACGTGCTTTATAACTGGATACGGACATGCCAATCAGCACATGATTGTCCTTCTCCTGCATTTAAGAGTTACTGGGCCTCAAAATATATATTGACTAAGCAGCGTCATATGGCAAGTACCATCCTAACTACCAAATGCTAGAGCATCCTGACATGTTACATAGTTGGAAACTATGGACAGGCCATTTGTCTGACGCACAAGGGCTTCTTATGTTCTTAAGGTCATCTAGTAAGTTTCATGGTCATCAAGGAATATGAAACCTGATCATACACATCTCACCTCAATCCTCCATGCACTGTACCATGTTATCCCCTATGATAACCCCTTTAAATGTTATGCCTAAGCTCACATAAGGAGATTTTAAGTGTTCATCTTAAAAGTTTTGAGAAATCTAAAGTACTCCTAGAATTGTATCTGAAAAAGAAGGTCAGTCTGTCAAAGATAGGTTTTGATTTTGAAGCTATTTATTGGATGGGTCTATTGACACCTGGAGAGATAACTAGCTCTATCAATTTGTAACCGAGTTGTGTAATTGCTCCATTTCAGATGAAGTGAAATGTAGAAAAGTTACACTTTTTAAAAAGACATCATGAGCATAATATTTCACATCGATTTCCCCCCTTGATGTTCTTGTCTCCTGGTGAGAAAATTTCATGCATTAGGCATTTAAAAAAACCATTGTATCTGATCTGACGGAACAGCAGTAAATCTCCATGTACATGACTTCATCTTAACCAGCCACAAATCTGACAGTGTTATCATTCCCTTTATAATTCTTTTGTTACTGTAGTCTTTCTGCCTGCTGCAATTTCTTTTTGCAACATGCCTCCCATGAATACTTCTTGTACTTTCAATACCTGATATGCAATATGGGTTTTATGCATCATCTTCAGAAAGTTGTCATTGCCCTGTACATTTCATTCCAGAACACAATAAGCATCTGCCCCCCCCAAAAAAAAAACTTCCTAGGATTTCAAATGAGTCAAACAATTGACTTATAACTGTTCCAAGCCAGGGGAAGAATATATCCCTTGGAAATCCTGTACCACACTCTGCTGGAATGATATGCCTGACTAGAATGTGTCCGGGAAATGGGATAGTACCTCATACATACATCGATGAAGACACATGTGCATATGCAGAATCCTTTTGTTTAGCTGAAATGCAGCCCCTGTGGGAAAGGACATAGCTTAGTGGTACTAGAGCATCTTCTCTGCATGGTAAAGGACCCAGGTTCTGTGTCTGGCATCCCCGGGTATAGGGCTGGGACAGATCCCACTCTTAAGAGACACTACCAGTCAGCATAGACTATAGTGAACTATATTGACCAATTGTTTGACTTAGTATAAAGCAACTTCTTAGGTAAGAGTCATGTCCATTGTGCCATTCACTTTTCTCGCTAGTCCTGCCCACCACTGGAATGTGGGCTATTAAAGGTTATCTTCAAGGGAATGTGGTCTTTTGGCTGAAGAAGTGTTCCCACACCTGGTTTACATTGTGAAACAAAGTGATTTCCTTGGTTGCATATGCTTCCCCCCTCTGTATTAGTTATATGCAGTTTACAAGGAGGGCAAAATCCCCCGTGAAATTTGTTGACGCCGAAAAAGTAACAGCTTAATGCATAATGCATCAATTGTAAGTTTCAATTAGTAAATGGTACAGTCATAACTCATAAAGCATCTTACAATATACCACGATTGGAAAATCAAGTTCATATTAAATATATAGCTCAATTTGCAAATTATGTATATCAGCATCAGCTTAGCACACAGCGCGTTACCCCCATAATCTGTTAACGACAAGATTTTATCAGTGAATGACAGTATATCCCATTTTACCAGGAGCGCGCACACACAAAATTACTTGAGTTATGAAGGAGAGTGTTAAGAACTGGAACATGCGTGTCAGGCTTGAAATATGCAATTGGCCCAGTAAAATATTAAAAGAAATGAGTAAAATATGCAAAAATAAGAAACTCATTTTACCTTGATTATTAAATGAGGCAAATACATTGGCATGCAACTCTATCTGGGAAAGTATGCTAAGTGGAAGAGATACACAGCTCGTTTGGCAAGTCATGTAACTAATTCAGCAATTAATTAGTGAAGGGGAAAATTTTATGACCAAAAAAGGTGGGGGGGAAGCATGCTCCCGCTAATGCCTGTGCCTGGAATAATTTTTCTTTAAAACAACATCTTGTGAATAATTGCATATAAAATTGCAAGCCGTAGGAAAAATATAGACGACCTAATGGTTTAGTGGGGGGCGGGGAGCACACAACTCTTTGAAAACTGGATTATGCATCATCACTTGAATGCATTAAGGCATAAATAATTATAATAAGGTTATTTCCCCCAAGAGGTTTGGTATGATAATCCCAGGTGGCTTTGCATAGTGGACAACTTTTGAAGGAACACGAAGCCAACTTCCTAAAGCCAACTAATAGGCATATTTATCATCTTTAAGATCATACTGTTAATATGTTGCATGGTCTGCTTAATTCCTTAAATTTGCTGGTGAATAATTGCCCTGTCGGGTTCAAGCAATAATCCATTTAGCAACATCTAATCTTGGCAAATGGTAGTGAAAGGTATGCAGCCTCTGAACAGTGATTGGACGATGGGCTATTATAAACTACTTGCCAATGGACTTAACGTTTCTGTGTAAAAAGAATGTATTCCGGTACCTTAAAATGAACCAATTTATTATGGCACAATGTTTCCTGGAGTAGCATCTACTTCCTGGAGTCATGGGATGTTATACATACATGGGTTTGGAAAAAATTATGCTAGCAGGGATGCCAGAAGGACATGGAATGCAAGAATATGGCCTGCGATGACTGTGGCTACATTCACATCATACTCTATGACACCACTTTAAACAGTCGTCGTCCCACTGCCCCTATTCCACTCAGGGGGACGGTTGCCACAGTGATTTAACAATCAAACACTCTTCACAGGGAACTCTCAGAATGTAGCTCAGGAAAGTGACTCTGTCCCTTTAACAAACTACAGTTCCCAGAATTCTTTGGAGGAAACCATGACTGTTTAGAGTGGCATCATAGTGCTCTAAATGTATGGTGTGAATGTGGCCAATATACAGTAATTACAATGACCATACACAAAGTAGTGTTGATGACGACACAAGCATCTTGGCAAGTAACAACTGTGGGAATGCTGGCTGGGGAAATGGAAATTCTAGTCCAAAACAGCTGGAGGGGAACACTGCAGTCCATTATACTTGCAAGAAGAAACTTTCAGATATTCTTAAACCACAATAGGGGTGTGTGTTTGTGTTTTCTTCCCTGTTAAGATGTCATCTGAAGTTTAGCTGCTGTAGGGAAGAAAATATTTGATTTCCCCATGTATATTGCTGTCTATTTTACTTGATTTATGACCCACCCTTGTTACTGAGGGTAATTAACAATCACATAAACATCACCATGCATAATAAAAACAGTGACATTTGATTATAAATATAGATTTTATTGTAATATTATAAGCCCAGAGTTATATCTGATCTCCCCCTGGTTTTCCCCCCTGTATCTGACAGGAAAGTCTTATATTGTATAGCTTCTGCATTAGATGTAGGCTTGGGAAAATATCAGAATGGAAACGTTAGAAGCACCTCTATTTATTCCTTCAATTTTAAGCATACCTGATATGTTAATACAGCATCTTTGGGTTGAACTTAGGCATTGCAATAGAACCCAGGAAAGAACTCCTTTGTTCATGCCAAGTGCCACCCTGTGTGAAGACTTGCTTCACTCAAGGTTACTTCATGGACAATGCAATCCTATTTTATGGATGGGTGGGTCACGAGAGGTATACTGATGGGTATACTCTAGGACTGGCATACTTTCTTGTTCTAGGGCTGATCAGGTAATACATATGCTTCCCACACGGATCTGATCAGTCACTGTGAGAACAGGATACTGAAATAAATGGGGCACTGGCCTGATCCAGCAGATACATCTTATGTTCTTATGGAAGAAGGGCTTTTGTACCTGGCAGATCCAAAGTTTCCCTGGCCACCTTGGAAATGCCTCCATTTGACTTTTGCTGCCATTGCAGCAGCACCATCTGTGATATTCAGAGTGGCCTCCAAATATCTGAATTCAGGGGCAAACAACAGGGATAGCTGTTGCTTTCATTATGTGCTTGTACATCTCAAAAGCATGTTCTGATGATGCCCTAGGCAATGTGTCTTTTCTGGTGCAGTTCCTCCTCTGACAGTGGGCCCAGGAGGTCCAGCCCTGGTTGCTGTCCAAGAATGCCAGGGCCTGTGCAACTTTACAGTCAGGTCTTACCACTTCCAATTCTTTATTTTTTTCAAAATGGAGGCCAGCCCCTGATCTAGAAAAAGTTCAACTGCTGGAGCCAATTCTCCAAAACATGAGTGAAATATGTGATTCCTCATAAGGTCAATTAAATTGTGGCTCCTTCCTTTGTAACATAGTCTCTTTGTAGCATTAAAAAACCCAGTCCTTTCTAATTTATCACCTCCTTTCTCCCTTAGGCTCATCTGTAAATTATCAGGTTATAAATTGATGGCAAAGCCTTATGTTTTTTAATTATTATTGTACAGTTCCTAGTAACTCTAGGTGCTTTGAAAATAAAATATGACGACAACTAGAAGTATGGTTTTGTATCAGAGTGTTTCAAAGAGGGATGTAATTCAATGCCTGTCACTCACTAGATGTGTTATGTTGGTGGCAATATGAAAGTGAGGGATGGATTGCAAAACCGAGGCAAGTTAACTTCCACAAGGCTAGGCATTGCCATTTAAATTTTGTCAAACCTACACAAAATACCACCAAAATGGAAACATCTTAGCATGTCAATTGTATACAGCTCGGCATGTAGCCTACGGAAAGTATGACTCCCTCAGATCTTCAAGACCCTGGCCTCACACAGCTAGAGAGTTTAGTTTTAGGAATAAGTAATGTCTGAATTGCATTTGAGTTCCTGTTAATATTGTCTGGAAAGCAAAGCATAAAGTTTAGCGTGAGCAACTGGAGCTTCAAGAAGCTATAGGCATCTTTTGGCTGTCTCTCAACAATCCAAGGCGATATAGCATCAGCCCAAACGTCTAAGGGAAGCTTTATGCAAGTTTCCAAAGAAAAGGAAGGAAAGAAACAAAATACATTTAAGGGGTTGGTTCAGTGATGTTCTTTACTTCACCCACACATTGCTTTCCTTAACACTGAAAAAGCTCTACCAAAATATATTTTGTATAGCTAAAATATTAGTTCAGAACTTAATGAGGGAAAATGCATTTTTCAACAGCTAACTTGTGGCATTCGGAATGCATTTGCCTTAAGAATGTTGTGGACTTTATAATATATAACTTCAGCCTAAGGTAATCATCCTGCATCAGCTAATTAAACTCCAGTAAGCCAACCTCCCCACTGTCCTGAACCCCTGGCCTACCTGGCAGCAAGACATTATGTCAAGTCCCAAGTCCGGGGATTCAAGCCACACAAGCAAAGTCCCAAGTCCAAAGATCAGGAAACACAATCTAGGGTCAATCCAAGTAGCCAAGTCGGCAGTCCAGCAGTCAGAATACAGCCCCGAGTCAAACCTGAAGCACAATCCCATACAGGAGCATCCAAGCCAAGGCCCATTAACATTGGCAGTTAAGCAGATACAGCACCTCAGCTCTGCTTCCCCTTTGCCCTTTGCATGCTGATTGCAGCATCTGGGCTTGATGAGGCATGTGACCCTCACCTGTCATAAGTCTACTCCAGCTGAGGAATCACATCCCTCCTCCTCAAGATAATGAGCCCCACCTGGCCAGCTGGGCTGTGGGCCCTTGCCCACCTCAGCCTCCTAGAGTACAACTCCCACTGCTCCCTATGCCTCAAAGACCACCGTATGCATAGGGACAGGGGCCCCTCTGGTTTTAGTGATGATCTGGCTTCATCTGGACAAAACGGTCCTTCAGGGATTGTTCACTAGTGAAGGAAGGGTGTTCCAGTGCCACATTAGGTTTTGCACTTGTGTATCCTATGTCCTGTCAGTACAAGGGGCCCAAATGGTCCGATTCTGTTTGGTGCCATTATTAGAGAGTGCCATCATGCTAAGATTTCATAAAGTTGTCAAACAATTAATAGAAGTGGAATACAAAAAGGGAGGTGCGAGGAGGTCCTTGAAATAAGTGAAGGAAAGATAAGATATTGAAATTGTTTGATGTTGATTTGATGTTGTTCGATGTTGTTTGATGTGTTTTTTATTTTGTTTTGTTAGTTTAATGTGTTAAGTGTTATGTAGTGTTTTGGTATTGTATTGTGTGTGTTTTTTTGCTTTTTGTAGTGTTTAAATTGTTGGAAAAGTAATAAATATTATTTTTTTTTTAAAAAAAAAAAGATTTCATAAAGTTGTCATATGTCTTCCTTCTCCCCTACTAGCTGATGGAGAACCTGGATGTGATGTTAATTTTTCAAAATAAAAGCCTGTCTCATAATGTGAAGCATGCTGCATTGCCTGGGAGTCTGATTCTCCTTCACATTACTGCTGCTTGTATTTTGGTGAGGAGAATAGGCCTCTCTCTCATGAACCAGAGAAATATGAAAGGCAGCACTGTATGTGTAGTGGCAGAGAAAATTGAAGGGCCAGTCTGTGCATGTACTACAATTTCTTTTCTTTTCTTTTCTTTTCTTTCCAGAACAGCACCAACCTGGGATGCGTCAAAGGGTACTTCTGAAAGCTGAAAGCTAAAAGCTGAAAGAAAGAAAAGAAAGGGAACTTGAGAGTGCAACATTGCTTGGAGGGCGGAAGGCTACAGTTCAGAAGAAAATCTAAATTACAGTTTTATCCGCAATCCCTTATGCAGACATAATTTAGGATATGCTCAAAAGTGGGATGAAGTCACTCCAAAGATGATAGTGAATAAAAATGCAATCAGGAAATTGTAAGGCCTTTGGGGAAACAGATGCTAAAAGTTGAAACAGTTATGAGGAGGAGACAGGGGAAAGAGAGAGAGAGAGGGGAGATCTTAAAGAGAGATACAAAAGATTAATTAGAAGGCTCAGAGGCACCGGTGACACATGCATCATAGTGAAAGCTCGGTTTTCAGCGTGGAGTGTGCTATCAATAGCAGTAAGTACAAATGTTGCTTTTAAAGAATCAGATGTTCCCTTATAATGAATTGAGCATTTTTATTGCACTGCACGGCTGATGCCATAGAGAGACATTGCAAAGAACAATGATAAGATGGTGAAGGAAGGCCCTTTGTCACAGCGAGCGACAGTAAACAACTTCAGCATTGTGCCGCAAAGTTGTTTTGCTTGGCTGAGAACAATAGATTTAACAGGTGTCATGTGGCTCAGACACTGGGTCTATCGCCATCTCCAGGGTGCCAAGGCATTCCTTAAAGTTTCTGTGGAAGGAATTTGTTGGTAGGATTTGGATTGTAAAGGCACGTGAGCATCTGCCGCCTGTTCAGCCTCATTACCATTTGCACAATTAAGTCCTGTCGGTTTCAGTCCACCAGCCAGGGCCCCTTTTGCTTCCCTCTCTCCATGATAAGAGAATCCAGCTCCAATTTACACAAAGCTGGTTTCATTGTCAAGTGAAACACCAGTATTTTAATAGTGTATTAGCAAAGTAGCCAAACAAACATGCATGGTGGGCAATATTAATCGAGTCATTTAAGTGCTTAACTGACGCAGTGCTTTTGTCCTGCTTCTAGTATTTAAATTAGAATCGAAAGCTAACCCAGAATCCAAAGCCACCCTAAACAAAGTGTTGGCAGACATATTTTTTAAAAAAATATAAAATCAGCTAAATTAGTAGTCATTAATTCCACATGGTTGAGAGTTTGCCATGTGTGAAGTCTTTAGGAGGTTGACCTCAAACTAGGCATTCATTGAGGGTGGCACAAAGATTTTCTTTTCTGCCACCTACCAAGGCTGTCCCTGAAATCAGAGATGTGGAAAATCCAAATCTGGCATATTCTGCTTTCCTCACAGTATAAAATATATTGTCTTTGTTCACGCAGGCAGCTTTTGAATACTTGAGGTTATTTATTTGAGCATTTGTCTAGCTTTATCATGCTTTCCTTATTACTTATACTAATGGATGGAGACTTTCCACGCCAAAACAACTTGTACTTCCCAGTTTGATACAACCCTTTCCATAATAAAAAAGGTGAGAAATGTCAGAGGTTTATCTTGGCTGAGCATAACAAAATAAGGCATGGTGTCATCATACAGTTTACCAATAAAATAGGTAGCAATCATAGGGGCATCTGGTCTTATTCCATAACAGCAGGTGCAGCATGATCATAATACACAAAAATATATACAGTGGTACCTCGGGTTAAGAACTTACGGTAATTCATTCTGGAGGTCTGTTCTTAACCTGAAACTGCTCTTAACCTGAGGTACCACTTTAGCTAATGAGGCCTCCCACTGCTGCTGCCGCACCGCTGCTGCACGATTTCTGTTCTCATCCTGAAGCAAAGTTCTTAACCTGAGGTACTATTTCTGGGTTAGTGGAGTCTGTAACCTGAAGCATCTGTAACCTGAAGCATCTGTAACCCAAGGCACCACTGTACATAGCAAGTGGTATGTATGTCCATACATTAATGATCTACTCAGGGTTCTACTAAATCCCTGAGAAGGTAGACTCTTACAATTATTACTGGACACCTCCATCAACAGAAAGTTGTGGTGCTCGAAACATTCACCCCTCCCAAAAAACAGGCAACCCTCCCCTGCAAAATCAAACATAGTAGAAAGGAATCAGACCTCTCCCTTCCAAAAGGAAAATCCCCACCAAACATCAAAAAGGTGTTCATTGTTGTCGTTTTTAAACAACAACCTCATTTAATAAACAAAAATCAAAATTTGGGTTGAACAATAGAGCTTCACTGGCACGAAACGAGGTATCTGAGGGTGTTGCGATGGTACAGGCACTACACTGGGGGCTCCAATTCCAGAACATGACAGAGTCACATCCTTGTTATGTTTCCAGAAGCACTCAGCAAGCCATATTCTAATGAGGAAAAACATGCCCAACTGCCAGGAAGTATAGAAAGGCTCTGGACATTTCTCACATCCTATATAATTCCCTCAATCCATGTGCACCACCCTATGCTTGCCTGGTGTGGCACCTGACTGTGGGCAAATGCTGTCAGGTGTGAAGCCTGTACGCATGTGTCCACTGCACTGGCAGTGCACAAGGCTAAGCTCATGGGACCCTTATGGTAACACTCCTCACCATCATCTTTGCATTCATAGGGACATCAGAAGCTGTGTTTGTAGCAGATCTGACTATTTGCCCTTCTTGCCCTTTGTAATTTGCTCTACCTGGCAATGACTCTCTAGTTTTTCAGGCAGAGGCCTTTTGTATCAACTGCTTCCTCATCCTCATTCCTGGAGATGCCAGAGATTGAATCTGGAACCTTTGGCGTGCAACTCATGTACTCTGCCACTAAGCAACTGTCCCTCCCATTCAGGAGAACTGATACAGGCATAAGGGGAGACCAGATGTTTCAATGTATGTTGTGGAAGTTTAATGCTTATGGAAGACAGTGTCTGCTCTTGCAAAATGAGAAGTGCATCTGCTGGAGCTTTCAAATTAAATAAGCAGGTAGGAGCTGGCATTTGAAATTAGAACAGTGATCTCCTTTGTTTTATATCATATATTTACAAGGTCAAACACAACTGTATTGGTCGCTAGCCAAAAACACATGCAAGATGTCATGTTTGAAGGCACTTTTAATTCCAAGCAGAACTTTACAGTGCTAGAGCATGTGCTAAAATCTGATGCATCTGCTCTTCAGTGAGATCAGCAATGCTAGTGCTCTAATTTATAAGTCAACTCCGCTTTAATTTATGAAACCAAATATACATTCCTTCTTCCAGGATAAAACTTTATGCCTCTTTGACTGCAAGTATAACTTCTTCACGTGTTATAAAACTGACTGATGGAAAGTTTAAGCCTACTTTATGGCTCCATTTGCAGTATAATACGAACATTCCTTCAGATGTAAGTGTCTATGGTAATCTCTGGTTAAATCCATTCGGAATATGGTAGGCGAGGGCGGAGGGGTGTGTGGAGGTTTTCTTCTGGGGCCAAAGCAAATATATGTTGTTCATACGCCATTTAATATAGGTAAAGACTAAAATAAAGCTGTCTCTATGGCAACAAGAGTTAATTTATTATTATTACAACTACTAGCTGCTCCCTTTCACATCGATTGTTATCCTCAATCTGGACCAATTTTGCAGCCAATAAAATCGTGGAGGAAATATTTCAGGAATGTGTGCAGTTTTACTATACTTCATTAAAGCCAAATGTACACAGCAGGGTGGTACTTTCAACAAAGGCCGAGTGCACACTCTCAATTAAAGGCCACAAACATTGCATTATGGAAAGAATTAGTCACTATTGTGAGTTTTAACCAAGAGAAACCTCCCCCGTCCTCTCCATTGTTAGCGAGAAATAAGAAGAAAGAAAGAAAACAGCGTTAAGTGGCTTCCCCACCCCTTTGTTTCACTGTTATGCATTTTTTAAGTAGATTGATTTTTGCGGTCAAATCCCTACTTTCTAATCCATCCAGGCCCCATTTTCTTTCTGAAAGAGTCTCAACATTCATATCCGTGTTCTGTTTATTGGTTTCTTTGGAGTATAGTGACAGATTCACTTTTTTAAAAAGGGCAGATTAAGGTGAACTTCAATAAATACTGCAGCACAATAATATATATCAGCAGTTGGAAAGCTCTGGCCTATAGGCCAAATTAGGTCTGATGGGGCCCCCAAAGCAGGCCTACCTGTCCCACACCAGAGATCACAAGTGATCTCAGATGTGGGGCAGGTAATCAGTAGCAAAGGAGCTAACACAAGCCTTGAAGCGTGCTCCCAATTGTTCCTTTCAACAGACTTGGGCTGTGCCAGCCATTTTATGCTGGAAACCAAGGCATTTTTATGAAGATATGAGTACTGGCACCTCATTTTTTTAACAACAACACACAGAGGCACAATATTTTTCAGTCAATCAAAACAAACTTGGCCCATTGTATTCTCACTGTACACTGACTAAAACAACAACTAAACAGTGTGAAAACTGATCTGAAATATATTGCTGGTCCTAAATTCTTAGCTTGATTTCTTGTGTTCAAGGACTTCAAGTTAAACGTCATCCAACAGCTGCTTCAGTTGTATTTTAAAGGCATATCTTTTTGCCCAGGCTTTACCTGATCTAGATTCGTCAGATGATAGATTTTGTGTTTTTGTAAAACTGCTTACTGTTTTATATGTTCTCTCCCATTTTAAAATAAAACTGTTGGGCTGTTTTATGTTTGTTTGTTTTGTATACTGCTTACAGGGTTCTTTAAAAAATATTGAGTGGTTTAGAAAGGTTTTTAAATAAATAAATAACACGGTTAAATTGACCTTCCATTTCCACTTGTATACTGTTTCATACAAGGCACCTACTCCAGACTAGTCTTGTTAAAGTTGATAGGGACTGTCTCACAGCAAATGAGCTTTGAAGACCATGCTGCAATGGGCATTGTTTGTAAAACAAACAAGAAAAGGCGCTTTCTTTCAGGAGAGCTTCAACATTGTAGTCAACCATTTCCAGATCTTGGGGGCCTTTCTTGGTCCACCATGACATGTTGTCACCGAGGGTACCTTCTGGAGTTGACACTGTAGGGTCAAAGGTAATCTAAGGTTTACTCAGCGATAGCCTCTCTGCATAATCCACGGAGCAGTGTGCGGGTGTTTTGTTATGATGTCAACCTAAGTAGCTTCAGCATGCTTCCTATTATCTTCTGCAAAGCCTTGATCTTCCAACTTTGTATATGCTGCACAGTAGGGAGCACGCTCCTTCTGCAACACTTTTCAAGTGCAAACCAAGGTCACCCAGGAAAGGTTAAGCAGAAGGCATTGAGTACCCCATGGCTTGGAAAGTATCAGACACTTTGTGAAATTTTCTCAAAGAGCACAGAGATAGGCAGCAAAATGGACATAAGGAAGGTTAAGTATAATCCTCCAACACAATATCCAACCTTGTTTGGTCAGTTCTCTTATAATGACAAATGTCAACCATGCAGCCAATTCCCTGCTAATCCATAGCCAAATTGTCCTGTGGACCTTGTCGTGTAAATCCATGCTTCCCTTGTTTGTAACCATACAAAATTCTATCTATCACAAAACCTATCACAAAAATATATTTAAGGTGGAATGGAATAATTGGATGATGCAACTAGGTGCCTACATTTTACATAGCCAAGCGTTTGTAAATCAGTTGGCGTTACAAATGTGTCATGATTAGGGATGCTAGGGAATTCCGATGGAAACAGAATCGGGAACAAAGATTGCCAATGTTCGCTTATGTGTCCCATGTCAGAAATCAATCCAGAGAATATGATTGGTATTTACTGTTGTTGTTGCTTTCCATTTGTTAAGGTTATGTAATTGATTAAGTCACCCCACCCCAAATTTCCATTGTGTTTCCTTTGCATTCAAATGAATGAGGTGGAACATTTTTTGTAAACACTGTGATTTCATCACAGCAAACAGCAAGATGGATAACAGTTTTTGGTGGAAGATGAACTGCAGTAGAATGGAAACATCGATGCATGTGATGAATACAGAATACAGGAATGGAAATTGTCACCTTCTTATATCTCTAGTCATATGCAAGTGGAAACTTCTTCAACAGCATATTAATATCTGCACTAGAAATGTTGCTGCAGACACCAATTCATTTTGCTGTGAATAGAGACTTTAATAACTAAAGTCCAAGACTTTCCTAATTGTTCCCTAGGTCCCTAAACCTGGTTTCTTTAATATGTGTGGCTGTATTTTCAGAAGTACTAAGCACCTGCCATCTTTACTGGAAATAGTTAAGCTAAAACACATGTTTCCTCCGGAATCTACTCATAACTCCAAGAGTTTAAATATAGACATGTTGCTTTAGAATTTTGGCTGTGTGTTTGAAAGCCACATACTGTACTGCAGGCCAGCCTCCTTTTGTGTGGTGTTCCATGCCAAACTTGTGTATATTGGAAATGGGCTGGTTTCCAACAGCCCTATAAAAAGGAAGGTCCTTAATGTAGCATCTAGTCCTTTGAGGAAAGGAGTTGAAAGAAGTGTGAGGCAAATACTGTGAATGGGTTCAAGTAAGCCAAATGTCTGAGTGATAAGAATCTTGCCATGCTCATAGTATCTCATAAGGTTTTGCCAACTTTATAAAATAATGCTATAAATAATACAATCAATAGTTCGGGGGGGGGGCTTATTTTTTTAATGTAACTATATGTGAAGTATGGGACGCGGGTGGCGCTGTGGGCTAAAGCCTCAACGCCTAGGGCTTGCCGATCGAAAGGTCGGCGGTTCGAATCCCCGCGGCGGGGTGCGCTCCCGCTGTTCGGTCCCAGTGCCTGCCCACCTAGCAGTTCGAAAGCACCCCCGGGGGCAAGTAGATAAATAGGTACCGCTTACCAGCGGGAAGGTAAACGGCGTTCCGTGTGCGGCTCTGGCTCGCCAGAGCAGCGATGTCACGCTGGCCACGTGACCCGGAAGTGTCCCCGGACAGCGCTGGCCCCCGGCCAATAAATGTGAGATGGGCGCACAAACCCCACAGTCTGTCAAGACTGGCCCGTTCGGGCAGGGGTACCTTTACCTTTACCTTTATATGTGAAGTACTTCAATTTGAAAGCAGGTTTCCCATCCTGTACTCAAATTTCATCAGAAAAGACAGCAATATGTAAGGCACAAAACAGTGCCTAGGATAAATTGTTCTCACCATGGAACTATTATACCGTTGTATACAGCAGGGATGTCCAACCAGTCGATCGGAATTGACTGCTCAATCCCCGGGAGGTTTCTGTCGATCACTGTCGATCGCGTGGTCTTTTTCCTTGGCGGAGGCAAAACAGCACCTGGCCCCACCCCCTCTCCCCGCCCTTCATTCGCACATGACCGCTAGAACAGAAGACAGAACTTTTTCTGTGAGACTGATTGTTTCCTGAGCATTTTGGGGGGTGAGCGACTTTCCCCTTTGCCCCTTATAGATAGCTGAACATTTCTGTCTCTCCTCCCTAAAAAACCTCAACTACTTAGACCTGAACCCCCAAAAGGTGAAGAACTTTGACATTCCTCCCTAAAAACAACAACTGTGACCTGAACCCCTAAAAAGGGGGGGGTAGATCACTGCCAGTTTTTTATTCTGTGAGTAAATCGCAGTCTCTTGGGATTTGGACATCCCTGGTATACAGCGTTGCACTGAGGGTGGTATATACATTTCCTTCCAGATACACTCACGTGTATCTCCCCACCCACCACAATTTTATATAGGCCTGGTCTGTTACAGAGGATTTTGACAAACACATAGATAGGAATTTTGAATAGATTAATAAACCTATTCCTAGATTTCTTGTCCCTAAATGGTTTGGATTCCTGCACATAAACTTACCTTATTGTCTTGTGGTTACAAAAGTCTTTTCACACATCCAGTGACTGTGTGAAGAGAAGCAAATGGGATTATACATTGCTGTCCCATTTCTGACCTCCAAATATTCATCTGAAGATCTGAATAGGGCCTATATATGCACAAGTTGTATGCATACGGGCTGTGTGTGCATGGCTGAGGACTTTTCCCAGGCTTCTGGTCATGTTGAGAGGCATGTTGTATCAACACAAACTCTTCTCAAGACCCCTTTTCAGGCATTATTGGAACTTGTAGGTGAAGGCTGGATCATATGTGGATGATGTCCACACATATAAGTCTGTAAGAGCCCCAGCATCTACAGTTGCACATGCAGTCAGGCGTCTTGCTTTTCCAGGGCTTTCAGTTGCATGAAGAGAGCTGTCCAGGTGCATAGTTTATCACACTCAGGGGCTCTTTCAGACCTTATAGTGAACACATGGAAGATGGACATCCACAATCCTGCAAACACACCCTCCACACATTCAGGTACAAGCTGTCTTTACACTTGTACCCTGTGTACCCTGGTTGATTTGTATAGCTCAACTACTGTGCACATACCCTACAATTGTTGAACATCAAGCTCAATTGTTTGTATATATATTATGGGTAGGGAAATATTTTGTAGTGCAGGGTCCACAGCCCCCTCAATACAACCTGGAGGAAGGGAACAGAGGTAAAAGGCAGCACAATTAATGTTGATTTTATCATTGCATAGCAGGCTAGGTCTGCATACACTCACACAGCTTCCTCTATTCTCCAAATAGCAAGCAAAGTGGCATTGTCAAAGTTCATGTACATATTCCAGCCAGGTCAAAACATTCAAGGAAGGTGAAAGCAGGGCCAGAGAGGAGTGTGGTCTGGGAAAAGAAGGCCTTGGAAGGGTTGTGATTACCACATACAAAGGACTTGGGCACCTCTGCTATACACACTAAGTGCTACTGGACCTAGTGGGGCTTATGTCCAAGTCAACATGCATGTAGGCTGGAGATGCAAGTTTCTGGAGTGATTCAAAGAGCATCTACAAAAGGACTTCTCTCTCTGCAACCTGTACAACTGCTTGCTGAAGGTAAGTCCCCAGGGTATTCGAGGGCCTCGTCCAGGGTGCTTTGGCCTTCACAGCTGTAGCCACCCCTGAGGACAGAAGCAGCACAGATCAACTGACAAATCTGAGTGGTCAATATTTTTCCTACCGGTACCATGGCAGAATATACTAATGCAGATGCTAAATTTCCTCAATTCTCCTCTTTCTTACCATGCTAGGAAACAGTCCTTTGTCAATGGGGAACTTGTGGCCCTCCAGATTTCGCATGATCTCTGGGGTGTACAGAAAGGTTGCCACCTTTGCTTGGGCAAAATAAGGGACAGCAAACCTGGTTATTGTGATGAACCTTTGGGTCAGCAGCTGATGATTGCTGTCATGGGCAGTACATTGACTCGGCACCGCCATCTCTATCTGTCATATCTCTCCTCTGGACTGAGCTCACAGGCTGACAGCTTGCACCAGTTTGAGGAAAGTGGTACAAAGCAGATGATTGCCAAAGCATATTCACTAACACTCTCCGCACAGAAACCAGGCTGCTGCTTGTACACAGGCCACACAAATGACAATACTGAGGAGTCATCTTGGATATTTCACTAAAGTATGGGTTTTTCCCCTATTATTGTTTATGTGTGGTGGTGGTAGTAGAGGAAAAAAGCAATATTTTGAGCACATTAGAATACCAGCTGAGTAAGTCCAATGCTGTGTGGCAGTATAAACAAAAATCTATAAAAAATAAAACAGTAACTGCACCACTATAAATGGTAAGTTCAGAAAGCCTCTTTAAATACATGTACATTTTTGTTAAGAACATAGGAGATTCTTCTGTTGCTTTGCCTTCTTTGCCTTCTGCCACGTATTTCATTTCCTTGTGTTGTATACCATCCTCTGGTCTTATTTCCTTTTTGCTTAACATTTTCTCATTAAATTTTAGTAACCAACTGATGTCTAGAGAGCTTATCACCAAAGCATTTTTTTTAAAAAAAGTCATACACAGCCTTCCAGAGCAGCTGAAACAAAAACCATCCTATGAGTTACATAAAACTATGTTTATAGTTCCATCTGTCATTGTAAAGATTTTTTGTGTGGAATGGCGATAAGAGGTTGACTTAGATAGTCAAGTAAGAAGAAGAAAATGTTTCATTGTAACTTTCTTGTTTATGCTGTCATGAAAGTAGGTCAAATGGAAGTCCACCATGGTGTGTCATCATTTCCCTTCTCCGTGTAAGCTTACAACTGATGCCTGTAAGCTATAAATTGTCTCAAGCCGTAGCACATTTTGGCCAGTAGATGTCTCCCTTGTACTCATCCAGTGACTGTCATAAAAACCAAAATGCATAAATTCTAAACGGCCAATAAATACTTTAACAGAGATGCATAAAGTTTGGGCTTCGCTTTTAAAGGAACATATATTTATATTAAAAACAGCACTGTGGTTGCAGATATCCAAGGCCAAAATCTGATACCGCAGAACAGAACATGCAGGTCCCATAACTAAATTTTCCAGTGCATCCTGACCTCCAACAGGAGTTCTCTTCAGAGTTACAACCAGCATTTCTCCAAGAAGTGTTCACTCTTCTTTGTATCTTCTGGGTATATTTCTTCTTTCTTTTCAGATTTACTTTCCAACACTCAACATTCCATGTATGCTGAGCATGCTCAGACCTTCTTCAGCAGGGTTTTTGTGGGTTGCCGCTTAGATTATTTTTTAAAGGGTTTTTTTTATATTTCTTGTCTGCATGTCCCAGGGTTCCCTTGAGCCTCCTGTTAATTCCATTTTGGTTGCATTTCTTCTGGCGCTCACCACTTGAGTCTGCTAGTAGAAGGAGTGATGGAATGTTTTGGGGAAGATGAGTTGTTATTCTTAAAATTTCTCAAGGATTAGAAGATGGCATCTATGTCCTTAGCAACCTAGAAAGCTGCCTTATGCAGACCTAGAGCAATGGCTCCTCTAGCTCAGTTTTGCCTATATTGATTTCCAGTATTTCAGGAAGGAATCTTCCCCTACCTGAAGCTGCCAGGGACTGAACCCAGGATCTTGTTCCTGCAAAGCAGAATGCTCTTATACTGAGTTACAACACTTCCCCATTTGTTATTATGACATCTGATACTCAGTTGCACATCCCAAACAGGTCAGCTATTGAGGTTTATGTCCCCAGCCTAGTTGCCTTGAGATGTCTAATCATAGAATCATAGGAGTGTAGAGTTGAAAGGAACCATGTGGGTCATCTAGTCCTGGATGGCTTCAGAGTTGCATGGGGTTGGACCATGCCAGTTCTGTCCTCACATGGTTAACATCACATGAGAGGAAGAGCAGGGGTGCACATTCTGACCCTGGCCTCTTCGCCTCATAGCCATCACCCAGTCTCATCACTTTTCATCTGTTGGAGCTCTGCAGCAGGAAGTCTGTTGTACTAATGTAGGCTCTGCAAATGAATAAGAGCCCTGTACCATCAGGTTTCTAAATCACAAAGGGAGCCTAGGTGCACTGAGCAAGCTCCATGCTGCTAATTTCACCCTCTGACACCAGAAGGACAATGGGGCTGGGCAAGAGGCAAGCACAGTCTCACACTCCCTTTCACACATTCGGTTCTGGGCGCCTGAATAAGGGTTCAATTGATGAGAAAGTGCCGTGGTTCACATGCACCTTCCACGGCATTGTCTAAAGAGGAAATGCATGTGTTTCCTTTGAGTTGACAGATGTCTGAGCTGGACCCACATCTGGTGCCTGTGCCTTTCGACACCCAGAAGATGGATGCGTTCTAGCTTCAGAGAGTCATAGTACAAGTGCACACAAAAAGCTGAGGTTCAAAGTCATGTGTTCAACTTTCAAACCGAGACCAAATTGGACATTAAGGAAAAAATGTGAAGTCCCAACACTGCCTTTCCTTTATAATGCTGGTAGAGGGAGGGTGAATTTTCAGTTGAGAAATAATAGGTGGGAGAGGATTCTTAACACTTCCCCAGCTGCCAGACTTTCTCTGCAAATGTCCCTCCTTGGTGAGTTTAAATGTACTTTTGCTCAGCTGGGCTCAAAACCTAGAAGTGGGCAAAATGGTCTTTATGGGGCATTTGGGGGGCCAGATAATTTATGTGGCCAGATTACTACTGATTATTTTGGTCATGGTGTCACTGGGTGATAACAGGAATGTTCTACTTTGGGTGATAACAGGAACATTCTACTTTTCAGGCTATTTCACTATTTGTACCTTAAAATACTGTTCTGAAATTGAATGGAATAAAAGTCCAAAGAAAATACTGTTTCTGTGAGATGTCTTTATTTATGGACTGCCCTAGAACATTCTGCTGCCTGAAGGAAATGCAAATTGTCCCCTCCGCCGCCACCACCCAAGTTATTTTGGTATGTGGGCCAGAAAGTCATACAAATGTGAGTAAAAATACTACAACTACTACAATAGTAAACTAAAAAGTAACCTTTTGCTGACCTTTCATGACACCTTAAGTCCACTTCTTGAAGTGGCTGCCTCACTCTGCTAACCATGAGAGGAACAGAAAATATCATGAAGGTATTCTGTTAATGCTTAGCTATCTATAAATATTCTAAATGAATGAATAAAGTGCAGCCCTTATGGATAACTCCAATGGACATTGCACCCCCTATTGTTTTGCAGTGCCTTCCTAGCCATATCTAAGCTGAATTCAGTGGGGTCCCCCCCCCAAGTAAGTGGGGATGGCATTGCAGCCATAGAGACTCTTCACCAATTATCATCATCACTTAAAAAAATCATCTATGAAGGAGGGGGTGGGAAACAGGTGTTTTATATGAGCATAGTCTGCAAAGAATTAGGATAGGCTGTTGTTTCGCTGTGCATACACGAGAGCAAATTCAGATTTGCTGCTGTACAGCCCTAGTCCTATGATTTAGCAGAGTGGGGTGTCCACCTCAGGCAGCTGATTTGGGTCATCATGAAATAGCTGCAAAACCTTAGCTATTTAATTTATTATTCTTGCATTTTTACTTCCGGAGAAAGTTCCTTTCTGGATTTTCTGCCTTAAAGGCTTCAATAACTTGTCTAGCCTTGGGTGATATATACTTTGGCTTAGGACAGGAAACATTTGCTCCTCTGCCTCAGGTGACAGAATGTCTTGGACTCACCCTGTTGTGGTAGAATGTGTGAAACAACAACCTAATAAGATGTTGGTCCTTTGCAAAATTATGTTCCCTTTTGCATTGCTAGGCTTTCTTCACACTTTTTGTTGCTTGGCCTTCAGAAGGAAGATTACAGAGTCTCTGGACTTTCATGGAGAGTGGCTTGGTTTTCCTCAGAACTCTTGTCAACAAAAAAATACTCTATAGCTATGAAATTTCACAACATTCCTCAACATTGATCATGCTGTTTTGGATTTCATCAGTTCCACTACAATGGAAATCAAGGGCATTGAGAGATACCCTCTTTATATATTAGAAACAAAAAACCCAGGTAACAACATATTTATCTCGCTCATTTTGAGTGTATTCAATGGGGATGGGCACATTTTCTCTTTTTCATCTGATTTCAGCTACAATTGTGTGTGTGGATGTACTTGTAGCAACTTCTCTGTCAGTTCCTTTCCCATTCAAGCTTCACCGAGTTAGCTACATATGTGATCTCAACAACAGGTTATTTATCATGATGTTTGGTGATGGATGTTGTCGTGATTGCTTCCTATTCTTTCCTGACTGTAAAACTGAATTAGAAGCTACACCGTGGAAAGGGACACAATGCACATTGAAATGGCAGCTGGTGGGCTGTTGCTGGAGCCAATTCTGAGCCTTTTGCTGCTCACAACTTGTGTTTCTTGTCATCCTCTCCTCCACCCAGCACACATGCCAAAGAAAAAGCAAAAAAAAGTACCAGGCATTAGCACCAGCTGGTCTTGTTTCCCTTTAAACAGATATTCATTCTCCCTGCCATGCGTCTGAGTTGCTGAAATCTTCATCAATGCCGAAAGATTTCCATTTTCCCTTTCCATTACATTCAAATAGTTAGAAAACACTAGACACACACACACACCAGGTTTTATGTTCAATACCTTAGTCTGCTTTGGTATATTTATATAATATACTTTAACTTTATCACTCACACTTACATGCACACAAACACTTCAGTGAGTAAAACCCAAGTTTAAAACTTCTGCATCTTTTCTCCAAAGTGACTAGTCTGCTGGGGAAGAATAAATCAATACCTGTTTACTACTCAAAGAGGTTTAAAAATAAGAAATCCTTTTCCTATTATGTATGTTTCCTGACACCACAGATGCTGCTAATTGTTATGCACATTTCAGACAGAGAAAGGAAATCACAAGGGGAGCAGATCAAGACTGTGAAACATATAAAAAACATGGTGCACATTAAAAGCAGCAGTCAAAATCCCCCCTTCTCCTTCCCTCCTTTGTATAGCCCCTTTTTGTTTGTGTTGAGTTTTTGTTTGTGTGTGTGCACACACACGTGCACGTTACAGTGCTGAATAACTTCAAGGCTGATAACTCAAAAACTATTTCCAAGAAGGAAGTGAATACAGCAGTTCACTGTTCTATACACTCCAGTTTTTAAAACATATGGGGTGCTTAACCCCCCACCCCCCAAAAAACACCCTTAAGTATTGGAACTTGGTATTTTGGCCCTTAATTTTCTTCACTTAAATATACAACTGATAAATGCATTCTGCTACATGTGTGTATTTGTCTATCTACATGATTGTCCTGAGGGATATTACAGATGATGACCAGTTTATTAATTTCCAACCCTTCTGCAAGAATCTAAAACCCCAAACTAAAACAGCCCTCTGCTGAGATGCTCTTTTGCATTTTGTCAAGGAGACAGCAATGGAGCATGGTCTCTTCACTTTTCCCCGTTTTCCCATTGAAATGACCTTTTCATTTGAGCATCGCAAATTGAAATGTATATCTGAGCCCTGTGAGATTTTTAGACAGCTGTTTTATGCTACATTTGAGTAGCAAAGAATCCCTCTGTTCCACACATTCATTACTTATAATTGAAAGCACATTTCCTTGAACTCCTTCGATGTCCAGAGCTTCTTAAATGGAATGCTACTTGCTCACTTTTTAAATGCAGTGTTAACTTTCCCTGCATGCTTAATGATCTGCATTATTTATGTACCTTCAGGGGAAGGTGCATAAACTGATGCAAGGGGAGTGGTCCCCAGTTGCTGCAACTGCTCCATAGAGCACAAACCTGGGAATAACTGCGTAGATGCTATATTAGTGTGCGTAGGTCTCCAGAGCTATAGAATCTACTGTTATCTTTCACAATAAAGAGTTAACTTTCTGCCATGTGCATTCCTTGGCTGAGAAGCATCCTTGACACCAGGACAGAACCCTTGACACCAGGACAGAACTTGTCACTTTTTTTCAGGATGATGAGGAACCATCAGTGAGCACTCTTTGGGTTTGGTCAGTCATAAATCCACCTAACAGTTAGCTCATCTGCCCACATTTTACCAGCTTCTCTGCAAGAATATCAAGTGGGACTGACAAAAGCCTTACAGAAACCAAGATAAACTACATTCACAGCATTCCCCTGATCCACCAAGTTTGTAACTCTATCAAAAAGAGAAGTGTGATTTGTCTGGCATGACTTGTTTTTGAGAAACCCGTGATGGGATGTAGTAATCACATCATCCTTTTCTAAGTGCTCAAATACCAACTGTTTAATGATCTGTTCTAGGACCTTTTCTGTAATGATGTCAAGCTGACTAGCCAGTAGTTACCTGGGTCTTTTTCAACCAAGGGATTTCACCCAGTAATTCCTTGAGCTTTTGAAAATCAACCTTCCTTGCTTTGTGTATAATGGAATCCCAAGAGGACAAGATCACTTCCTTCCAAAGTTGCCAGTACTTCCACTTTGTCAATCAGTTCCTTCTTGTTGGTGATGATCAGGTCCAAGATGCTGTATATGATCTCCTTTTTGCTTCTTCCACCTTCTGGGGAATGAAATTGTCAATGAGTTTGAGTTTAAACAGATATTGGGGTAGATGAAGTCTCCCATGACTTCTATACACCTCATTTTTGAATGTTTGGTCATTTCTCTAAGAAGGAATCATCCAAGTCTTCAGTCATGCTTGGCAGTCTATAGCAGACACCCACATTAAGGTCACTGTTGTTTCCCTCTCCCATATTTTTACCAGCACCATGTCTTGCACAGGACTGCTTTTTATGCATGGGTGTGCAGCCATCTTCTTTGAATATGTAAATGACTATCTAGAGTCTAGTTGGGAGTCAGCTTCATGTCTTCAGTCATTATATTTACACAATTTTGCAGACGGTATGAGGGACCTGCAGAAGACATCTCATATCTTGCAAACATAATGCAAAAACAAAGCCTCAATAGCTATTGATCAGAAGAACAGAATTCTGATCAGCTAGGATCTGCAGCCCGTGGAAAGGCTGAATGACTAGGGCTATGCTCAATTTTATTGAACTCTTCTAATTTCTTCTCTTCTTCCCTTTTAACTTTCTGTTTGCTTTCCTAATTATTGCCAGGTACAAAGCTGATGGTTTCAATTTGGGGTTCTTCATCACTGCCAGATCTTTCTTCTCTTTCCAATTGGCATCTGGAATCTGATTTATTAGTTAACTTGGGGAAAAACACATACTTTTGCATTATTAATCCATCCAACTTGGGCTTCTTTGTTTTTAAAGGAAGTTTTAGGCAAAAGGCAACAAGACCTTTTTCTCTTGCATGTTATATACTTTGTCCTTAAAAAAGGAGGATTCACGTGTCATCAACCACAACAAAAAAATGGTCTGATTTTCCAATGGAAAGTATTCTTTGTGCTGGTCTGTTGGTAGGGATCACAAAGATTTGAAGAAAGGTGAAACATGTAATCAGATGGAAGACTTGGAAAAGATAGCAAAAGAACAAACATGTCATTTTGCAAGCTTCATGCTGTAAGCTGTCTGTACATGTTTAAAATTTAAAGCAAGGGAACAAAACATTCAGAACACAGAAATAGTAGCAAGCATACTATTCTGTAAAGACAAGACAGCTGGGGACAGCAGTTCCAAAGCTATAATCTTCCCCAAGTATATCTAAAACAGTGTACTCGTTTTTTGGCTTTGACATTAACAAAGTGTAACAGTGATTCACTAAAAGTCTAGGCTTTGTTCTGAACTTCATTCAGCAGATTTTGCTTCATAGTGACAACACAAGAAAGCAGTGTGCACAGAATATCAATCAGATAGTGACTTGGCACTTCTCATAATAGCTCAGAGATAAAAAATACTAAATTATAAACATATCCACTTTTGAAGAGCACAACCAATGCAGATTTTCAGCATGGCTGCTCGAATTCAACCTTGTTCATGAAAAAATAACCATCTACCAGTTCTCAGATTTCATCAAATTCAGTCAAGGATATGGTCCCTCACTTAGTTCTGAGCTGCCTTCTAAATCTTAAACCCAAGTTCTTTGAATTCATGCTCAGAATATTTCCGCAGGTAACCACCTTGAGCAAGGTTTGTTCTGCCCTCAGATGTTAAAACTTCCATGCTGCTACTGGATTCTGGTTAGCCTTCAGCCAGAATCTCATAGTCATGCCCATGACATTCTCATTGAAATAGTTCATAGTCAGGCCCAAGCAGCTACCTCGTCTTGAAGTATAGAATTTGATTACTTCTATAATACATACGGGGACGCGGGTGGCGCTGTGGGTTAAAGCCTCAGCGCCTAGGGCTTGCCGATCGAAAGGTCGGCAGTTCGAATCCCCGCGGCGGGGTGCGCTCCCGCTGCTCGGTCCCAGCGCCTGCCAACCTAGCAGTTCGAAAGCACCCCCGGGGGCAAGTAGATAAATAGGTACCGCTTACCAGCGGGAAGGTAAACGGCGTTCCGTGTGCTGCGCTGGCTCGCCAGATGCAGCTTTGTCACGCTGGCCACGTGACCCGGAAGTGTCTCCGGACAGCGCTGGCCCCCGGCCAATAAATGTGAGATGGGCGCACAAACCCCAGAGTCTGTCAAGACTGGCCCGTTCGGGCAGGGGTACCTTTACCTTTACCTTTAGAATACATACAGCTCATCAGTCAACGTATTTTTCCTTCATTCACAAACATGCCCATGGAGAAAGTCCTTCCAGAAAGAATCAACACCTCCTTTTACCTCTTTTCTCTTTCTTGCTGTATTATGTTCTTTGAACTCATCTGACCTTCTCCTTTGCTTTCTATTTTGGGTTGCTAGCATGTTTGATGGTTCTGAGCTGGAAGCAGATTTAAAACTGTGGTACTCAGGGCTTCTCCCTCAGAGTCTCGGGACTCTTCTTCAAGCCCCATCCTTCTGCAAGATACACCCTTCACTGGCCCTGTTCCATGCCCTCCTTGAAAGCTTCTGCCTGGCTGGGATGGCTTGAAAATTATAATCCCTGGAGAGAAAGGTGCAGGGAAAGGTATTGAAACTGCTGGATTTTGTAGCCTTTGCCTCTCGTCCCATCGACCAATGGCAAGTGGTCCCTAATGGAATGGGGGGGGTCCTCTGCCCTAAAAAACAACAGAAATTAAAGGGAATGGGGAGTGCTTATCATAGAAAGAATATTGACCTCTTTGTTGTTACCCGTTTCCCCCAGTCTCTGAATGTGAATTACTGTTGGTTTTGTAAAAAGAGGAGGGGATGAGGCTATTCCCACTGACTTCTCTAATAGAATACAGTAATCCCTGATCTTACACGAGGGTCTGATGTGAAGGGTAACATATGCAGTTGTCCCCCCTACCACTTATGCATGATTGGCTCACAAACGGCTGTGTATACCTGTGGTGCCAGGAAATAAATCAATGATTCAATTCAAACCAGGAAATGGTGGGGGAAAGCTGGAAAGTCCCCATGACTCACAAGGAGACCCTACCCAGGGCCTAAAGAGGACATCAGTGAGGCTGATGAAGGCCACAAAGAGACTGGAGGTGCATCAGGGCTTTGTTTAGGCTCAGCCTCCCTGCCTAACAGCTGATGCACATGGTGGTGCCACAGCAATAACCACTTTGCCGCACATACTCCAGGCTCCAGAGCTGTGGATAATTTTGGATGCAGGGTTTTTGGTCTGGATTGGAGAGAGAGCAGCAGAGAGGGCAATTAATGGGTGTTTAGGGGGTGCTCCCCACTTATGTGATTTCTACTTACATGCACAGAGACCCAGAACGTAACCCCTGTGTAAATCAGGGAACACATATACATGCAAAAATTATCTATGGTCAAACCCTTGGAGGCAGTTAGTGGGTGAAGGTGAGGAAAAGAGCATACCTGGCAATCCCAAAGATGGAGCAGCAAGCAAGGCGAAGAGCTTTAAGGCTCTTTTTGCATTGGGGCCACTTGGGTTAGCTGGCATGAAAGAGCAGTCAGCAGATTTTGAGCAATCAGCCTTGTTTGGGCACAAGGCAAGCTCAACATGCCAGCTCTGGAAGGCTAAGGATACTCACGCAATATCTCATGGGAAGGTACATTGAAGACATGGAAGGAGACATGAAAGTTTTATCTGTGAGTGGTTGGTTTTTCACCTGTGATGGGCCACTCACACGTGCAAGTCATTCCTTGATGTTGCAGCCATCAAGCGATGGCCATGCCTGTGTGAACAGTGAATCAGGCAGGCCTTTGCATTCCATATTTTCAGGACAACCACAATGAGGCCAGCACCCTAACACTGAGTCTAGCTACTACGTTTTTGCTTCCCCACACTGCCCCTGCATATATTTCTTTGCCTGGACTCATTAAAATGTGAATGTCATTTCAAATATAGAATACTAGGCAAATCTAGAATACTACTTGCAATCTGTTTTGCCACACACAAATAAAAAGCCTTGCCCTTGAAATCCCGTGAGACTGAAAGCTTTTATTTTTTCCTGATAACAAGAGTAATTGGTGCCACCCATGGAACTCTCTGGCGAGACTTGTAGGGATAAGGAAAAAGATAAAACATTCTACTTAATAATAAAAAGCATACTTGGAATGTAATGAAAAACATGATTATCACGGATACTGTACACATAATTTACAACATAAGCAAAAATGTGTACATCATCTCTCTTTGTTGTTGTTTGGAACAAAATTTAAATAAACTACATTTTCAAAGGAGTAATTGGTTACAGAGTGACAAGGAAGCACTTTTTTCCCTTTTCCTCTCTTCATTTAATTGTGGGAAACTGCTGGGAAAATGTAGGTGTCAATGTCTGCCTAACAACACTAGGGCATGATTCTAAAAACCTGCTTTTGCAGTGTCTGTGACTCCAAGGGTTAAAGTCCTTAATTTTGCCAGTTTTATTGACAGCTCCTTTGAACATGAATAGGCAGCATTATTTGGTGGAAAGGAGGAGATGGGATCAGAAACAGTACGAGGTTCCACTTTCAAATGAACTGCGCTGGGATGAATCTCCAGACTGCTAACGTCCTCTCTGTGGTTAAGCATCATTAAAAAGAAGTCATGTCTGTGTGAAAGGCAGCAGCAGCAGTGGGAGGGAAGCTGGCTGAATACTCAGCAGCAGATTCCATTCCCATAGATATGGAAATAGAAAGAAAACATGACACAGGATGTTGTGGGCTACTCAGATGATTTGAGGCTGCTCAATTCACAGGACTGTGGGCTCTGGTCTTCTAATAATATGCACTTAGAATGTAGTTATCAGGAAGTCCATTTTGCCAAAAACATGAGCTGCCAATCTGCTTCCGCTGGCCACTGTCATAATATTATGATATTATGACAGTTTGGAATGTATTCTGTATGTAGTAAAACAGATGCACACTAAGAAGCTTCTTACATTTTTTTGTGGGGGGGGGGCACACACACTATCAGTTTGTTGTTCTTCAGGAACAAAAGCAATGGGTCTGGCCACTTCTACACCATTAGCAGGCAGATTGCTGTCCCAGGATCCCAGAAAGCATGGCTAATGACCAGGGATAGTAAGAGTTGTAGATCAGCAGCATCTGGAGGACCAAATGTTCCCCACACTTGATGTAATGTACGCTTCATCCCGTGTCCCTGCCCTATGCTTTCTTTTCCTTACTTTCCTATATTGATCTGAAGGGGGCTACTTTGCTTGCAGTCAATACTATAGCTTGAGCACAACCCAGCAGCAAAGCATAATGTGCTGTTCTTAAGCATACCTAATTCTGGGTGCATTCAGATGTTGGGAATATTGTGTTCACTTTCCTAATTATAAAGTTAGCTCCTCTGTCCCATTATCTGATATTCCTTTCACACTGCAGTACCTTTTGTGTTGTAGAACTGCAGCTTTTTAACTCATATTTCATGCTAAATTTCATTCACACCAGTAGGTGTGGTATACCACAACAATGAAGGACATCAGACCACATTGATACTCCTCCTCCGTTTTCACACATGCATGTTTCTGCTCCCCCATGGTTGCCCCATAAAAACAGCAGGAAGGAACCTTATACCGGTATACCACCCCAAATATTGTAACTTTACTCCCACAATATTCTGGGTTAAGGGGGCTGCAAATGATTTTTTTTCTGGAACAAAATAACAAGGACATCCGTGCTAAACATGCAGTATATTCTATTAGCATTCTAGAAGTGGCTTTTACATTGCATGAAATATAATGCAGAAATTTACAGTTGGGGAAATGAAATAAACTGCCATGTGAATGCAGCTTATGTGAAGGAATGTGGCATTAAGGGGTTTTGAAAGCATTCAAGAAAGCAAACAGATAGCACCTCTTCTACATTCATCATTGGAGATGCTGGGAGGTGAGATGCAGGATCACGTTAGAGGCATACAAAGTTGAAATTTTGCAGCCACATTTGAGTTAGGTGAATTTTGCTTTATAATTTTTCCTGCCAAATTCATTCATCTGCACTTTGGATCTATTCTGTTGGAAGTATAAATAATGCAGACCATTTTGTGACATCTTTGGCACTTTGTTGCTCCGAAAACACAGCCAACAAGCATCAACTTTCTGCACGGCAGACATAATTGTTTTTGTTGCTATTCTTCTCATCATCATATGCACAGGGCAGCTTCACATCTGTACAGGCATATTGCCTTATTTATTCCACCTAAGTAACTGGAATAAATATCACTTGAATACATTGCCCAAAATAAATGATCTAATTGCAGGCACTAAGTTGTTTTTCCTGTTCCCTTGCAGAAATACCCTTTTAAAGTCATCAATGGTCAAACTTTAGGTTACTACCCAGCTAGTTTCTTTAGGTATATGTCAGTGCTTCAGGGACCCCAATATGATATCCTGGTGCTCTACTGACTGCAATTCTTTGTGCTGAATCAGAAACCACTCCTAAGATTATCCTAAGTTTTGAGAGCAATTTGTCAGCTGTCAGATGGAACTGCTCTTGGAAGAGGGTCCACAGAGTTAGAAGGGCCAGGGCCTGCTCAAGACATTTGGGCACCTGAGGCAAACCACAAAATGGCACTCCTTACCCACCGGAAAGAAGGGGTGAGTGAAGACCTACATTGGGAACAAGAGGGGAATAAAGATCTAAACTGGAAACAAGAGGGGAGTGCAGTGGCAACAACAGCAGATGAAGCATTCCTTGGATCTGCTCCCCCTGTGGATCCTGCCACCTAAGGTGGCCACCTCACATTGTTCATTGGTGGGCCAGGCCATTTCACATGCATATTTCTCCACACAACCTTTGGATCATACCTTTGATTTTGAAAAAAAAGAGTTCTCAAGAACACAAGCAAGATGCCTTTTAAGCTAATGAAAAAAGGAAACCAGTGGCAGTTGGGGGTCACTGGACCTGGGGGTGGGCTTGGTCACTCAGAAACTCTCATAGGCAGGACCAAGAAGGTCAAGCTAGGATGTATGAGAAAATGACATCAAGCCAAAGTTTCTATCTCTGACAGTGGCCAACGTGATGCATGTGGACAGCTTACAAACAGAGCATAATGTTGACCATTGTTCCCTATGGTTCATCCAAGGCTTTTAAAGGTAAACACAAATATGCTTTTTCTTATCAGAGCCCTTTCTAGCTGTCATGGCTAGTAGCCATAATGATATATATCTTTAATGGATTTATTTATATGTATTACTTCTATATACTCTCTTTCCCCCAAACAGTTCAAGGGAATGTGCATGCTAATCCTCCCCCTACCTTCATTTTACCCATAAAACAATGCTGTGAGGTATGTCAGGATAAGAAGGTAGTGACTATTCCAAGGTCACCCAGTGAGCTTACCCTTCATGGCTGAGTTGGGATTTGAACCTGGGTTTGTCCAGTCTAAGCCTGAGACTCTGACCAGGGTACTTCATTACACTTTGATAAGCCCCCTGTGCTACTGGCTGACCATTATGACAGAAAGTACTTTTGTCTTTCATAACCCACTTCTAATCACCTTCACTGAAAAAATTCCAAACTCAGGAATTCGCCCTGTGAAATTACTAAATTGCACTCTTACTGGTACTCTGGTTACAATAAACCCTTTCCACATGGCCTTTAGTCACCCATGCATGTGATGTCCATTACAAACTACGCTACTAATGCACTGGAGAAAGAAAGAGGAAGTACGCCATGCACACACTTACATTTTTGGTGTAAAGCAAGCCGCAATGACTTTTAAATTAATCCCAACACTAGGCAAACAGTAGTATGGGACATATACCGTATTTTTCACCCTATAACACGCACCCAACCATAACACGCACATAGTTTTTAGAGGAGGAAAATCCGTAGGTATGCCACCCGTAGGCATTCCCTCCATAACACACACAGACATTTCCCCTTACTTTCTAGGAGGAAAAAAGTGAGTGTTATGGTGCAAAAAATACGGTATGTTGTTTGGAATTCTGGCAGCAGAAGCATTCTGCTTGCCCAGCTGAATGACCTTTCCTCTCTCTCCATACACATACATGCACACTGTTCTGGGAGATCTCCCAATCCTTCCGAGAAAATTTGGGGAATACACGGAGGTGACAGAGGGGAGAAGCATAATGCACTAGCAGGAGTCCTTGAACCAATGGAACAGGGTAGCTGAATCTGGCCCGCTGCCAGTGAATGTTGTCAAGGTACATAACATATCTTTACAGCCTCAGTGGGTGACATTCTACTGTGGCAACCCATTTGCACAATATGTGCAATATTTCTAGTCTTGTTCATAGTTTAGGGCAACAGCTGAACCCTAATCTTGAGCTTGCAAGCAATGTTGTGCAACCCCTAGCACTACTATTGCTACTACTATTCTCAGTGGCAGTTAAGTCTATGCACTACCACTTGCGCAACTCTGACTCCTTGCACTAATGTTTCACTGGATCTTGCTTAGTGGGTCCGGACCTGTAAACTGCCCAGATAGATATTACCTGAATGTATGAAGTTGATTAATATTTACTTATCTGGCACACTGGTCTGTCTAGTCTAGGATTGTCTATTCTGGTTGGTAGTTGCACTGCGCGATTGCTCTCCAAGATTTTTCTCAGCTCCACTACCTTTTAACTAGAGAAGTTGGTAACTAAGCCTCCATGTACAACATGAACTCTGCCTCTGAGACCAGAACTAGACAATCACATGAAAAGTGTGATTATATTTCATATATCTGTTGTTATTCAAAATGAAAATAACAACCAGATCATGACTCGCTCGCCCCACCACACAAGCACACACATATGCCATAGTCCTCCCCTACCAAGCTGCTATTTGCCCTGGGAGTGGGGCAGAAGTTTCCCGAAGGTGTTTTTAGGAGCTTTCTTCCCATGAGGGAACAGTGGCTTCCTTGAGATCACAGCATGGAAGAAAGGTTTAAATCCTGCCTCCCAATACAAGTGGTGGCTGCCCCCACAGATTCAGGTGCCCCCCTTTCTATGGCTGCTATTTTTGTTCAAAAACAGCAGATGCAAAATAAAATATGCACTTCACGTATCATTTAGCTTGGCCCTGCGCTATGACTGACAACCATATGCAAAGCTGTTGAAGGAACAGTGGGGAGGATCTATGGTGAAATGCATTCAAATTTTCAAAATAACTGACTGACTATTTGAAAAGAGGGAGCCTAAAATCATACAAGCCAAAAAAAGAAATCATTTTCCCCCCCAACCTGTAATCATCTGCTTACAACGTCTCGGGATTCACAGTGCATCAGCTATTAACCATACCATGATCAGATTTGGGCCACATCTGTGTTCAAGTATTATTATAATATTATTATATCATTCAAGCTGAAATGGATGCATGTCAAGAGGAAATACTGGGCCTCATGAACCAAATTCTAGTTGGGTGTATGAGTTCGCAATGCAGAATTGTGTTTTTAAACTATCATGTTAACAAAAGTTTGCTGTACTTGATGGGTTGGATCCAACCTCCATTTGCAGAAGGGGCTGAGATCCAGTGGAGACAACTGTTGGTGGAAGAAAATGTTATCCACCAGTTCCCCATTTCATCCCTTTCACACTGTGCTAGCAGAACTCCCAACCCTCTGGGTCATTTTTTCAAGGGCCAATTGGGCCAGGGTGGGGTTAAGCAGTTGACAATAATTCCTTTCCCCCTCCTTTCTCTGGTAGCAGGGTCTACACATGGAAACTCTATTTCCAACTCATTGCGCTTAATTGCCACCAAGCACAGCAACATCTTTGGATAGATTTTGCAACAGAAGAAAGCATTATAGAAGAAATGACAATTTTTAAAAATAAAAAATAGCAATTTCAATCACGACTTTGTACCCAATATCCCTATGCAGATGAGACAGCAAAATCAAACCAATATCCCAGCTCTTCAGGTAGAGATGAGGTACCACGCTGTTTCATTTTGACAGAAAACAGCACTTTTCTATTTTTAGTGGCAAGTGTCTTTAAATGAATCATTAACATTGGAAAGCTGATGTGAACCGAGCTGAAAAGCATACTAAAATGTGCCTCAGGCATGTTTTTAAATTAAACAGATTATTTTCTCATCCTCATTTTCTCTAGTGTCTGGCAGTTATGGATGAAGTGATAAAGGAATTGTCGCTAAATTCTTTAAAAAGAAGGAGGGGGGGAAACCTGGCCACTAAAGCAATAATGTGAAACTCTGCTCTGTAGCTCTGCATTGCCATCTCAAATCCCCTCCCCCAATTCCATGCTTTGTCTAGGGCACTATTTCACAGCAAAGGGTGATGATGAAGAGATAATAGACCCTCTGAGGAATGGGGGAACCCTAAGAATGCCCTTTCTACAGTACTAGTCCTTTTTAATTTCATGGCTGTTGTATTATTGCATCGAGTTCTCACCACCGGCCATTGATTACGCTCACAGGAGTGTACCATTAATACTGGTCAGTCCTGTATGCAAAACAATAAGCACACACATTCTGCCTAAAACTGAGCAGCTCCTGTGGGTCATTTGAGTGTGGTTCTTTTCTTATTACATGAAGTTTGCATTCATAGCAATGTGGCAAATCTGTCTCAGGTCAAAGTTTGGGTTTCACCACAGCAAACACCTCAGCCATTGTTGTTTGTTGTTGTTAATTCGACTCTTCATGACCTCATGGGACAGAGCATGCCAGGCACTCCTGTCTTCCACCGCCTCCTGCAGTTTGGTCAAACTCAGCCATGGAGCGACTCAAATGATGTAAGAAACTGACCAAGCTTTCAAGCTGGCCAGAGCTTTTCACCTGGGGAAGGACTGAAGCTCAGTGGTGGAGCTCATGTTTTGTATGCAGAAGGTCCAAAGACTTGGAAAAGACCCTTTGCTTGATGCCCACAGAGCCAGTGTGGATAACACTGAACTAGATGGTCTGATTCAGTCTATGGCAGCTACCTATGTTCCTATCAGACTGCATATTAAGCAGAGTGGAGGCAGAGGCTGCCTTGTTGTTGAAGCCTTTATGGTTTCAAGATCAAGCTAGTGTTTTCAACTCTTTCCATCCTCTGCTTTGCTTAACAACTAGCCTGTTGTAGCAGCATCTGCCAACAGGAAGGACAAAAGCATCCAAAAGAGATGGGGCAGAAGTCACAAAAGGATAAGGAGAAAGGAAGAGCTGTGAGGATCATACCCAGTGCACATATACTTTGAACATATACTGAGAAGTTCAGTGTGGCTTACCTTGAGCCCTATTTGGGTGTATTCCCTCATGTGATTACAGACACATAGGGAGAAGCAGTTAGTCCTACCTGCCTGGCTCTGCGTCCTCCTCATTGCTCTGTCCATTTCTCATACTAGGTGGTTTTCTTTTTCTAGGTCTGTGAATCAAGCACTGGAACTGATCCCATTAGTCTGTGCTCATTATTCCCCTCCTGGGTATAAAGTTCATAGAGGTAGCATTCTGCCAAGGCAGAGCAGAAATGGAATGCCACCCCTGTGATGGGACTCCCTAGGCCAAGACGAAGGAAGACATTCACTACAGCACATCTGTTTGTCAGGTGGGTCTAAAGGCCCCAGACCAATAACAAATGCATCAATATGAGATATGAATCAAGCCATCAGTGCTTTAAAAATAAAGCATGACCAAGTTGTTTTGAAACAACATCGGCAGATACAGCTTTAACAGGCACATTTCAGGGTGTGTTTGCCTCAGCTGACTTTTCTGCGATAAGTCAGTCTTTATTAAGGCCATACTTTTCTTGCTGTATATCCCAATAACAGAAAGTGAAGTGTAGACTTGGACCAAAGAACAGCCTTTCCAAAGGAGGACTAAAAGGAGGACTCTATAAAGAAGGACATGTGACCACCACAGTTTAAAACAATTTACATAAATGCTGAATTTATAAAACATGATAACCTCACAGCTACACTTCTACTCTATTATAAGAAATGTTTCATTTACAAGGCTCATGGCAGCACAATTCTTTGGGATTAGAAGCACAAGGAGGCCACTCAGTGACCGGCACATCCTATTATGAGCAGATATATTCTCGAAGGATAACAACCTTGACTCACAACATTAAAGAAATGTCTTCATCTTTTCTCATTCTCATCTGCAACTAGTAACCATTACTGAATTCCCCCTCCTGTATTCAGTGCTTTGTTTCATGTTGATGCTTATGGACCCTTACTTATGAATAGGGATGTCAGAGAATTCCAATGGAAATGGAAATAAAAGTTGGCAATGTTTACTTATTCATCCCCTATCAGGAATGGAAATCAACCCAGCAGATATGGTGGCTGCTTTCAGTCCACAAATGATATATAATTGATTCTCTTTCCCTCCATTTGCAGTGTGTTTCCTTCATATTAAAATGAATGGGATGGAGTAACATATTGACAATGCTGTTTCTGTAACTGACATAATTAATGTTGAAAATTATGTAAGCAATGTCACTTTGTCACAATAGATAAAAAAATGGAGCAGAAGATGAACTGCAGCATAACAGAATCAGTGATGCATGCAACAAAACATGGCGGAATGAAAAATGATGCCTTCTTACATTCCTATGTATTAGTAAGCCCTATTGAAAACAGTGGGACTTCTTTGAGTAAAAATGTGTCATGGTGCAATGGCTGTTCCTGAGGCTTTTCTGTTGCTTTCTGATATATATTTAAAGGTGGTGATAGAAGAAGCTCAGGAAGCAGGATCAGAAAGAAACAGCAGAAGTGTTAAGAATTCTCTAATGCCTCTCAGAAGTTTAGCCTAGTATTGGACCTGCTATCCTCTTCCATTCTGTCAATCTTTGCCAATCCATTTAAACTGTCAGACTTCAAAAGATTAAAAGCAGGGAGTCTTAAAGTAGGGTTCAGTTGTCAGCATGAAAGTTAAAAGAAGAAAGATAAATTCACGGTCCAAAATGCCAAGAGTGACTGGGCCATTTATGGTTAATCTTTCCATTTGACAGTTGCATTAGACAGGAAAGATGAATCATACCTTTTCCCTTCATTCTAATGGACAGTCTTCAGCTGTCTGAGTGCATTAACTGACCAGACTGTGTCTCCTGCCCACTGTAAGAAGTGAATGAAAATGTTTAGGAACTTCTTCTTCTTCTTCTTCTTCTTCTTCTTCTTCTTCTTCTTCTTCTTCTTCACATAGCTTTGAAATTCATTTGTCATGTTGTATAACAAATATTTTGTACCCCATTCTAAACTTTTAAACTCAAGTCTGATCAATTTGATCATTTCCAAGTATAGGTAATGCTTTCTTGTGCCTTAAATGCTGGCAGCTGAATTCTTTATTTGTTTAATACAAGCATTTTGTCCTTCAGTCATATTTCTAGGGCACTTTGCAAAAAGAATAAAACAATGAAGAGGGAGTAAATACAACACAATAAAAGCCACAAAAGCAGCATAAAAGAGTCATCAGGTTTAAAACTAAATATAAGAAGCTCAGGAGAAATGAAAGGTCTGTGGTGCTAGAAAGGCAAGACAGTAGCTACCAGGCAAACCTTTCTCTGGGCAGAGCATTCTACAAATGGGGTGAAACCTCTGAGGAGGTCCTCTTTCTAGGAGCAGCTACCTCAACACAGTTGACAATGGGGTGAAACCTCTGAGGAGACAATGGGGTGAAACCTCTGAGGAGGTCTTCTTTCTAGGAGCAGCTACCTCAACACAGTTGAAAGGGCACCAGCACAAGTGTCTGTCAGTGCCAACACACAACTGGTGCTCTTCCTTCAAATTCACCTCATTATTGACCAACACTGAGTTATGTGCTGCCACTTAGCTACTCATGTTCAGACATGAGTGATACACCCCACGAAGACCTTGCCTACAACCTCTCCAGACAATAGACTGTACAACTTTTTGGGCAATAAGACCCGATAGGTTTTCACATGTCCTCCTCTAATTGTTTGACTTTTGGTGCAAGATTTTTCCAACAAAAAATATATTTCTGCCCATGAACTGCTTGAACTTGCCTTGAGAGCTTTGTCAGTGCTTCTGGGGGAAAATAATATTAAGTCTCATTTTCACCAGCTGGAAGGTTCTTTCAGCTTCATTAGCAATTTTAAATGTATGTACTTCACATAATGCTTTTTGAAGATTGTCTGGTTTACTTTGGGCTACCTTTAGTAAGAACATAAGAAGAGCTTTGCTAGATTAGACTACAGGTCCACCTAGTCCAGCCTTCCACAAATGCCAGGTGTCCTTCCCCTTTTAGAAACCTACAACCTAAGGAAAATCCATTGTTAAGAAGTAATTATGTGCCTTCTATCAGCTTAGGTTGCTGACCCAACTATGACAAGGAAAACTTGTCTGTTTGGTAACCTCAAGGTTGAACTATATCAATGCATGTTACACAGGGCTGCCCTTGAAAATGGTTTGCAAGCTTCAAATACTACAAAATGCAGCTGCCCAACTGCTTGTAAGTTTGAGGTGAAACATCATATAACACCAATTATTTTACAACTACACTGGCTGCCTATATGCTTCTGAGTGCAACTCAAAGTACTAGCTTTAACCTATAACACTCTTTACAGCTCACAACCCCAATATCTTCTGGAAAACCTCCCCTGAAATGAATATACCCAAACACTTAGATATTCTTCTGAAGGTGGTGACAACGTAGGGGACCTTTTCAGTCGTGACTCCCTTACTGTGGAATGCTTTCCCCAGCAAGATCCTCCTGGCATCTTTGCTGACGTCTTTTCAGCCCCAGCTAGGCTTATCTTTTCCACAGGCTTTTGATAGATGAAGTATACGTTTTGTCACGAGTATGCTGTCACAGCTTCCTTTGACTATTATGGGGGTTGTTTTGTTCTGTTTTTATGGCATAATGTGTTGATATTTATCTTTTAAATGTCAGTCACTTGGAGAACTTCAGGTAACAAGTGACTAAGAATTCCAAATATCAACAACAGCAGCAATAATATGCACAGTGTAACCAGAAATTACTCAAGAGCACTGGAAGAAGCCTCTAGTGTATACAACAGGAGTGAAGAAACTTGAAGAGATAAATATTGGTGCATTCCCTCATAGATAACCTTCAAGGGCCCTATGTGAGTTGAGGGTGTGGACAGAGCAATGCATGTGACTCTTACATTTGTACAGTAGGCTTCGTTCCAACCATGCAAAAGTCATTACATACACCCCTTTTCATCCTCCATCCTGACAAACGGGCCTGAAGAACATATTCCAATCAAGCAAAAGCACTTTAAGAAAGAGAGGAACACAACCATTGAGAGGTGTGAACCCAGAGAAAAGAGTGTGAGCTGGTTTGCAAACTCAGCCCTGGGAGAGTATTGAGGTCCAGACTGAGAGACCTGAAGGGCTGCATTTGACTGCTGCCACTGAGGGTCCCCACATATGATATATTGAAATTCCATTTCTGAAAGCAGAATATTCTGTGGCATGTACTCAAATTGTTTGATAATATAGCTGCTATTTTTCTCACTCTAAGAATACAGCTGGAGACTTTTATGTGTGAGAACCCAAAATGTGAATACGTAGGTGTCTTGCTGGAAGTAAAACTTGATATGAACCCACACTGAAAACTATGCAAATGTGTATTTATTTCCATTTTAACTTAATATATGGATGAGGAGATTTACATTGCGTGTCAATTGCAGCTAAAGGAGCCAAAAGTCATTCCAATCCAACAGAAAGCACAACCAGATTTTAACATGCATCCAGATGAGAATCGATTTATAGCTCAAAGCATTTCAAAATAACTCTGTAAAGTAAGCTGCTATTATTATCCCAATATTGCAGATGGCAGCAACAAAAGTGACAATATAATGGCTTGACTAAAGCCATCTAGTGAGTGTACTGTTGTGGGTACACTCATTGTATACCCACAATGTTGTGTTGTGGGCACATTTGCCAGCTCATTTGTAAAATTGTCATAAATCAAGCAGCATGTACAGCGACTAGATGAGTGTTTAACACAACTTGTCTCAAATTAAGCGCCCAGTAAGCATCTTTCTGAAACATTTCTACTGTCTAGCCCCCTCCTGTGCTACTTGCATCAGGAAGCATGTGAAATGGACTTAAAGGGGCGTACCTTTGACCCTCCCACCTTGACAACATGTAGCTCCTCCTCTCATCCCTTCCATCTACACTTTAGGATGGATTCCTGAGGGGAGGAAGCCCTTGTGTGTAGACCTCTGTATATTTAGGCTTCCCATGAAGCTGAAAGCCTTCATTGCTCAAGATTCCAGACCAAGTGAAGGTTGTACACAGGAATGGTGGGCTGTAGAGGCAGCAGACACAATCCTGCTTTCCCTCCCTGTGTTCAGTGTGCACACAATAATCATAGGAAATTTTCACACAAGAAAGCTGAAATTCTTTGCACATGTACCTGGGAGTAAGTCTCATTGCGTTTAATAGCAGCAGCTGAGCAGGCAAAGAAATGTCTGGCATTTTACTTGCCAGACATTAAGAGAGCTCATGGCAGTTTCCACTATAATATTAGGCAATTATGTTTCTATTCAAGAAGGGGCACTTTCCTTACTACCTCAGCGAATGATTCATTCATTTATTTGTTTTAAAAGGGCTGCCTCTAATATCGTGCACACAAATGATGTTGTTCCTTCACTTTCAAAATGTTTATTTCTGTTTTGCCTTCCCCCCACTTCTTTCTGGCACGCAAAAATAAAACAAAACTGTTAGTCATACCCTCAAACATGCTTCTCTGTGGTTTTATTCCAAGCAATTTAGTGAAGTGGCTTCACTGCTGCCTGA
Source organism: Podarcis vaucheri (assembly GCF_965113315.1). Lineage (NCBI taxonomy): Eukaryota > Metazoa > Chordata > Lepidosauria > Squamata > Lacertidae > Podarcis > Podarcis vaucheri. The sequence continues at coordinate 35,551,831 of NC_138767.1, forward strand.
CTTAAGCCAACATTTATCTCAAGTTAAAAAGGAGGAAACAAAATGTCACATGAAGAGAATGTAGCAAAATATCAAATGTAGCAAACATGGATGATTATCGGCAGATCTGGGGAGCATCTTTTTAAAGACTTTACATTTTGAAAAAGAACCCCCTATCACCTCCTGGTAACATTAAAGCAGCCTTTATTTATGTTTTTAAAAGAAAACTTTCATCACTTGGTTCCATATATGGAGCATTCCATTTCATATAAATTTGCCTCTGTTGCGAGGCTAAACAATGGAGCTTCTATTTTCTGCCATGTTATTTTGTTTAATGTCTACCAGAGCTGTCATCTGAGCAGCCTCTTGGCCTGCACTCGAACAGGTTTATATTCCAGAAAGCCTCTCGCCTGGCCTCCCACCCTCCTTCCCAATGGTGAAAATAAATCAATTTCATCTGCTAGTAGTTTGGGTTTCTTTTTTCTTCTCCTTCTTTTTCCTTACCCCCCCCTTTCCCTCCCTCCTTTATGTGGGCCTCTTTCCACAATGCCATATGGCAGCTGAGAGAAAGCTAGGGCAATGATCTGCATTTTCATCTCTTAACAAAGGATGCAGTAGTGTCAAAGAACCTCATGAATGCATGAGACACAGTCATGTATAGAGAAGTGCCTCTAGCCCTGTCAAGGAGTACTAAAAAGAAACCTGATAGACCTGACATCACTTCAGAGTACAGAAAGGCAGCCGTTCTCTCGCTGGCTCATCTCGCTCCCATCCGTCTTCCCCCAGCTCCCTCCTTCCCACCTTCCCCTTTGGTTCCATGCCAAAATCCCATTAGCTCTATTAATGACATGTGGTCCGAAGTAAAAAGCGTGTGGCAGAACAAGAAAGGCACAAGATCAACCATCTAATCTATTCGTTTCTGATATATGTATCACGAGATAGAAGTATTTCAGGAAGATCTGTGTCACACAGCCCGGCCTTGGGAGCTCAGGCAGCTACACAAACTTTCCGAGGGGTGGAGAAAGCAACCCAAAATGCTGGAAATGTCTTTTCGCCTGTCTCCACTCTCCTCCACTTTCCTAATACATAAAGCAAGATGGAGAACAATAATTATGAAAACTGGCAAGCCTTCTCATACTTCAGTATGAACTGCAGCTTTGGACTTTGCCCCCCACCCCCTTCGTTCTTGACAGATTTTAGATATATTAAATAGTACCAAGGAAACCACAATTTAGTAAAGAGAATGTACAAAGCACCATTCAGACAGTTGCATTTTTTTCCTCCTCCAAACTTCCATCATATTTAAAGAAATATGACCCATTTTGCCAGACCAAATGTTACAGTTTTATACTAGTCATATTCAAATATTTGGTTCTGTTCAGTGAGAAGCTACCTAGTGTCTTCAAAGGCTGGAGTCTGCTTGAGAGAAAAGTTGCTTTGTTTCTGAACATTCTTCTTCCATTTTCGCAAGCTTACAAAATCTCCTGCTTGCCAAAGTAGTATTTTTGAGGGTGGGGAGACGTAGTAGCCACATAAACAATTACTTCATTGTGGAACTGACCCGAAATGCTTCATCAATAGGCACACTGGTGCTTTAATCATCTGAAAGTTTCAGAAACACAATCTTGCAAATATTACAATTTTAAAAAAATGTGTTTCAAATTAGCACTGTAACCAAAAAGTTAGGCAGCAAACCTATCTGCAGTTTATGTTGTTGTTGTTGTTTAAAGGAAGCAGATTTATAGCAATCTAGAATCTTTTTTAAAAAAAGAAAAAGAAACATCAGAAGCTGACTTTTATAAGAAAGGAATGGCCTCGGTCTACTCCTGCTTTATAATATGTTACAGAGCTCTTTTTTTCAACATCTGGACATTTGCTTATATCTAACTCCAAATAATTTGGGGGACGAGGAGCTGCTGTTGATTTCAAAGAGTCTCAAGGGCAAAAGCAAGGAGCTGAATCATTCTGATGGAGCCTGTGCTCCAAAAGGCTGGATGTGTTTCTTGGTCATGGCAACCACTCTTAAAAACGTTCAACTGTCAGTTTGAGCTGAGCTGCACCAGAACAATCCAGCTATTCAGCAATTCCCTTTCTCTTTGTGAACATCTGTTTACATGGCCTATGTCCACTCTACAGGGTGTGGACATTTTATCAGCTACGCAGCCGTGGAGGGCAGCTTTAGGGCCCAACATCTTTTGTCCTTCGTGATCTTTAGCATTCATGTGACACACAAGTTTGGGGATTATTTAACCATGGCATTAGGTCTTATGCACTCTGCCTTTTGAACTGTTTTTGAAGGTCACGCTGTAGTCAGAATAAGCGTGAACTGCCAAGAGAGTCTATAACAAAACAAGATGTGCCAGAGCGCTTGTCTTTTACTACCTAGTGTTCCTCTCAGACAGACTTAGTACTTACTGTGATTGTGACATTTCCAATTGGTTTTAAATTTTAAAGACTGTAGTACCTTTGAGGGTCAGACAAAAAAATCAGTTTGAAAGAATCCCTCCTTGAGGCACTTTTTCCCCCTCACAACATGGCTGTGCCAAATTTTATGTGAAAAACGCCCCCTTTCCCTTACTTTTTAGTTGTTTGTGGCTTTTTTGACCTTTATGAACAACAGTTTTCAATTACTAAATAGTATTCTCTTATCAGCCAGATAGTGATCTCAGTTCAATCAGGATGAGAGCAATAAATTTACTAGTGCTGCTCTGAATGTTCTCCAATAAACATTTTCCTGCAAAAGGGGGGAGACTTTTAGTGTTGATGTTCCCCAGAAATCCCTAACATCCATCTTCTTCATACTCAATTAATGGTATTCACAGCCCTTCTTAGCTGCTGCTCTAACATTATTAGCTAACTTTTTTTTATTATTATTCCTGTGACTGGGATTCCAGTTTGCCTGGGGTCAATTTGTGAACACAACAAGTTGGCTACATGATGATATCAAATGATCTAAAGCAAAGTAAAGAGAGCGCTCCTTTCCTCAGTTTGAATTGGCTTCAGGGTGACACCACATAGCCAATCAGATTTGGCTATGTGATTATGACAAAGGCAATTCAGAGTGAGGACAGGGAGCATGGCAGAGTGTGGCATATGGCATGGGACTGCACCACACTCCCTATGTCTCACGTCTCTCAGTAAGCAGCAGTGACCTGTTGCACTGGGAAGCCAAGGAGGCATCAAAGCCCCATCCATGCTGCTTTACCAGCCCACAGCTGCTTCAAACACTGCATTTCTCCCTGCTCATTCTGAAACATGCATAGGAAGGCACACACTAATTCATAACATTGGAATGAATGGTCACAGGCCAACCCCAAGGTATCCTTCTGCCTGAGGTGGACGAAAAGAATCTCCCCACCATGTGCAGAAGGCAACAGGACTGGCTGTTGAAGCTTATCTTAATACTGGCAGCAGGATAGTGTCCCCCACCACACCTGAGAGGAACAGGCTTGTTATGAGGTTGCAAGATGGGTCATGTGGATGCAGTACACTGCTCTGTCCTCCAACAGAAGGGTGGAGCTAGAGGGCTCATGAGGAGAAGCCATGAGATTGTTGCTCCCTAACATCTACTGATGGACATAGTACTGCCTTGCCTAATGGTAGGGCTGGCCCTGAATGGTTAAGCACAAGTATTGAAGTACTTGCATCACCTCTTACAAAGTTCACAGGATCTTTTCCATGATTCTGGCATCTCATCTCATTAAGTGGCACATAGACAAAGCTGTTTTCTGGATGCTATTCTGTAAGATTTTTCACTATGCAGTGGGTAATACACAGTAGTAGAACAGTCATTAGAACTTGGGACATGCAGGATTCAACTTCTGTTCCCTCTGCATCCTTTACCAATCTTTGTTGGTTTGCATTTTCTCAATAACTGCGCTGTTGTAGTCACAATCATGGCCGTGATTGTGATCACATGAGCAGCTGCAGATGTCAGAAGCTGGGTTCATGTTCACCAAAGATAGCTCCTGCAGTCTAATCTTGTTGACACTAGCTATTAACATTCTCATGGCTTTTCATTAGCAGCTAATATTTGCATTTTAAAATAGTTAATTACTTAGGGGAGCTTCCCATGGTGTGAGTACTGTGGAGATGGTCTGGGATTTAAAAAATAATAATACATTCCTGTAGACATCACATTGTACTGTAAAAGATTTTTTTTTGGGGGGGGGTGAGATGCTGGAGCAGCTTCAGCTAGAATATGTGAAAGTAAAATGAGACAATGAGAATTCACCCTTTGCAGAAGGACTTACTCTGTGCTCACCATAAAAGTATGACAGGATTTGGGGCCCAGCATAATTTTTGGGGTTTTAAAGTCAAAAAAAGAGAATGACAACCAAATAATAATAATAATAATAATAATAATTTATTTATACACTGCCCATCTAGCTGGGTTTCCCCAGCCACTCTGGGCGGCTTCCAACAAAATATTAAAAATACATTAAAACATCAGTCATTAAAAACTTTCCTAAGTAGACTAAGTTGCTACAGATAGATCCACGGTGCTAGGTAAAAAAGAACAGTGATATCAGACAGATATCAGCCAATGGGGCTTTTTAAATATTCACTGTTGCTAAGCTATCTTAAACCACGTTTTCTTGACAACTATAATAGTTAAAGCAACAATTATTCATTCTTCTGCTTATTTAGTATGTCACTGAATGCAATAACAGGACTCATACTGAGAATTAGGGGAAACTCGGTTCCAAATCAACCTCATCAATAGTTTTGGGCTGGGGTCTGAAGAAGGGAAAGTGATATAATTCAAACCCTTATAACTGACTGTGACCAGACCTGACTAACTGTGGAATGCATTGCCATCCTTTCATTGTGATTAGTAGCCTCTAAAGCCTCTGCCAAAATTTATTTATCAGTTTTATCCTGCCCTTCCTTCAAGGAGCTTAAGGATGCATACATGGTTTCCCTGCTCACATTGTGATTGGGGTTAAGGCCAAAAGATAATTACACTGTGTGCCATGGACTGATGATTAGAATCAATGTCCCCTTGGACCTCACTCTAACCACTGCACAACGCTTACTCCCAGTGCACCTCCCATTATATTGGGCTACTTCCCATACTTGGTTGTGTCATGAATTGACAGCATGTAGTGGTGGCAGTCTAGAATGATTCCTGGCATAGAATTACTCTTTCCAGGCCTTTGGTAGCATGTGAAGGGGCCAGTGAGAACATAGGGAGCTGGCCCTGTCCCCTCAACAATGACACACATGCCGGCCGTGTTCCCCGCCAACACGTAATCGGCATCAGTCTGAAGGGGTGTACTATGTGAAAAGAGATTCCAGCACATCCGGTCCTATGAGCATAGAAGACTCAGAAGGCTGATCATTCACCAGCTGGAGAATATGACCCATATTCTCAGCAGTGTTTATGAGGGTTAGGGCTAGCCCCATATATTCCCAGTGGTCCCTTCTGGGATTCGTGGGTGCCAAATGCCCAAGGCTAATATGTTTTCTTTTTATTCATCATTGCCTATTCCTCTTGGACAAGCCCGCCTAAGTGACTCAGAAGCAGTTGACTCTGTTTTTTCCCTATAATTACTACTGTGAACTCAGCAGTGGTTAGAGCTGTGACTATCCCCTTCTTTTCTTCTCCCCACATTTATTTCTATTTTGGTGCTGCTGATGAGCAAGTTTGCTGCTTTTTATGCAGGCCTGTATTGTTTTCTTGCTTTCTTTTACTGTGTCTGGTTTTAGAGGGGTATGACTGTTGCAGTTATAGTGTCTTGAGATTTGAACGCTCATATTTTGTTGCCATTGCTATTCACAGTCAACTAAAGACTTTCTTCTTTGTGCAAGAATTGTATGTGTGACTTTGAGAAGCAGCATTCACAATGTACTTTTCAAGACAATTTCCCAAAGCGACGTGCTTTCATTGATTTATGCAGCAGTCCAGTTCTGATGCAGGTATAGCTATTGTTATGTGGTCACTGGGAAAAATCAAGCTTCTGGACTGAATCCCATGCCTGCCCTGAATCCTTAGTATGCGCTGATGTCTGGTGAATTTCATTTACTCAGTACCTGACTTGAATGTCTGCATGATGCTCTCAGGGTCCTTTCCAATTCTACTTTTCTATGAGTCTATGTGTGGATGTGTATCGGTGTAGTCTGTGATGGAGCATGGTTACAGCTGCATCTCAGATTTGTTCCAGAATTGTATTGGCAAACAACACTGTGACATCATTTTCTCTAGCATGGTTCCATGTGTTCATGTGCAAAGCCAAATGTATTTTTGGTCTCTGTGTTGTGTTTCTGCTTGTCCAGCCCATAGCTTTATTCTTGTTCATTTCATGTATCATCTTGCTGTCATGATACAGCTCAATTAAGCAAGCTCTAAAACTCTTAAGGACAGGGTTAAATCTGGACAAATTTAAGTGCGCCTTCTCAACAACAGCAACAAAACTCGTACTGAGTCATAGACAAGCAAGCCTTAACCGCACATTCTGAAGACCAGCCTACTCTTGCATACACACAAACATTTATAATCTTTAGCCCCCTTTCTCCAATATATTAATCCAAGGTAGGCTACTTCATGTTGTCAAAGCGTGAATATTTGAATGGAATCAAAATTGTCACAATGCTTTCTAAAAACATTCCTATCCTACAAATAAGCATCAATGTTTGACAGTTGCACAAAAAACTCAAGCCAAAAAAGTCCAGTCTTTTATTTTTCCTCCTATGTTCTACTAAACCAGTTGGTGAGTTCAGACTTTGAAGCCTGTAACCAGCCACTGTCTTTCTGCCTTTTACTGAAGCAGCCTCTTATGAATCTAAGCAGACAGAAAATGCATTGTCAAAGAAGCAAGTAAGATGAAGTTTTAAACTAATAAATGAGAAGGTGTTAGCTTCATGCCATTGCACTGCTAGGGTCTCTTTCTTCTTTGTATTCTCTGCTGTTCCTCAGTCTCCCGGTTTGTTTTAGGGAGCAGAGTGCTCTGCTCTGTCAAAAGTGGCAGACTGGCATAAAATAGCAAACTTCCTCCTCATTGTTTGGATTAGCAGAGTGAAAGTGAGACCTCAGTGTGAAGTGACTTGAAAGAGGTTCATTGCCTGCCCGCGTTAATAACTGCTGGAGAGGAACTATCTGAGAGAGACTGAGATGAGGGCAAATCACAGGGGTTTTAAGTTTTGGATTATAGAAACTTTCTTGCAATATATCGCTCCCACCCCTTTCCGTTCTTAGTCATAATTTCATACCGCACGGTCAAAATTGAAAGTATGGCACCTCAGGTCTGTATGGCTATAGCAATTTTCCCCTTGCTGGTAACAGATTCATTTCTGTTAAAATTCTATTACTCGGAGCTATTTCTCTCAAGGATTGTACAATTCTTCTGAAAACAGATCAGCAGCTTTCAGTATAATCTCACTTCGTGAGGTCCACTTCGAGTAAATCCTGCAACTAGATGTGACTAGAATAGAAAACTCCATTCCATTTCCTCCTTGCCACCCAGTCAGGTTGTAATGAAAGACATTTGAAAGTTTTCTGACTCCAGGCCTAGTGTTAATCACCAGCTTTCTGTGAAAGAATGCAGTTAATGTTATAAACTTTTTTTCCTGGCCATGTCAGCCTATGATATTAAGCAGAAACAGCAGGGGAAGGGTTATTTCTCAGATTGTTGGCTAAGAAATAAAATGGAAGAGGGAAGGAGTACAGCATGACTACAAGGATCTTAACACACAGTTTAATTAAAAATGCTTTTTTCATTAGCTTTCATGTTTGTGGAAAACAGACATTGTGCTCTGGAAAGTTCAAAGCAAGATGGAAAATGTACATTTTGTGGGCAATTTTGGAAATGTACATGTATGCCACATAAAGCTAATGTTATGAATCGGGGGGGGGGGTTGTATGTGAGATCCTTCTAACCCCTGAATCCAGTAAGTGTTAAAAGTGTTAACATATAAGCTTGGTGATAGCCTGGGTGATGGGCCATTAAGGGAAATAAAGGAAAGGGGCTCTGTGTGAGACAGCAAATGAGTGAGGCTCCTTCCTCAACTCAGAGATAGTTAGAAGGACAAAGCCAGAGTCTGGAGTTGAGTTGTAGTGATAGGGATCATAAGCAAATCAGCAAGCTGGGGAACTCAAAAGACAGATCAATGTTTGATGTCTGCTTGAATCCAGGGTTGTGGCTATGAGAGAAACAAGGCCATTTTGGGTTGTTCATGATGTGTACCCCTCCATCGTAGGCTCTAATTATATATGTGTGCTATTTTTCTAGAAAAAGATATGCGGAGTTCACCATGAGCTTCTCCCTTGTTCTCTTAAAATGGCAATTTAGGGTTGCCATATGTCCTCTTTTCCCAGGACATGTCCTCTTTTTCATGGGTATATAAAGTGAGAGTCGTCATAACGATCCATAGTTAAAAGTAGAAGTTGGCAAATGTGTCCTCTTTTTTTGTTCTTCAAAATATGGCAACCCTAGCAATGGTGCCCATCTGGGAGGTGCTGGAGCTGAGCTCCTGTGAGCACCGACTGGGGAAAAAAAGCCCTGGATATGTATATATAATAAAGAAACCACTGTCTCTGCTGTGCCTCGTTCCCCGAAGGAAACACAAACACTGGGTAAGTGTCTGGAACCCCTGGAATCTCACACTGCTCAGAGATAGGGATGGTGTGCAGCAGCAGGGTTGAAGGACTGTGCCAATTAAAAATGCTGCTCTGGGGTAGAGGACTGAGGATTATTAAAGTGAAAATTCTGTGACCAATTTCACCAAAGAAAAAAATGAACCACCTTGTTGAAGTGATGCAGTGGCTGACCTATGCAAAAAGCCTCCTCATGAACAATGTAACTTCAGAAATCCATGCAGCTATGATGTTGCATGGAGCATAAGACTAGACTTGGCAGAAGAACAGACTGCTTATATGAGCTGCTTGTTTAAGCAAGTGAGCTGATAGTTTATCCAGATAAAGCATGTGAAGTACTTTATAGCTGTGGATTGCAAATAATAATAATAATAATAATAATAATAATAATAATAATAATAATTGTTTATACCCCAACCCATCTGGCTGAGGGAACTCAGTGGCCCCACCACTGCTCCTACGCTGATTCAGTATGACTACTGCAAGAGCCTATTTGTATAAAATCTGAAAATGCAAATACACTGTAAGCACGATCAGTTATCCTGCACTTTTTAATTTTGGAGGTACACAGGCTTTTTCAGAACTTACATTAAGCAAGTGTCAAGTGATGTTGCAGTTGCTTGTGAGTAAGCAAGCAGGACTCCGACCTGTGTTTTACAGGTGCAAACTATTTACAGTGAAGAGCCCCAAGGCTAATGTCTGGCTCAATCGCTAGCAGAATCCGGGAGTGGTCTGTTTTTGTACCTCCCCCAACATAAAAAGTTTTGCTACCCCCAACCGTTTCCACCCCTCTCTGCCCCTCAGACTACTGCACAGGATGGGTGATGGCAAGGGCGTGCTTCCCCCCTCTCCAGCTTGCTCAGGAGCAGCGTTAAGGCTCTCACTAGTATCCTCTGGTCCTTGCACCTCTTCTCCACTGGAGATGGGGCTTTCCTCCTTTCTGGAAGAGGAGCTGCTTCACAAGATTTTCGGAGGCTCCCTGTAACACAACTGCCCTTCTATTTCTCACCTCTGAGCCGATGGCAGTTTCCTGACAGCAAGTAACAGTGAAGAGGTAACAGGGCTGATTCTCTTCCTCCCTGCACATCCTGCTTCCTCTGTTTACATACATACTGAAAACTAAAATACCACAATCGTACTGCCGCTGCTACTACGACTACTACAAATAGCAGCGTTATTATTATTAGACTGCCACTGTTTTACCGAGGCGGAGACGTGGCAGCTGAAGAGTGTATGGGACATCACATTGATAAATGTGAAAGCCAGGCAACCTGGAAAGTCTGCTCAATCTGTTCACACTTGGCTGAGTTGCTGCAAGTACAAAATAAATAGCATTCTTCTAGAGCTGAGCTTGTGTGCTTGGACTAACAAATTTTGTTGGGCAGAAGAAAGGGCATACATTCAATAAACGCTTTCCAAACTCTTAATTCAGCTTTCTTACTGCGACGCCAAGGCTGGTGCTGACACAACGATCACTAATGACCCCGCCACAGTCACTGTGTGACCATTTGAAATCTGGCTAATGACTATCGTAACAGCCAGGGTTCTGCTTGTGTACTGATAGGGTTTAATTTATTATGTGTCTCCTTGCACAAGATTGGAAATTGTACCTGAAAATTATGGAGGCAGGCAAATTCTTTTCTGTCCTGAAATATCAGGAAAAGTTGACCAATTGGACCTGGGGATGCAGTTCTCCGTTAGTTCACTCATTGTGCTGGAGCTGATAAGCAGACCTGAAAATTAATTCGTAAAAATCACTGCCACAGGATGGGGTAATGGCCACGACCTTAGATGACTTTAAAGGGGGTTTAGAGAAATTCATGGAGAACAGGTCTATCCACTGCTGTTAGCCATGAGAGCTAAACAGAACCTCAGAAGTAGCCTGCCACTGAAGACTAGTTGCTAGGAAACAGACAATGAGGGACAGCTATTGCTTTCATGGTCTCCTAGAAGCATTTAGCTAGCCAGTGGGAGAAAAAAGGATGCTGGACTAAGTGAACCTTCAGCTGATTCAGCAGGTCTCTTCTAGCATTCTTACCTCTGGTTTAAGACACATTACCATTATTTATTCAGGTGATTTTGTGTGAGATTAGGGTTGGAATCTATCAGTTTTAGTACTATCTGTTTCACATTTCCCCAGTCTTAAACTCAATTCCCCCATTATTTCACATCAGTTTGTACTTTTAAAAAGTCATCATGAAAATTAAACGGCATTTTAATGGAAATTTCTCCTTAATAAACACATTTTTGTATGCCGTTTTGATTAATATACACATTTTTGCAAGCAATTTCCCCTAATGGATGCACTGCCACTGAATGCCAGTTTCCATACAACACCCCCAATTTCATCCAAGTTTACTCCTTCCATGAAAAGATCCCAGTAAGTTTTAACAAGAATGACAAAAATGTTTCCAACAACACGTTTGTGAGATCTGAATGACCCATATTGAGAACCCCATCTTGAAGCACCGCTAATGAATGAGAGTTTCCCTAAATGTACAACCACTTTCTTCCATGCAGGCAAGGAAGATGAACTGTGACAAATGAATATGTCATCTACAGGGAGTAATTGGAAAAAATTCTCTGTGCAGGAGGGAAGCAGGTAACTTGCATGTCAAGTTTCCTGCTTGGCAGGGGGTTGGACTCGATGGCCCTTGTGGTCTCTTCCAACTCTATGATTCTATGATTCTAAGTGCACTTGCTGAAATCCCCTCTTCTGAACAACTACTAATGCTGCAGGAACCCTGTCCTCATTTTTCAGCTGGCCACCCTAGAAACAGAATAATATGTATTCATAAATGTACATTCCCCCCAGCATATACTACTTCATAATCTATCACTGTATACCTCCTGTGTCTACAAAAACAGCCAATTGATTTTAAAGTTATCTCAAACTCTTTTTTTAATCCAATACTGCTATCCCAGCAAAAGCACTGCTTCACTGAATGACCCAGGTCAATTCAATTAGTCTCCTGACAATGGATTCATTCTCCAGTTCCTGTAAAACTGGAAGGGAAAAAAGGAACAAATCACTGTAAATAAGATGCTGTATCGCAGATAAGCTGTCCTGAGTGTATATAAAATTTAAGATACCTTTTATGTCCACAGTACTGTTGTTTACTTTGGGGAAGTAATAAAATTCGGGGCTTGTTTAATCATAAAGAAACCACACCAGGAAAGCTCCAGAGCACAACTCTGCTGATAAAGAGATTGGAAATTAAAATAGAAGAGGTCAGGATCTGCACCACAGGTTGGCAACCTGAGGCCCTAGAGCTGCATGCATCCATCAGCCTAATTTTATGCAGCCCTCCTTGGCTTAATTTCAGAAGTTATCTGCTTCAAGCAATCAGTTCAGGGAGATCTGAATTGAGCAATTTGTCCCTCCCTTCTCAGACTACTGGGCTGGAGGAAGAGAAGGTAAGAGAAGGGTGTGGAAAAGAGATTTTAAAAAGAGGTGTTGGAAAGATTGAGGCAGGCAGGGTGGCCTTGACAACTTTTTGCTCTGATCCTGCTCATATCTGCTTCAGCATATGACCCCTGACAAATCATTCCTGGGATCTACGGATGAAGGACAGTATACATATCAAATCAATCAATCAATCAATCAATCAATCAATCCCATGACAGAAAAATGGCTGCCTTTTCTCATTCAAATCCAGAGTGAGGAAACTCAAGTCCAGAAGTCAAATGTGGCACCCCAGGCCTCTGTAATATGCCCCTTCAGAGTCTCCCTTGCCGTACCCTCCTAGGGTGCTTTTTGGTGGTTGTGATGCATCCTTGAGCTGTGATAACATCTCTTTGTCTGCCTAGAAGCAGGATGGAGAGATGTGATGTTAGGGGGTGTGTGTGGAAATTTGCAGTCAAACCTAACCTAGTTAGTACAGTGGTGCCCCGCAAGACGAATGCCTCGCAAGACGAAAAACTCGCTAGACAAAAGGGTTTTCCGTTTTTGCGTTGCTTCGCTAGACGAATTTCCCTATGGGCTTGCTTCGCAAGATGAAAACGTCTTGCGCTTTTTTTTTAAAGCCGCTTGAAAAGGCACAGTTGTGACGGACCGTGCTTCGCAAGACGAAAAACATCGGAAGACGAAAAGACTCGCGGAACGAATTCTTTTCGTCTTGCGAGGCACCACTGTATGTAACAGGGTTAATGATCACAAAGTTCTAAATTACTAGAGTAGGTTCTGTGATGTCACATCCTCTCTTCTGACAATGAGGGAGGAAGGCTTGTTTCCTGTTCTCTCTCTCTCTCTCTCTCTCTCTCTCTCTCTCTCTCTCTCTCTCTCTTCCATTTTCTTCTCAACCTTCCCTCCATCACATTACAGGATTTATTCTCCCCACCACCACCCTGTTTTAGATAGCCTTGCTCATGCCCTTTCTCATGCTGAGAAATGTTTCTGTTGCAGTCTTCCCTCTTCTGCTGCTTGCACAGTCTTTCCTCTCTGGGTTTGGTGTGTGCTTGATGCCTCCCTCTTTCCATCTCTAAATTTTGATTGCTGACTCTGTAATTCACAAAGGTCTGCTCCAACATCTGCTCAGTATAAATCACAACAGCCTGCCCAAACACCAGTATGAATATTATATGAAGCATGAGGCAGTAAAGCATGAAAACTACAAATCACTCAGAATCTGTCAATAATTTTAGTCTCAGGGATCCAGCCAGGGAGAGGCATTCAGAGCTAGTCTGTGGAGCTGTAGCCAGATTTGCAAATAAACATTGTGTTAAGCATCAATTGTTATTATTATTATTATTAATTACCTTTTCTGTGCAAATTTGCCTTTCTTTGGTCACCTCAGTGCATCAAAAGGTCACTATCATGCTAGTACAGATGGTAAAATATCATGTATTGCATGGTATTTTGGGTTCCAAAAAGAGTTGGAAGCAAGTGAGAATGAGGGACACTCTGTTAAAAACCTTTACTGGCTAGACCTCTTGCAGAATTTGCTAATGCTTCTATTACATTTCATCAGGGAATACATTGTACTGGATTACAAAAGTTTCTTGAAACCCGTTATAAGGCATTTTCGTGTGTGCTTTTAGTCCTTTTGAAGCTTAAAATGTATTATTCAGCCTGGACTCCTGCCTCTTTTCCTGACAATGTTCTAGTCCAGGTATGGGAACATGTAGCACTCCAGATGTTCTTCAGACTACAACTACTAACATTCCTGACCTCTGGACATGCTGGACAATTTTGATCCAAATGGAAACAGGAGCAAAATGTGCTGATTTTCACTTATCTGTTCCATGTCTGGAATGGAAATCAATGCAGGGTGGGATCCAGTTGTTGTTACTTTTAGTCTGCAAATGTTACGTAATTGATTGCAATCTGCCTCCTCCCAGCTTTGCATTTTGTTTCCTTTACACTGTAATGAATGGGGTGGAATAACATAATAACAATTAAATACATAAAATGCATAAGTCACATAATTGCATCACGGCGGACAGCTAGATGAGTAACACAGGGTGATAGTCAGCTAAGTTTTACTAAGAATAGACCTAGTGAAATTAGTGGGTATCAATAAGTTAGGTTAATTAATGTCAGTAGGTCTAATCTCGAGTGAAACTTGTTTGAATACCACCAATTTTTATATATAGAGAGAAACTGCCATGAATTGGAAGCAGTGCTGCATGTGGTAAATATAAAGAAGAATGAAAAGTGATGTGTTCTTACATCCCTAATGGAAGTTGGGACATTTGGTGGGTCAGAGGTTCTCTGTTCTCATTCTGGTTCCTTATTAATTTGCGAGAGTTATACCATGCCCTTCAATAAAATTATCAGAGCAGCTTTCTATCTTTCCTTCAAATGCGTCATGGAGAGAGGGACCAGCTCATACCCACTGGCCCTTGCCCACCAGTATCTGTGTGTTCAGCAAGACATTAAAAGAGCTCTATATGAATAGGCATTTCATGCAACCAGGAGCTCTATTTGTTAGTTCTGGGGTAGGATATATATTCTTGCTAAATAATCACAATATGCCCTAGGTAAGATCACACAATTTGATTTTTCTAAGTTCAGAAATTTAGCAAACTAAGTCTCCAGTATGGTTTATAATAAATTTTAGATGATCACTATATATGTATATAGAAGAATATATACATATACATATGTGTGTGTGTGTGTGTGTGTATACATTCTATATATATATGGAACAAACATTCAGAAATAATATGTAAGTGGAGAGCCTAATTTTCTCTGTCTCATTCTTCGGACTGAAATTACCTGTGTTTGTTTTCTTCTAGACATTACAGGAAGTGAATGGGTTTTTCATTAACTCCATCTGGCTTGCAGATGTCATTTATGGTTACAGACAAAAATATGTCTCTCTAAAATCTGCTATCAGGATACTCAGTCATTTTTACAACTGGTCCAGAAAATTCCTGCATACATTGGTGATGTTCTTTTTTCTCTTAATTTCTCATGGAAAGTTGCTTTGATGACTTATCCTTCTTTTCTGCTGTAGGTTCACTGATGATATAAAAAAGATGTTGGGTGGGGAAGACCATTAAAGCCACTGCTGAACTTTGCATGAATATGCATACTGAGGGCATAATAAAAATATTGTGTCAGAACAGGCTAAAACAAAGGTAAAACTCAATAATTGTGATATCTCTTGTGATGGATCTAATTTCTGCAAAACGGATTCAGCAGCCTTGCTTGATACAAAAATACTATTTGGGCTGAACATCAGTTATTCAGCAGCCCTAGATTTGCACTTGGTGTAAAATTAATCATAGCACTGAAAAATGTTACTGTATTCATAGTCAGGCAGTCCTACTGGTTAATGTTCTCAGATTAGAAAACAGAAAGTTTTCTAAGATGTAGGCTTCACCCTCTCAACTTTCAGACTTGTTGTTTTCCACCAGGGTCTAGCTGCTGAAATTTGAACAAGAACATTTGGCCTTGCAGTGGAGAAGAATTAATAGTGCACCTACCATTACCTGGTATTTTCATGTAGCATTGGTTCTACCTCTTTCTTTCTGGAAACCTAACTATGATTGTTGGTAACTGATGAGAGAGTGCTCCATCTAAGAATGCGGCATGTTTGGAGTATCTGGGTTTGTCGGCTTAGCAGGCAGAAAAAAAGCAGCAAATAGCCAGACAATGACAGGCAAGGAGTGGAACTGGAAGACAGATCTGTGTTGAAGTTAGATGCAGCATCTCAATATACTGCAGTTTGAGGGCAGGAAACATAAGCTGCCTTATATTGAGTTAGACTACTGCTGACTACACCAGTAGCAGCTGAGGTGGTGCCCTCCAAATGTTATTGGACTACACCTCTCATCACCCCCAGCTTTTAGCCATGCTGGTTGGGGCTCATGGACCAACATCTGTAGGGTATCATAACATCTTCCCCCAATCTACACTGACTGACAGTGCAGACTGACAGTGACTCTCCAAGGTTTCAGACAAAGTTCTGCTGCCAGGCTACTTGGAGATCCCAGATCTTTTGCATGCAGATCTGCAGATCTGCTATGACCTATGGGTCTATCCATTTTGGAGGAGAAACAAACCAAGAGGAAGGACTGTTCACATGACCGTTGAGAGAGTGGCAACAACATTCTGTATGTGTCAGCTTCTAGTGTTTGTTTTGTATGCTGAGGAGGGAACCAACTGGGAGAAAATTTTGAAGTGTATTGAATCTTCAGGATGAACAAGTTATAGATTTCCACAAATCAATTAACCATTACTTTCCAGGTATTAATGCAGCATTATCAACACACCACCACCAATTGTATAAAAGCAATTCAGCTTTTCATGCCCCTCTCCCCAAGCTGGGCTGCAGCATTCACTTTTCTAATTCATCTTTATATAGTCATCTAGAATTCACAGCCTTGCACTGTAAGTTAGCAAGTCTTGGTTGCTTGGTAACACAATCCTCTCAGTGATTTGTTACAGACAAAGCTCTGATGGGGAAAGCACTGAATATTTTGAGTCCATCCTTGCACAGCAGTTTAATATCCAAATGCTCTGTTTGCACATTGATAGGTTGCTACCTCTAAAATCACACATGTAAATCTGAATGTCGCCATCCAAATTACTTTTATGGAAGGTACAAATACATTGGAAATGTGAATTTTTGAAAATTCAGCCCTTTCTATAAACAGGTAATTAATGATCCTTAGAATTTATGTATTTTAATCTGTAAAGAATCACCCTTTTGGATCTAATGCCTGGAAAAGAAAGTGTCTGTGTATAGCTTGCACACTGTGCCGTAAATGTTTTGTTGCCAGCAAATAGAGCCAGCCATCCAAGCACAACTTTACAGATTGGATGGCTTCTGAATAATCAAGATTATCTTTTATGCCCTGCCAATATGTGTTTGCACATGTAAATAAACTACAGTGGCAGTCAATGAGCACCACAGGAGTGTATGAACGCAGTCCTAAAGATAAGATTAAACAGACACAAATGGCCAAACACAACACAACAAGCACTCCTGTCAAATTATTAAATAACTAATTCATTAAGCCACACAGCCAAGCTGAGAAGCTGGCTATTTGTGTGTGTAGTCGCAGTGTGGTTTGGATAATTGGGACCAGCTGTAATACAGTTTTGGTTTTGGAAGGAATCCAACATTACTTGAAGGCGACATGGCTATACGGATATTGACTGCAAAGTGGACCGTGCGTGTGTAGGGCTGAGTTCAAGCTGCCTTTCCACATGCAGTTTTTTTGAGAAGACTCAAGCACTGACCAGCTTGTCGAACAATCACAAACCAGCTGCAGCAGGCTGAAACCAGAATAGATTGGTGCAAGCAAATCATTTTAACTCCTTCAAACAATTCTTCTTTTGTGAACAGGCTTCATCCTACCAAAATCTCTATGCTTAGTTTCTAAAGGATTCTTTCAAATCTAAAAGGGGTTCATTACAAACATAAAAGAAAGACTAGATGATATGCACAACATTTCCAATTGTTTGTTTTTAATCAGATGTTTTTGTATGCCTCCCATTGCATTTTCATAATTCAAATCCTTTTTTTTTTCCTGGTGAGAGAGATTCTGTGGTGGAGAAATGCTACTTGTTTTAGCTAAGCCAGGACAGAAGGTGCATGTGTGTGCGGAGGGTTCGGCTTTCATGGCTTTTTTCTTTCTTCTGCACTGACCCCAAACAAACAAGGAAACAAACAAACAATTAGCAGTATAGCACAATTTGCAGAACTTTTATTTGCTTGATGCCAGTCCTCAAAATACTGGGGATAGAAAGAACACAGAAACACAGGAAGCTGTCTTAAACAAAGATCACTAATCTATTGGTCTGCACTGCATAGCAGTGACTAGCCAAGGTTTCAAACTATAGACACTGCATCCCTTCCTGGAGGGGCTGAGGGTTGAAACTGGAACCTTCTGCATGCAAGGCAAGTGTTCCATCATAGAGCAATGACCCTTCTCCTGGAGAATAGTTAAACTGTCCAAAAACACAGTAGCTCTTCAGCTTTCACTGGATACATATTAGCAACTACTGGCTCTCCAGTGCATTGCCTGAGGCATGGGGAGGCAATGAGGTACCGTAGGTGTATCCCATAGCTGCTGTTGCCTCATCTTTCAGAATAATTTGATGAATAGGAGAAGTAGAGGCCACACATTGATGACGTCACATACCGACTCTCCTGATGATCCCACTTGAAAGTCTCATGTAGATACTTAAAAATATCAGGGGCCTTGAGGAACATAACAATGTATAGTCCTTCAGAACACCATTGCAGGGTTGATATGGACAAAGGAAAAAAGTTTCCATTACCACTTTCTGGAAACGACTATGAAAATAAGAAGAGAAGGTATCTGATTCCTCTTCCAGAAATCTTGTCCAAAAGTAAACAATGGTTAATAATATCAAATGCTGTGAAGAGGTTCAGAATTAGTGCCCTAGGAGAAGGACCCAGTCATGATGTTCTTCTCTTAGTGTACATCAGGAGAACCAAGGCCAAACCTAGGCCTGAAATCAAACTGAAATTGATCTGGTAGTCCCATAATTGTAGAAATGCCATTATAAATTTCTGATATGGGAGAGGCATTTTCCTGGAGAAATGAGTCTGTATCTGCTCAGGTGGATTCATCAAAGGGCATGTAATCACCAACTTATGTGAATTAAATAGCCACATTTTAGGAACTACTGTTTAATCAAAAGGTTGTGTTTCCCTCATTACATGCTACATTAACCATATTTGAAAGAAACGACACACAAAAATCCATTGGAGAAAATGGTTTCTAGACTATATGTCGTGCTCTTGCTGCTAGGCTTTGACAAAAGCTTCCAATGTTTAGAACTATAGCTGTTACCATGGCATGGTACAAATGCCCCTATTCCCTTTTGTAAGAAATTGTAAGATACTAACAGGTTGCCCAATGTGAGAAGTGAAATGGCAATACACACTGCACAGCACCGACATATTAGGAGGACATTTCCTATGTCATGCTGAGCTCAAACATTGGAATGAGCATCCTCGTCACCTGATTCAGCATATGCCCCAGGGTTTTCCATTTCCTTCAACCAATGCCAATATCCTTGCCAGTGGTCCTAACCCCTAAGTCGCAATGAAATGAACCTGTTTCAGCCATTTTGTGTTGTTTTTGAGTTGTGAATATTGTTTTAGAGACTATTCAGACAACATAGGGGAGTCCAAAATTCAGCCCACAAAACTGGGCCTTAAGGAGAAACTGAAACCTAAGGATAATAGGAACAGAACTATATGGGTTTTCTGAATGGCTGGTAGGCTGGATGGGGGAGTAGAAATGATGTGTATAAATGAGGCAGATGAGTAGAGTTAAAGCATTGTTGTGGGGAGAAGTTGTAATCTGAAGAAAAGATGCAAAATTTGATCTTTTCTGAGTCACCAAAAATGGAAATGTAGTTATGTTTAACAACACAATACTCCACATCTAAATGTAACAAATTGCAATAAAAGTATAGTATAACATATGTTTAGAAGTGCATACACTGAGATAAAATGCATATATGCGATAAAATATGAATTTAAATATGATTTTTTTGTTCTTTTATAAAATGTAGATTGATGTCAAAATGGGAATGGACTTAAGAATGAGCTCATGGAAAATGGATACAGACTGGTTGTCTGTATAATGTATTTCTCTCACTTTGGACAGGGTAACTTGAACTTCCTGCTCTATTCAGGTATGATTGTATGCTTGGCAATAGCTAATCATTGAGATCTGGCAAGCTTTATGTAACTCTATCGATTTAACATTCCTATATGTGCAACAAAAACTTCCAGCAGTTTTCAACTTTCATCATAGCAGCTTTATGGATGCCTGAAAGAAAGACAAGCCTATCAATTTTCATTTATCACAGTGGTATATTACCTGCCATTTCTTCCTGAATATTGTTGTAATAATGGCACTCAGTTTTGAATAGCAGATTTAGCATGTCTTCTCTTTGGGGATTATGGTAATCAAACGGTATAAAATGATTGGCTTCCATTGTCCTGTAAAAGTTGCAGAAAGTATATGACTCCTTCATTTGCTGAACATGTGCTGTGGAAATATTTCTAGTGATTATAAACAAGGAAATAAACTAAACACTGAACTACATAATCAATTTTTTCCAGGATGCACAAATTGCAAAGATAAGTGTGATTCTTTTAGTTATTTTAAAAATAAGATTATTTGCAGTTAAATTAGACAAAGCAGCTAGAAGAAAGATGTAAATAATTCATATCCACATAGCCTCCATTCAGCAAATATGCTTCCTTTGTAACCTAATATCAATGTAGGAAGACAAAAGTGATCTGGGTTGTGTGTGTAGGGGCATTTGGTTTTGTTTCCCCCTCCCCAACTGTGGCAAGTGCTTTGCCCAACCTTTCCTTGTATCATCTTAAGACATTTTCAGTCAAGTGAGTTCATTATCTACACGCCAAATATTAATGTCCACTGACTCTAAACCAAAGTCTTTTGACAGGTCTGTGTGAATCTCCTGGGGGGGGAGTGTGAATTAACATCCTTAGGCATAAAAACGGTTTCTAGCATAAAAATGTCAAACTTAAATGCTTTGTCTTTTTTGTTATATTTACAGTCTGCCTCTGAAAATAAATTTATTTTCAGGGCTCTGCAGTAGAATCTCCCTGTTTTGGAATTTTAATTGTTACGGACAGAATGGATCAACTCAGGGAAACTTTAAACTGCAAATCTGAGAAGCCACCGTTTTGTTGTTGGCAACACAAGAGGAACTTAAAGATAGTTCCTCTGCTCTCTCCAGCCTAACCTATGACTTATTCCCTCCTGTCCTTATTGTATGGGACATTTGTAGAAAGGAGAGTCAAAGGAAAATAGTGTAGTGTAGGCTAAGATGGGTGGCTGCCACAGAGGAAGTTTCTGAATGTATCTGGGGACTGAGCTTCTTCTGGAATTCCTTTCCAAACAGAGACTGGGAAAATTGGTAAATGGATCTAATCCACTACAGCTTCTGCATTTGTTGATTCTAGCGGACTTTTAAAAACAGGATAAGATAAACAAAATCAATATGAATGTTGCCTTTGAACTTGCTGTTTGAAATATGTGGTCCCCCAATTTAATTATCTAGCCATGGAAGAAATTCATAAATTGGAATAAAATCCAAGGGTAGCTGGCCCAGCAAATAAGGTTTCTGTTATGGGTGAGGAAGCACAATTGAGAAGAATGTCTCCACAGTTACAACCCATCTAACATCTGACTGCCAGGACACCTGAAATGAAGGCCTCTGATGGAAATCTTAATGCACAGGCAGTTTGTGGAGGGTAGAGGCAAACGTTATTTCAGGCACCATGGCCCCAAGCCATATAGGGCTCTGATGTAAGTACCAGCATTTTGAAGTGTGCTTTAAAGCAGACCACGCTCTCCAAGCCAGGCAAGGATTTGGAATTGCTCATGTGAAAGGCAGCTGCTTCTCTTCTTTTCCTTTTCTTTCCCTGCCTCCTGCACCTGCAAAGGCAATTTTCATTTTGAACACAGCTGTTTTGTGTAATACCAGTTCTGTGCAGAATAGCTGTTTTAAAAATAAATATAGCTGCATCCTTTCATTCTGGCTGATG
Organism: Podarcis vaucheri; assembly: GCF_965113315.1. NCBI lineage: Eukaryota > Metazoa > Chordata > Lepidosauria > Squamata > Lacertidae > Podarcis > Podarcis vaucheri. The sequence continues at coordinate 35,573,428 of NC_138767.1, forward strand.
GGAACAAAATGGTGTAGCAATACAGGGTATCCAGTGAAACATCACCACACATGTGTTCATTGTGGGTGATTTTTGTTGTTGTTGTTGTTGTTTGTTAAATACATACTAAATTTGCTTCAGTGCATCCACAATTGGGTAACATCCATCCTTCTTGGAGCCGTGTGCCAATGCAGGTTCCCCAATGCCCTAAAAGATACATCCAATGTTTCCTTGGGACGCGGGTGGCGCTGTGGGTTAAACCACAGAGCCTAGGACTTGCCAATCAGAAGGTTGGTGTTTCGAATCCCCGCGACAGGGTGAGCTCCCATTCCTCGGTCCCTGCTCCTGCCAACCTAGCAGTTCGAAAGCACGTCAAAGTGCAAGTAGATAAATAGGTACCGCTCTGGTGGGAAGGTAAATGGTGTTTCCGTGCCCTGCTCTGGTTCGCCAGAAGCAGCTTAGTCATGCTGGCCACATGATCCAGAAGCTCTACGCTGGTTCCCTCAGCCAATAAAGCGAGATGAGCACCGCAATCCCAGAGTCGGCCACGACTGGACCTAATGGTCAGGGGTCCCTTTACCTTTACCTTTACCTTAATGTTTCCTTGCCATCTTAACAAGACTGCAAGAGTCAGACATATATGGAATAGAAGCATCACAACTGACAAGATGCCAGTTACCCCCCCCAAAAAAGCCCACATTTCTTTATGCAAGATAATTTAAGGCCTTCAAAAGAATAGAAACGTGTCAAGGTGCCTCTGCGGTACACCCAGCAAAGCCACTTAGAACAGTCGTCTCACTAACATGGGCAATTAAGATCCATTTCCTTTCGGTTCCATTTATCTGAGAAGATAAGTAGGAAATTAGCACAATTAAATGCCAGAAATCCATAATAGTCCTTCCAAAATGAATTTCCTCTCACCACATCCCTTCATGCAAATGTAAATAAAATACAAAAACCATTAAGTGTGGAAAGCAGCATTAAAATAATTTCAGGTCACATAATACATTGCAAGAAAAAGCATGTGCTAAAATGGCTAATCCTTGTGATCTCATAGTATCTGGTGGGTGCGGGTGGAATTCATCAGTGTAGCTCAGCATTTCAGTTAAAGGTGAATTTTACACCTAAGAAGAGTCCTGCTGGATCAGGCAAAAGGCCCATCTAGCCCAGAATCCTGTTCTCACAGAACACAGCACACCCAGGAGATCATAAAAATGCAAGTGCTTTGACTGTGGTTAGCAGGACCCCATATTGAAAACATTCATGTATAAAAGCTCTGAAAGATGAGCTGCTTGTCTCCTTGGTCTGCCCTTGCTTCAAAGGTGGAGACCAGATGCAGGAAAATTCTCTCCCCCCCCCCCCGCATTTGTTTATGGCCTGTTGACACAGTCATCTCCACATGATCCCATACCCAGGGACATTCAGGAGAAATCACATGGGGGGAGGGGGTTGGCTGCATCTTTCAGGTTAAGAATGGCATGTACTACCTCATTGATCTTATGACTTCAAAGATTGGCAGATGGTTTTCTTCTGTAAACCAGGACTGGAAGAGTGAGATATGCAGTGGAAAAGCAATAGGTAGGAGGATGGTGGTGCTTGAGTCCTTCCCTGCTTGCCTATGTCACCCCACAATCCCCATCAGCTGCTTTTCATTCAACTCATTTTCTAGACCTGTGATTGGGAACATGGGTTGGGAAGAGCTGATGGAGAGTGGAGATGCTAAAGAGGAATGGAGCATAGCAGCCTAGGAAGCTAGCTTCTACTGAGTCAGCCCATTGGTGGAGCAAGCTCAGTATTATCTGCATTAACAAACAATTGCTTTCCAGGATTGCAGACAAATATCTCTTCTAGTCCCACCTGGAGTTGTGAGGGATTGAACATGGGACCTTCTCTATACCAAGCATGTGCTCTACCACTCATCTATAGAAGAGGAAGGGTCAAATGGCTTTCCACTTGTCATTCCCCCTGTTCTGCAGATCATTTCTGATGCTAATGTGTTCTGTAGGCACAGCAGCTGAGTGTTGCAGATGTGAACACTGATCTAAAATTGAATGGTTTGAATGGCATTTCACTTAGGGCAAGTCTCAGCCAAAGTCTAAAACATCTTTGGTCCCATGAATTGGGACTTAAGTACATGTCTAATACCTTTGTCCCTTGAAATAAAGAGGAGATAAGAGTACTTATGGGTGGGCTAATATTCTGACTATATATATATATGCACTATGCTAGACCATAGTGTAAGTTTAATTCATTTGCAACTGGCAACAACGTCATTGTGCTTCTGGAAATGTAGTTATGACCTGAGCTTTGGGGAATGTTTAAAAAGCCAGACCCAGACTCAAGACGCAGACCTTCACACAGAAGCCTTGTTTTCCAGCATACTTAATTGAATCGTGTTCCATGAAAATGTATGTTTATTAATAAATACATGTTTTTGAATCATCATAGCAACTTGTAGATATTAATGGAAACAGAAAGACTTTTTCAAAATTGACAGCATTGTAATTTGATGCTATGGATCACTGTCTCACTTGGAAATGAATTGATATTATAAAATACACTTTTCTCACATCAATAATGATTAATAATGAGAGCTGTATTTTCTTGCGGGCTGGAGTATTTCAACTTTGCTTTACGAGCCATCAAGTTTCAGACTGATGGAATGCAGTGCCTTTGTAAAACTTTATTTTTATGGTGTGTTACTCAAACCACTGCAGTCCACATGACCTAATGTGTTACAGGACAAAGGTATGAACACAGACCACTAGCTGAACAATGAAAGCTAAGATTGCAAATGCAAACCTCATGTTAAGGAATCAGATGGTGGGAACGTGCCACATAACATGCATTTCTCATATTATGTTAAATTGCTTGCTGCTCACACAAAAAAGCCATGGGTTCTGAGCTGCAGTTGGTAAGAATGAAAACCTCTGCTAATGCAGCGCTCTCTTAATCACAGGGTTGAAAGGATCACATATGCTATTCCCCGCAACTTTTGAGCTTTTACTCCATCCCTAGAAAGGTGTTTGCGGAGGGTAATTTACAGGGACTTGGTACACTCAGACAGATATATCCCAAGCAGAATTGTTCAGTGAAATCTATGCCTTGGCCAGCAAACCAGCTGCTTGAAATCCCACCCAGTCTGTTGATTTCCAGCTCATTTTAGTTGCACTCCCAAAGATTATATATGCTTCATCCAGATTCACATAGCAATATGGCAACTGCAATCTTGAGGTGCCACATAAACAGTCAGTGCACTTGCAGCCTTGTTTTGCACCCCCAAGAGGAATTGTTTATGAAGCAACGATGATACAGTGCATCTGTGAGCAAAGGGTATATATGTTGAAATATATTTTCTAGTTTTAGAATCTTAAACATAAACAAGTATTGTAAAATAAATGAGATCAGCTATAATCTAGCAGAAATTATATGGATCCTAGGTCTACAACTTCACCAACAGGATTCCATCTTAACTAAGCCATCTGCTATATTTTGGGTGAATTTTATGGCAACCACACTTTAGTGTATCACATCTCACAAAACATGATGACTTTTATCAGCTGCTTTCCCCTGTCATCCTTATGTATGGCAGATGATAGCATGATGGCTGAGCACTGGCCTTATAGGCAACAGACAGGAAGGAACCATTTTGACAGAGGGAAAACACACACCACATAACATTTGGTTTTATTGCATAGCATGCAAGCATCAGCCAAGGAGTATGGAATGTTACTTGAGACCAGTTTATCTAGAGGATACACTGTAAACAGGATAATGCATTGTTAATGGTAGAAGAACAGATACATGTACAGCCTTCTATATTAAAGTAGCACGCATAGCAAATATCCTTACCTAAGCATTGAGGAAATTGTATGGAAACTCATTTCTCCAAGATTAAAAATAGTGATAGTAATTCAGCACTCTTGCCCTACAAATGTATTTGGAAGAGGAAGTCTGACGTCTTGTCATGGTCATTTAAATCAACAATGCCTAATGCTCGTCAGAGTTCATAACATGCCAGAAGGATGTAATATCATCATAATGGTGCTCTTCTCTAATGACTGTCTCACCAAAGTAAATTAAAGTACCACTGAGCAGCTAGTGTAATGAGTCTTTAGTTATTTATTTCCAACTCCAGTGAGTAAGCTAAAACATCACTTTAGCTTTGCACTGTCATGATGAATCCAGAGCATGGTGACTTCCCAGGTATCCTAATCCTAAATTAGATTTCCTGTCTCAAAGCTTGTCTTGGAGCACAGAAACATAGGAAGTTGTCTTCTGCTCAGTCAGACCGTTGACCAATCACACTAAGTAAGTCTATGCTGACTAGCATCAGCTATCCAGGGTTGCAGGCGAGAGACTCTTACAGCCCTTACTGGAGCTGTGAAGGGTTGAACCTGAGGCTGTGTGCCTGCAGAACAGATGCTCTGCCAATGAGCCACAGCCCAGTAGGTTCCATCTTATGAAAAGGGATTTCTATGAAAATGCAGATCAAGTGAACCATGAAAGCAATCATACTGCAAACTGTTGGTGATCATTTTGGGCGAGGGGGGTGGATACTATTAAAGTTGTGTCAAAAGCAAATTAGTTACAGTTGTTGAAAATTATTTGGAAATGTCAAGAATGCAGGTCTTTTGTTGACTCTGAAAAGGCATTTTCCATCTGGCTCCAAGCATAAAAATATCCTGAAGTGACCTGCATATGTGAAGGCTCACTTGAATAAATGATAATACAGTACTGCTATGGGATAACATAAGCCCATTCACGGTGGGCTCCATCCAATAGAAAATTCCATCTGAAGTTGGGACAGAATCCCAAGTCATTGAAATGTAATTATGCCTGCTAGAAAGTTCCTGCAGAGAATGTAGATGCAGAGCAAATGGCACTGTTAATGAAATTGGGTCTGCTTTCTCCATCATAATTTGTTTTGCACTAAGAATAAAAGCTAAAATTGCTAAAATTAAATCCCAGCAAAAGATTAACCAATGCAATGCAATAAGCTGTTTATGTGAACTAAAGTTAATGAAACTGATACTTACCAATAGCAGTAAACAGGAGAAAGAGGAAAAAGCAGCAGCATCAAGGCATATTTTCGCCTCATTGTTGTATTAAATTGTTTAAAGCCAAGACATATAATCTCCTAAACAGCATATATAGTAAACACCTATAAAAAACAGCATTTAATAAAAGCCAAGAAATATAGTTATGGCTTTCATAACTGATTTTAAGATGCCTCCAAGAAAATTAAATACTTGTTCTTCATTATCGTATAATAGCAGTGTTGCACATAGCTGGAACCCTGCACAATTTTTAAGAAAACTGAACCAGCCATTTCAGCCCAGTATCTACAGTCCAGCATCCAGTAACTTTTTCAGTCTGTTGATACTCAACTGAGGTTAGATATTATGTGTCATCCTGGAAATTTTGTGTCTTCTGGAGAATAGTCAAACATTGTATCTAATGGCAATGGATGTAAAGGGCAGTCACGGAGAGAGAGGGAACTCTCAAACTTTTGATATAAAGTTAAACGCATCTGGTATATTGACAATTCATTGACTACAAGTTTTCATGGTTTTCTAAAAACGTTTTATATCTTTGTGCATTGATAGCTTATATGCGGAAAGTATATAAATACTTCTATAAGTAAATTAATAAAATACTAAGGAATATCCAGTGCTTCTTTTCTAAAAAAAATGTTTAAGGGGTACTCTCATTTTCCTACTGATATTGAAATACCCCCTCAATGAGGCCAAACTTAGATCCACAAAATGTTTAGGGGTATGTGTACCCCTGCGTCTCCCCAGAAAAAAAGCACTGGGAATATCTACTAAGATGGAGATAGAGCAGAATAATAATAATAATAATAATAATAATAATAATAATAATAATAATAATATATTATTTATACCCTGCCCATCTGGCTGGGCTTCCCCAGCCACTCTGGGCAGCTTCCAAAAAAATATATTAAAATACTGTAATACATCAAACTGAAGGGCTGCCTTCAGATGTCTTCTAAAAGTCTGGTAGTTGTTGTTATCTTTGACATCTGGTGGGAGGGCATTCCACAGGGAGGGCGCCACTACTGAGAAGGCCCTCTGCCTGGTTCCCTGTAGCTTTGCTTCTCGCAATGAGGGAACCGCCAGAAGGTCCTCGGTGCTGGACCTCAGTGTCCGGGTAGAACGATGTGGGTGGAGACGCTCCTTCAGATATACTGGACCGAGGCCGTTTAGGGCTTTAAAGGTCAGCACCAACACTTTGAATTGTGCTCGGAAACATACTGGGAGCCAATGTAGGTCTTTCAAGACCAGTGTTATATGGTCTCTGCGGCCGCTCCCAGTCACCAGTCTAGCTGCTGCATTCTAGATAAGTTGTAGTTTCCAGGTAACCTTCAAAGGTAGCCCCACGTAGAGCGCATTGCAGTAGTCCAAGTGGGAGATAACTAGAGCATGCACCACTCTGGCGAGGCAGTGTGCAGGCAGATAGGGTCTCAGCCTGCGTACCAGATGGAGCTGGTAGACAGCTGCCCTGGACATAGATTTGACCTGTGCCTCCATGGACATCTGTGAGTCCAAAATGACTCCCAGGCTGTGCACCTGGTCCTTCATGAATAATCATGAATGTGCAAAATACAGTAATTGGGGGGGGGGGGCAGAGCATCTGCTTTGCATATAAGCATCCCAGGTTCAATTTTTGGCATCACCAGGTAAGGCTAGGAGAGTCCCCTGCCTCAAACCCCTAAGAGCCACTGCCAGTCAGTGTAGGTAACACTGAGCTAGAAGGACCAATGGCCTGACTAGATATATGGCAGCTTTCTATGTTCCACTTGCTCAGTGAAGTTTACTGCTTGAAATACTTTCATAGAAGATGCATTGCAGGAAATCAAGGGACTGCTACTTTTAAGAAAGAAGTGCGCAACAGGATATTTTCTTACATTGGACCATTAACATTTGCCTCAGGAAAAGCTCATAATGAGTATCTTCCTGGAGAATTAGTTGAATAGCTGACACCGCAGCAGGCAATGAATTCTCCTGCAGATATCCTTCATGGAATGGTCCGGGAAACCACTGTAAATTGCTATTCAAAATCAATAGGATCAGAAATGTAATATCGGTTCCAGGTGTTGGCTAGCAGGTGTTGAAGCCTTATCCCATAATGGATTTTTGTACACAAATCCTTTTTATTTCAGCATTTGACTACTTGAATAGCTCAGAAAACAACATGAAGTGTGATTTTCAAAAGAGAAACAAAGACAGTAGCTAATGCAGGGATATTGCAGAGACATAAAAGGGTGCACTTTCCATGAATATAATCTTGACATGCTCGTTGGTTGTATCCAGTTGGTGTTCCTCCACTGACAGAAGGCTCTTTAATCAAGCAGAGGCTGGTTAGCAGAAAGGCAAGAGAAGCAATCTTCTATAATTCTCCTTTCCCCCCTCTTGGAGTTGCCCCTTAAAAAAAAATACTCCAAAGAAATGAGGGGTTTTTGAACACTATGGGAGGTGGCAAGGGGTTTGTAGAAGGGCATAAAAATTATCATTCCACTTCATTCCTTCCTCCTGATTCAACTGCAGAAATGCTCTGCTGGGTCAAATAACCTTCTGACAGTAGATAGACACCAATTGGAATAAAGCTCAGTATAATGAAACTACACTAAAATCACACACAAAAAATATTAAGCACATTTTCTACTTTTGGATTTTATGGAGCTAAACAGACACCATTCAATGTAACATATTGAGTGATAGTCATCTGTTACTCAGAGTAGACCCATTGAGATTAATGAACATGATTAAATCAAGTCCATTCATTTCAGTAGGTCTTCTCTGAGTAAAATACAATGGAATGCCTCTCCTTCTCCCCAACAGGTAAATGAATACTGACTGACAATTGCCAGATAATAGGGGTAAAATAAAGTTTTCCGAAGGTGTGGTCTCAATGTGTGCTTCTCTAAGGAAAGCTACAACCACTCCTTTCTTTCAAGGATCTGCTTACAGTAGATCTTATGACACCAGCCATTTTCATGTTCCCTTCCTAAAGCAAGCCATCACTACCCATGGCATGTAAAGATCCAGGATAACTGTGTGGCCAACTGTACAGCTCCAAGTCATGCTATCCACAACTTCAGTAGAGTGATGCACCAGGTTCAGATCCACAAAAGAACACTGAGACCTCATCATTCTAAGGATGATGGGAGCTGTGGTCTGACAATACCTGGAGGGTCACAGGCTCCCAATCCCTGGTTTAGTGGATCACAAACAGTGCTGATAACTTTAGGGAAGTCAAGTGATACAACAAATCCATATTATCTATGAATAAGAAGTTTCTTAGACCTTCAGCTTTGTAATCAACTGTGGGTAATGGAACACTACAGTAGTCTGTTGTTTTTTAACTCCCAGAGTGATGTAGTGGCGGTTTACTATAGTGTGATCCCATTAATACCAAGGACTGCACAAGTGTAACTGGACATTGTATAGGTGTCAAGACAGCATAATTTATTTTTGATAATACCCCATTTTCCATTGCCTAGTCACTTGGCTGTTGAAAAGATCAATAATGGTATATAATTTTTATGAGTGGGTTTTCTTATTATCTAGTTAAATTCAAAGAGAAGTTAACTCAGGCTTGAAACATTATAGTGGTGCAGAGTAAGCAATACCAGGAGGGAAGAAAATCCTAGTGAGTGTGGAGAACAAGCTCTCATGAATACACATCTACAAAAAGAGCACAATTTAACACTGATTGCTATGATGGCTCAAGGGTACGCAGCAATGTTGAATTATTATTACACATTGTGGAATTTTTATTTGGCTTGCCAAAGTCTGTAGAGCACAGCTGATCTCCCTAATGTGAAACTGTCTGGCAGGCATATTTTTATTCTTACAAAACTTTTGCTACTTAAAATGTCATTTCTTTTCCTTTGTTCCAAACATTCTGCCATTGTGCCTTATTTGATGACGTAGACCAACCTGGTACCATTCAAATGTATAGACCAGGGCTCAGCAAGCTTTTTCAGCTGTGGGCCAGTTCACCATCCCTCAGACCATGTGGTGGGTCGGACTATATTTTGGGGGGAAAAATGAACAAATTCCTATGCCCCACAAATAACCCAGAGATGCATTCTAATTAAAAGTACACATTCTACTCATGTAAAAACATGCCAATTCCCAGACCATCCACAGGCCGGATTGAGAAGGTGATTGGGCCGCATCTGGCTCCCAGGCCTTAGGTTGCCTAGCCCTGGTATAGACTGTAACTTTGATCAGCCCCAAGGGGACACCATTTGGAGGACACCAGCTTGGGTAAGACTGGAGTAGACCATGTGGATAGCTGCAGGATGGAAACAAAGGGCATCAAGTTACTGACTAGTTCCCAAAAGTGAAGTGAGATGCCTTCCGTACATGTTCCATAACTCCTATTGCATTGACATACTGCATCCTGTACAAGAAGGGTGGGGAACCTCAGACCCAGGAACAAAAAGTGGCCCTTCCCTCTATCTGGCCCTCAAGATTCTCCCCATGCCACACACCCCTCTCCAGACAGAGGAGAAGGGCTTTCCTGGCTTTTCCACCAGTGGGTGGGGTTGGCAGTGTGGTAGGCGCTGGCTTGCAAGGGAGGAAGCCTCACACGGAGGTCTTTCATGTCTATCTGCTGTCTCCGGATATAATTGGATTTCATGTCCCATTATCCTTAGGAAGCATGCATGGTGATCAGGGAATATGGGATTTGTAGCCCCAAACCATATGCAGGGCCATAGGTTCCCCATCTCTCTTCTGGAGAAACCAACTAGCTTTTCTTCCTTTGAAATCCGACTTTCTGATTCTGGGCACAAAATGGCTTGTTGATCATCACAAAAGGATAAAAGTATATAGAATAAGAGTAGTCAGCAAGGACCATATAACTGAAGGCCTATAGTCCCCTTGTCTCAGGGTGTGAAAACTTGGCAGAGGAAAAAGAGCTGCTCATCAGTTGGATGATGTTGCACCAGTTTAGCAGGGAACTTGCACATCCTCTTAGGCAGCCCTGTGCACAATGTTGCCAAATGTTGAAAAGATGAATAGCAGCCTTTATGGAGAATTCAAGTGAGAGGGGCTTATGAAGCACAATGTTCATTTTCAGAGACAGCCTAGTTCTGACAACCAGATGCTAGAGAGGAATTATAGGGAAAGGATGTCTTCATCATGCCTCCTTTGTGGACCTAGTTGGGACATCTGGTTGGCCCCTGTCAATGGATAATCCTTAGAAAATGTAATATCTCTTGAACAGCAGTGTTACCTTGAAGGAAGACATCTGGACTCTCTGCAACAAAGGGAGTAACAGTTGCATATTTATTGCATTAAAAGAAACAGAAATTTGTTGGGGAAAGCTCCTCTGGGTTGAAAATGTGAAGGAGTGTTGATTATTTTTTCACCTGTGAATATATGTCACTTATTCAGTTTGTAGCCAGGAACTGAGAGATGCAGCAAAGCAGAACACATTTCAGGGAAAGGAAGAGGTCAAAGAGAATATCTGTTGTTGACATCTGTCTGTCTCAAGAGACAATGAAAGAGTGCACCTTTGGCAGTAAAGTTGGAGAGTAACAGCGCCTGCTGTGGCTGTGGAGATTGATATGGGAGAGTGATATGAAGGTGACCGGTTTTCCCGCTAAAGCTGCACCATGACATTTCTTCTCTTTGTGCTCCTCCCAACAGTCATTCCTTCTCTAATCACTGCTGTGGATGGATACATGAACAGAGTGATTGTCTCCAGACATTGCAGTCATCTACAAGGGATTTTCATACAATGGGCTTAATGTTACCAATTTTCACGTCACATTTGCAGACATCTTTGTAATGCACAATTGGTCTGCCAACAGGCTTAGTGCCTCTCTGCAGAGCATGTCTTTGGGGATCCTGCCATCTTCCATTCTGTGTACATGACCAAGCCAACATAGAGCAACAGGGAGATGAATATGCCAAAGACAGCTGGAGCAAGAACACAGTCCTGTTTCACACTGATCTTTATAGGGAAGACATCTGAGGATGAACTGTCATACTAGACAGAGCAATGCATGGGCTCAAGGAAGGACATGGAGCATAGGTGGGCATCTTATCTTGTTAAGCAATGTGAAAAGTCATTTTTGGCTCACAAGGTCAGACATCTTCATCAGGACTTAGTTGAAGATATCCAGGAGCCCAATTCAGGCATTCAGCCTACTCATTTGATTCTGAATAACCTTGCTCTGAATCTGACAGGAGGGAAGTATGGTGGCTCCTCATTGCAGTGCTCATGGAGGAGAGTGTGCAATGGAACAGTGATGCAATGCAGTGGGTGGGACTAGACCATACATCCCTGCCTTCCTCATGGGTTTTAGTGTCACATGACTAAACTGAATGCCAAATAGAACTAGGGTCATCCAAAGAACCTGATTGGTGGGAGACAAAATGAATTACCTCATGGGTAGAGAAACTAAGGCACGGGGGCCAGATCTGGTCCAATCGCCTTCTAAATCTGGCCCATGGATGGTCCAGGAATCAGTGTGTTTTTACATGAGTAGAATGTGTCCTTTTATTTAAAATGCATCTCTAGAATTCGTTCAATTTTTTTCTTCAAAATATAGTCTGGCCCCCCCACAAGGTCTGAGGGACAGTGGACTGGCCCCCTGCTGAAAAAGTTTGCTGACCCCTGAATTACCTCTTCACACAATACAAAGTCAACTTACAAAATTTGCTGCAGGTAGAATTGATGAGCTCTTGGAACAATGTCTCCCTTTTGATAAGTCTCTCTTTCCTGCCACTGCCCCCATTTCCAACCTTATCTTGCTTCTATTACCCCCCCCCCAAAAAAAAAGAGCCTTTACCTTGTAGGCAGATTTTTACCCTTATGTGTATGTGAGATTGGGACCTGGCAATTGCAGAATTCCTAATCACCTGCATTGAAAGGGAAGGGATTAGGTTGCTAGAACCTGTGTCAGAATGAGCTGAGTTCAGCAGGCACAATCACCACTCTAGGCATTCACTAGATATGGCCATGTCATGAGAATGTGGCTTGTGTGCATGTGATACAGGCCTGCTTTGCATTATACATGCTGTCTTGAGACTCCTATAGACTTCTACAGCGGAACAAGCAAAACCACAAACCATCTTGCCAAATAATTTTTCTTATGTCTGTTGCCTTTGCTTTCAATATTTACGAAAAAGTATTAAAGTGGTGGTGAAAAGTATTTGCAATTTGGTTCTCTATGTTCGCATTGTAACTTTAATATTTCTAATCAGTAGTCCGAATAAGGCAAATTATTATAAGGGAAAACTTTTGATCGGGGGGGAGGACATCATAATTTTTAAGATTTCCTACAGTTGTCTAATAAGCTTTCATTCTATGTTGCAATGGCCCATAAGGAAATGTCTCTCACCCTTTCATTAGTTGGCTTTGCTTGAGAAACAAAATCGATGCAATTTTACCATGTCTTCTTATATGTCAACTTTACTGCAGTTTTTTAAATTGAACTGCACACCTTTCATTTTCTGAAACTCAACTCAGTTATATTCAAATGTCTGTAGCCACAACATCCTCTTTTCAGAGAGGAGGCACTATGGGAGGGTCAGTCTGGAGCACAGCAGTGATGGTGGGCATTTAGTCCTCTCCCCATCTGCTACTTCTCCACTTTCCCAGGCCATCCACCTTTCACCTGTAGGGTCCCAAGAAAGGCTTTAGGAGATCAGATGTGCATTTGGGCTCCACAAGGGGAAAAGCCGCTTGGGGGTGGCAATTTAGGAGCTGGAAATGCTAGACAAGGGAAGCGTTAAGCACTCTCTCTGCTGCTTCTCCCTTCAATTTAACCTGCTTCTAGACAGGTTTTCCAGCAAAAACAGGCATTTAGTTGCACACAATTAATAATTTGGCCACAATAACCAGATTTCAGGCTACTGTACAAAAGGCTGTTTGAGAAATGCCTTCTATTTAAGATTAGATTGCAATAAATGTTATTACTAATTCCCTCAATAAGGTTGTTTTTGAATTTAGACAACAGTATTGGAATCAGGAGCCACAATTTCATACTGAAGAGTCTGGATGAAGTAGGAACCTGTTCACTGGTCCAATGGAGCACGAATCATAGATTTAAAGTTTCTCCTGAATAGTTTCTATCAGAGAGATCTAAGCATGCATAATATATTTTGAGCATCTGATCTCTGGCTATACTTAATTCTGAAGTAGACTTGAATAGAATATTCACAGCCTGCAAGATATGTTGGTGGAAAAAGAGATAACAGCACCCAGTCCATGGAACCCTGCCCACTAATCCAAGAGGTTCCACATCATAACTTTTTAATCTGCTGGTGGAAATGTAATAACTGACTTCCACAGTTAGGAAGTGTTGCAGTAACTTTTAAACTTTTGCTAACTATTCACAAAGTTTTAACATACTTTCCCCATTTTTCCTGAGGCTGGACTAGAGAGCCTTCCATTTTGTAGCATTTGTTTGCTAACCAAATTTCTAGGGGTGGGCTTTCTTCCCTATCAAATTAATACTCTTGAGCTACATCACACCATGTTTTAAAGCACTCTGTTTATCAGTCACAGCTTCCTCCAAATAATCCTTGGGACTGTAGTTTGTTAACGGTGCTGAGAGTTGTTAGGAGACCCTAGTCCCCTCACAGAGCTACATTTCCCAGAATTCCCCGGGAAGGAGGATTGTTACACCACTCAAAAAACTGTAGCTCTGTGAAGGGAATAGTTGTTTCCAAAAAAACTCTCAACACCCTTTACATACTACAGTTCCCAGGATTCTTTGGAGGAAGCCATGATAGTTAGTGGTATAAGATTGCATTAAATATATGGTGTGGATGTGGCCTTGATGCCACAACACATATGTCAGGAGAAGCTGGCACAGCAATTATGGGCAAAGTGTTCTCCTTCAGCCTCCTTACAGATCTTAATTGTTTTGATATTGTTGGGGTACACAGAACAACCGCCTAAAAAGAAGAATTGAGGGTAGGAATGCTTACACATAATTAATGGCAGCCTGCTTCCTATGAATAAATGCTTTCTCTTCCCAGCAGCTCATGGCGATGGGAGGGGGGAGAGAATCTAATGAGAAGTTTGAGAAGTTTACAAAATGGATTCCAGGTTTTTCAGGGTCTGTATCAGTAGGACTGAATAATATGAACATGGCCTTGAATAATTCATTTACAGAGGTTTGTTGTTTCATCAGATTGTAGACCGAGCAAAGAAGCTTGTCTCTGTTCTTCAGCTGGCTAACATTACGTTTTGCAGCTTCTCTCTCCAAAAGTATGTTTCTAATTAAGACCTATAATAACGTTTTCCTATGCAGGAAGAGATGGGGAGGGGAAAAATATTTTTAGAATTCCTTTTTAGGCTTGTTCAAAACAAGTCCCTCTCTGTTCAAAATCCATAATAGGCTACATGGCTTTGAGAAAGACAATTAAAAGTGTGGCATCATTAAAATGATACGAGCTTTCGTTTTATTTGTGGGAACAGACAGAAGCCAACAACTTGAAGAGGCTAAGTCGTGCTTGTGCAGTTTATATCCTTGTAATGAAAGATTGGGAGGCAGGGGGGAGAGAATTTAGCAGAACAGGAATGTATTTGTAAAAGGACAGTTTTTCATGCTGCTTGTAATAAAAATTTATACTTGTGTTTGAGTTTAGTGATCCCCTATGTCTAAGAGCCTTTCAGAATGTTAGAGAGGAATAAATACTTAATTGCTTTTATATTGGCCTATCTCCTGAGGCACTTCCTATTAATACTCTTAAAAACTTTATTCACCATTTCAATTCCACATAGAATAATAGGCATTTCCCTGTTATAGCACTGAGCTAAGAAACATATTCCCTTGTTCAGGAATGGACTACAACCGCTATTGTTCCTGATCCTGGATCATAATAACTGGAGCTAAAGGGCATTGTCTTCCACCAACATCTAGAGGACCACAGGTTCTCCTACTGTAGATAGTAAATACAGTTAGTAAAATACAATTTAAATACATGACATCAGGCATGGCTCTGTTCACCTCAATATTGGAGGAATCAGCATGAGCCAGGTGTAAACCACACTAAGACCCTGGTTATAGAGTTACCTGCACATAAAATAATTGCATTAAAAATAATCGGTGAGAGGAAATAAAGGTGGCTCCAACACCTTTACCCCTTTATCTCTTTATTTATTAAATTATTTATAGGCCACCCTCATGCAGAAATACCAGGGCTGTGTACAAGATCCCCAAACACAGAAAGCATAAAACATGAAAGCAATACAGAATAATAAAAATGACTGGCTCATCTGAAAAGTGTAAACAGCTACTATGAGCATTAAAAAATAAATCCATCTGAAGTTGGACCAGTGACAGTAAATGCCCGACTTCCACTTGAAGCTAGTCAAACTTCTCAAACTAACAGCACTCCTCCAGGGGATCTAAGTGATCTAAATGATTGAGCTGGGATATAAGGCCTGAGGATGATCCTTCAGATATCCTGGATCCAAGTTGTTCAGAGCTTTGTATATTGAAACTTGGCCTGGTAGCATATAAGCAGCAAATGTCACATGCTGTCAGTCACCTGCCCATTGCATTCTGCAGTATCTGGATAGAGTGCACTGCAGTAATCCATTCTCAAGGTCACCAGTGCATGGATAACCTACAGTGACTAGGATATTCTGATTTAGCATACTGGTAAAACCATGTTCCAAAACTCCTAATGAGCCAGCAAAATCTTCACTGAAGTCCTCTCCCCTCCATAGGCAACTGTGCTTGCAACCTTTATACTGTTATGAGTTTGTGGGTGCCAGACTCCTCTAATCCCTGGATCTAGCAAGTGTTAGAATTTTTCAAGGCTTGTGGTGTTAAGCCGGGTGCTAGACTCCTCTAAACCCCTGAACCCAACAAGTGTTAAGATATAAGACAGGCTACCTGTGTTGAGGTGATGGCCTAGGTGATGGACTATTAAGAGAAAAAAACAAAAAGATTGAGGGGCTTGGTGTAAAAAAGCAAATGGGTGGGGGCCCCTTTCTCAACAGACAACGCCAGAGTTTGAACTAGAGTTTTGAGGCAGTGATGTTACTGAGAAGCAAAACAACAAGCTGGAAAGCCAGAGAGGCAACACAATGGTTGATTTCTGTTTGAATCCAAGTGAGAAACACCACCCTTTTGGGGTGTTAATGCTGTGAACTCGTCCATCATAGGCTCTTAGCTTTTATACATGTGTAAATAAACCAAATATCAGAAAGACACCACTACAATTCCCATAGTCTCTTACACTTGACCAGAGGGACTGAGGCTGATGGTATTTCAGGAACATTTGGAGGGCATGCCATTGGCTACATTAAGGAGATATCAGACTGAAAATCCAAAATTAATTCCTGTCTTTGCCCAATGACGTTCACATAAAAAGACACATGCAAACTTGCCGACTCCAACACTGTAATTTCTTGACAAATTATTTTTGTTGTAGAAAGCACTAATAACACATTTCCTGCAAAGTAAAAATTCCATTTAGCCACAATCAGCAGGGTTTAATTAGAGAGCATGAATTATTGAATATATGCTGTTGTTTTCCATAAGCTTTAAACCCAAAGCCACGTCAAATTAAATTGTATGAAAGCAAAGTAGCATGTAAAACTAAATAATTTTTTTAAAGGTTTAGTTGCTCCTTTTGACTGCAACTGCATTTCAGCAGCAACTTTCAAGTTCATCCATATCATATTTTTGAAGGAAGTCATTTGTACGTAAAGAATTTCATTCATTCTATCAAGGTCTTAATTAACCAATTACAGGAGCCACACGCCCCACCCATGGGAGGCTGCAAATAAATGGTCAGTTGGCTGCAAAGAACACTGTGTTAGCATAATGTCATGGTCTTTACTATAAGGAGATCACTGGGGTGGGGCACCAACCAGATGATTAGTTCTTCAAAGCCATACCTTAACTAGGGAAGGAGCTGCTGGAAGACGGCAGCCATGGGGTATAATCTCAGTCAGTAGATCATAAACTCTTAATCTCAGGGTCATGAGTCTGAGCCCTATGTTTGGCAAAAGATTCCTGCAATGCAGGGAATTGGATTTAGATGATCCTTGTGGTCCCTTCCAACTCTATAATTCTATTAGGATTCTAATCACTTACCTTGGAGTAAGCCTCACCGTACTCCATAAGAGTTACTTCTGAGTAGACATGTTTAGGCTTGCATTGTTAGAGCAGAGGCCTATATATATTATGAGAAATTGCTCCCAAAAATCCAGAAGTCTCTTTCACCACTTGCTTCACCTCTGATGGTGGTGGTACTTGGAAGACCCCTCGGAAGATATTAAAATATGTGAGTAGGAATAGGATCATGTGAGAGAAGGCAGTCTTTAAGATAGCCAGTTTGGGTACAGAAATGGACTAGGAGCAGTGCACCTGATTTAAGATTGGAAAAGACTTGAACCCAGTCCCAGGCTATAGTCTAGAGCAGGGGGTAGCCAACATGGAAATGCAGCATTGGACTGAAAGAGTTTTTCCATCCCTGCTGTAGAGCTAGAAAAGATGTAGAAAAGGACAACAAAAATGCTGGATCTGGAGTAGGCTACCTGTGAGAGAAAAGGATACAACATTTGGGGCTTTTTAGTCAAGTATAGAAAAGAGGGGATGTATAAGAGATGTATAAAATTATGCATTGTGTAGACAAAATGGATAGTTTTTCACCTTTTTGTGTAATACCCAAACTGTGGTTATTCAATAAAGCTGAATGGTGGAAGATCCTGCACAAATTTATATATATTTTTAATTTATTTACTGAATTCCTATACCATCCTATGTCTCATACGGGGCATAAACTATATGAAACCGTATGAAAGTCCATAAAGAGGTAGTGGTAGCTGGCAACTTGGATGGCTTAGAAGGGTATTAGACAAATCCATGGGGGGATAAGACTTCCATGTACCTAATCTTCCATGTGAGGAGAGTACAATTGCACTCATGTCCTCTTTGCTGGCTTCCCATAGGCATTTGCTTGGTCGCTATGAGAACAGAATGCTGGACTAGATGAACCTTTGATTTGACCTGGCAGGGTTCTTCTTATGGTGCTATGATGTACCAGTTTACTTCCGAGAGAATATAGGCTCAGAGCACCATTTTAAAACTCTTAACTGCATAGTACAAGCATGGCCAAACTTGGCCCTCCAGATGTTTTGGGACTACAACTCCCATCATCCCTAGCTAACAGGACCAGTGGTCAGGGATGATGGTAGTTGTAGTCCCAAAACATCTGGAGGGCCAAGTTTGGCCATGCCTGGCATAGTACAATGTAGCACACATCATTTGAAGATGCTTGGCACAGATGCCTTTTTATACATGCGATATTTTTCAAGTTTAAGCAAGACGACCCTTAAAGCTTCTAATATTTTCTGAGATGAACTAGGTCTCTTACTCTGGAGCTTGTGAAGAAAGTTTCACACAGCTGAAGATTCAGATAGAATGGTGTTTCCATCTAGACCATTGAAGGATAGGCTCAATCATACCTGAATGCAATGGATAGAGATTTGAAATAGACAGGAGTTCCATAAAGCAAGAGGGAAACTAGGAGAAACAGCTACCTGATATATTTGTCCCATGGTGGGCACTTAAGATAGCAAAGAATCCCTCAGAGATCTTTAGCATGAAATTTAGTATTTCATTAATCAAGTACTTTGTCTCATTTAGCTCAACCCTCTCTACAGTTACAGTTTTTTTATTGCCCTTTTAAATGCATTTTAAATCTGTTTATGCACTGTGTCTACTTGCTTAGCAATCTTTACCATATACCTTTCCTCCCTCCCTTCCTCCTCCCCTCCATTTCTTTGCAGGCTTCACAAAATGGGAAGCACGCAGCTGTCTATATGAATATTAAGCACATTCTCTCTTTAAAAATATCCTGAACAGCTTACCAAGAGTAGAAACCAAGAGTACCAAGAGTAGAAACCTTACAAAGCCATGCTACTAAGATTACTATAATAGTATTTAATTAGCACTTCTTTCCTGTGTCAAAAATAAAGACAGCTTCATATATATATATCCAGGAAATGGATGAAGAACAGCATAAGCACATCAAGCGATAAGGAGAAGAAATAAAAATGCAATTTTCAGGAAGCATCTGGCTGGTCACCGTTGGGAAGAGATGCTGGATTAATGGACCCATGCTCTGATCCAACAGAGTTCATGTTCAAAATAACATGCACTAGGAATCAACCTAATTGCTGTCTCCCATGTCTCCTTGCCATGTCCCCCTTTCACACTTTATGGTATTCACAATGCACATGGTATGTATGTATGGCAGACATGCCTACTCTGTAAAGTGTGAATTGGTGCTTAGTACCTTTAATTTCAAAAGGGCACACACACCTTCCCTTTTAAATTGCAGCACCAAGGGTGCTTCCTACTGAAGGTAATTGCTCAATTATTTTAAGCACACTTTGAAACCTTTGCAGCTGTGTCCTTATCTTCCAGGTACTAGGCTAATCTGTAGCCTTTGGGTGAATGTAGTTGTTGAGTGCAGTGCAATTCCTTGAAAGCATAGGGTGGCATTCAACTCAAAGTAGACCTATTGAAATCAATGGAGCCAATTTAGTCCTGTTTTTTTAAACATCATCATCATCAGTGGGTCTATTCATTGAATACTACCCAAAGTGTGTGAGAGAGGGGGGAGGCAGAGAGAAAAAACAATTTTCACTGGATTGGAATGCAGGGTCCTCTCTGTATCATAAAACACAGATGTCAAATGTCAGGTTTTTCAGCTATGGGAAAGAGTAAATTTGTAGTGAATGATCGTGAATGATAATATTCCTTTCCATCTGGTAAAGTTTCTCCCAAGGGACTTCTGCTCCAAGCTGAATGCTGAGAAATGCAGCCCTGGGTATGCTGTGGGCCTCTCAAATTAGTCCAATAATTTACTGTCACTTAATAACTTGAACTGTGGTGCTTGAACCAATATTGATTAAAACTCCCCCGGCTTCCAGCTGGGTTGGGAGTTCTTGGGGGTTAACAGAACTTACAGGCAGGTACAATGACACCCACAGCTGAAGTACAGGGACACAGAAAAGAAGACCTTCAAACTCTGATGAATTACACGCCAACTCGAGGCCCCGGGAACAGCAGACCAGCTCTCACTTTGAGAAATAAATCAAAGCATTAATCGGGCCTGTCAGTAAAGCAGGTGTTTTGACTGCCTTTATGGTTCATTTTTATGCAAAAGGGTTGTGGGATACAGAAATCACGGGGGATTGCAAATAAATGGCACTGACAGGACTGATCCCACTAGGCGAGGGGGCCAAAATCAGCCTGTCTTTTCATATTATGAAATATACCTAACGGCAGCCTCTTTAAGCCCTGGTTACACAATGCACTGTCTGTGAGCCTAGGATTTTTCCTCTTTCTCTTTTTTTCTTTCTTTCCTGATATGCCAGAGGCTCTTTTCTATTCTTTCATGATAAACTGCTCCAGCAGCCATAGCAGGTTTAGAATGTTAAAGAGCCATTGCTCACACGATTTGACAAAAGGATTCTGTCTTAAAGGGTTTAAAGGACATTGAACGCACTATCTACAATCCCATTTCGGGATAACTTCTTTCTCGTGGTTTTCACTGTTCAATCGGAGCAGCAACAAATACATCATAAAAATGTGTCAATGCTAATTTTCCAGGTTTGGAGGGGAGAAGAATCACTGAAAGAAGAAGCAGCAGTTTAGGCTGGACTTTTAATGACTATAAGTGGCACATTTAGGAAATTTACAAACATCCAGATTACTACTTTATGTGACTCATAGGTAGACATCATTCCTCAAGTGTTTACTGAGAGTTTCATACAAAGCTTGTATTTAACACTGGAATGCCAGTCCTTGCCAGAACTGTTAAATAAATATAAACATGACTGATGGTGATGATAATAATGATGCTGATGATGGAAACTCATGAGTACCGACAGATCTCTGTTCACATAAAAGAGTATGAATAATGGCCAAATTACTATGCTGTTAAGACAAACCTTTAGTATAATGTATCCCCAGGTGGTAGAGTCCAACAGACAAAATATACAAGCCTTCTCACTGGATTTAATATGACATAATTATTTTTACAGTGCTTTCTGTGACATATTTTTTTTTTAAAAAAAGGAAATCACTTTTGGGCTTTGTTAGTAAATTCCATTTATCATTGCAAACTATAAAACAAGCAAGTATTTATCTTTAAATGGCTATATTTCAGTTTATGAAGCCTATAATTTCAGACACAGTTGCATTTGGTTTAGAAGGTCTCTGTTCACAAATGACAGCCTTCTCCAACTTTATTAAGGGATTGATTGGGTTCCCCTCTTTTCATTTAATTAAAATATAAAAAAAATATTGCACAGCTGGCATTTTCTTAGTACAGACAGCCTTGAGACCACTTTATTTAAATCTTTAATGAACCACTTGTGCTATAAAAGAGAGGAACAATGCACTGGAGGGCAATTGTGATGTTCCCTTTTGCTGAATCTCAAAAGAAAACTTTGCATCAAAGTTACTGGGTAAAAATGAAAAAACAAGGCAAGAAAGAAAGCTGAAAGCCTTTAGCTCAGCTTAACAGCACATGGGATGTGACATCAACTTCTCTTCATGAAGGAGATTTTCCTCCCTAAATGTAAAGTTCAGCCTCATTTATGCTGGTGGGTGGGTGAGTAAGGAAGACAGACACTCCTGTGATTATGCACGTCTGCAGGGTTGAACCCTTAGGCCAAAATTAAGCAAGAGGACTTAATGCATGCTTAGCTGAAAGAGTTCTTTAGTCTCTACTGGTATTTAAATTATGAAGTGACCCCAGTAATGTGCTAACAATAAAGAGCCAATATGCATACTTCAGTCATTAATCACGGCAAATATATTTTGACCTCTAGCAACAATACAATGTTGCCGAAAATTTATCATCTATTCAGACTCACAAACAACAAGTTAGAGGCTCTTTGGTTCTCAAATTTAACAGACCCAACCATTTAATGTCTTTCTCCAAAACTCTCCACACCAGAGTAATCTCACAACATATTTGACACCAAAGAGAGGGGAGGGTGTTAACAAAACAATTCTTAATGGGAGTCTTCTTTTGCATATTTAAATTAATACAGTACTTTAGTGACTAGAGAGAACTTTTTGCCATGAGACACTGTGGCTGGACTGCTAGCACTGTCATGAGGCCTGCAGAGGTGTCATGGAGGGGATGGTCGGGTCCCAAGGACAAATGGAAAGTTCTCAGATAATTGGAGTTGGGGAATCCAGGGGAGCATACCAGCAAGATAGGGAAGGTGGAATTGGGGCCCCCAGAAGTGTCTGATCCCGGGAGGAGTTCAGAGGCCTGAGAGATGGTGATCTGGATCCCAGGAATGGTCTGAGCTGCTTGTCAGAGGAGTACCCTGTCCCTTCAATATTGGGGAGTCCAGCATTCATACCTCCTGACATAGCCCAGTTCTGGTGCCTTCCCCTGCCAGTGTGGAGCCTTCCCTTTCTGGAACTGGTGGATCTGGGAAACTATAGACTGGTCATCATTAACTTTTTGTTCTTTATGTGTTTTTGTTTATTTAAAACATTTCTATATCAACCTTCATAACCATATTTTATAATAATATAAGAAGAGCCTGCTGAAGTATGCCAGTGGCCCATCTAGTCCACCACCCTGTTTTCACAATGGCCAATCTATGGGAAGCCTGAAAGCAGGACTACCTGAAGTAGACTCTCTCTACTTGTAATTCCCAGCAACTGATATTCAGAAGTACACTATCTCCAGCAATGGAGGCAGAGCATAGCCATCATACCTTCCCTGATGATTCCCTCTTTGGATTGCTCTTTCCTGCCTCAAAATCTCCCTCCCTCCTCCCCAGTGTGCTTCCCAGGCAACTGGCAGCCACCACTCCTCCTCATCTGCCATATGATACCTTTTATTGGAAATCACAACTGGGGAGGGATGCTGTTCCACTCAGGTCCTGATTCCCATAGACCAGAGTTTTTCAACCTTTTTGAGTCCACAGCTCCCTTAACCAACTACCTTCTTTCTGCTGCACCCCTGTGGGGCTCAGGAGCCCAGTTATGTCATCGGTTGCCTGCAGAGCTGGCAGCATCTCACCCTTCTTCAAACACCCTCCCTTGTGGAGTGTTCATTCAGTCTCCTTTCCTCTCCCTCTCCTTGGTAGTCCTCTGGGCAGCAGCTGCTGCTGTCCCTGATCTCTGAGCTGCCTGCCTCCCCTGCCCCAAAGAGAGGTGCCTCCCAGAGGCACCATTCATGTGTGGAGTTTATAGCCAGGGGTGCAGAAATAAGCAGCTGTGCAAGCCTTCAGGAGGCAGAGGCACGAGAGGGCATCAGAGGAAAGGGAAGAGGGACAGAGGCCAGTGTTGCCCGCAGAACCCCTGACCATCATTCAAGGCAGCCCAGGGTACCACGGCACATTGGTTGAAAACCACTGCCATAGGCATTTGTTTAGTCATTTAAGGAACCATGATGCTGGATTAGATGATCCTTTGTCCTGATTCGGTGGGGGGGGGGTCTTCTGTTATTTTATTTATGCAAGACCTAGGGACAAGAGGCGCTATGTGAGATTGATAGGATAGGATAAGAAGAAGAAGAAGAGTTCAGATTTGATATCCCGCTTTATCACTACCCGAAGGAGTCTCAAAGCGAATAACATTCTCCTTTCCCTTCCTCCCCCACAACAAACACTCTGTGAGGTGAGTGGGACTGAGAGACTTCAAAGAAGTGTGACTAGCCCAAGGTCACCCAGCAGCTGCATGTGGAGGAGCAGGGACACGAACCCGGTTCACCAGATTACGAGTCTACCGCTCTTAACCACTACACCACACTGGCTCTCTAAGAAGTTAGAAGACTAAGAGTTAGAGGAAAGAGAAAAACAGGGAACCAGGAAGGGGTCAAATTTCACATACTGACTCAGTGGTATGTGACCAGTCAAATACTTGGCTGCATAAGTATATTCCCATGCATAATTCCACACAAAACCAAGAGATACACATAATAAGCATTGCCCTGGATCAAGAGAACCATGGCAACATCCCAGAGTCCTTTGACACACCATTTCCTAATAACACAAGAATATGTAGCCTAATTTTATATGGAAGTAAAATAGTCAAATCTCATTAGAGTAGTATTTTTTTCATATGACTAACAAATTGGTAGAACACACAACTTAAACATTAGGCTCAGGAAAGAATGAAACATTGACATATATATTTATCAAGAGAATCTTGGCCAAACATTTTCTAAAGGAAAGAATTACCAATTGCCAGCTTCAAGGGCATAGGCCAGCACTATCTGACAGGCTTAGAAAGCCCTTTCTGTTATGGACGATTTATTCTCTCTCTCTCTCCCTCCCTCTCTCTCTCTCTCTCTCTCTCTCTGTGTGTGTGTGTGTGTGTGTGTGTGTGTGTCTATGTCCTGGCATCTGAATAATCTGTTATTAACCACTGTCAAAAAGACTCAGTGCAACAACTGAACTTACCCCTATTCTGATCTGGCATGACAGTAATGTGCACGATATTTTTATATGATTCTCTCATTCAGCTGTGAGCCTTGGTTAGGGTCTTCCAAATCTGCAGTTATTTTGGGGAGTTTAAAACCCTGCCCTTGCAGAGAAGTGATAACATAGAAGACAGCTCAGGCTGATTTCACTATAGCAGCATCCTAAGACTGAAAATGAAACATTTCTCTTCCCTTAAGTTGCAATCATAGAGCTGCTCAGACATAACTGTCTCCTCCTCCACAGTCATTAAATTTCTTTAGAATTTCTCCCATCCTTCCTTACCACTTGCACCCTTCCCTTAGTTTTGAGCCACTTAGCAGTTCTGCACAAAACCTTTATGTGGAATATGTCAATATTAAACTATTGTATAGCTCTTATCCTCAGTCAGCTCATGACAGCAGAACAATACTTCCAGCCATAACCTTGATCTGGAACAGAAATTTTACACTCCATTCAACAAATGTACTTGCTGTTATATGAGCTCCAATCAGTGGGGGTTTTTTGAAGAGAAATAGGCACTGGTTTACCCTAAAACTGCCTCTGTACACATTATTATTTGTTGTTGTTGTTGTTTATTAGTTTTAACTTGATGTTGTGTTTGAAATTTTATTTTTATTCTCTTCCTCCTCCTCCTCCTTCCTACACATTCTTATACAGTCATACCTTGGAAGTCGAACGGAATCCATTCTGGAACTTCCAAAACGTTTAGAAATCTAAGCATGGCTTCTGATTGGCTGCAGGAAGCTCCTGCAGCCAATCAGAAGCCACGGAAGCCCTGTCAGACGTTCGACTTCCAAAGAACGTCCACAAACCGGAACACTCACTTCCGCGTTTGCGGCGTCCGGGAGCCAAAACATTCAACTTGCAAGGCGTTCGGGATCCAAGGTACAACTGTATACATATTTTAAAGCCATAATACATATTTCTGTAGTGCATTAGTCAAGTGTGCTTGGGAACCTAGTTTAAGCATGCTTGCCCATAGGTAAGCTCTCCTGCCGGCTGGGAATCCTTTTTTTTTTTTTTAAGTCTTGGGACCACATTTCTTCATGGGGGCTGCACACTTGTGATGTATGTGGCAAAAGAGGGTGTGGCCAGGCATTTACCACTCTCTACTCAGGCCATTAAGACATATCAACACAGTTCAAGGACAGATTATTTCAGATAAGTCAGATCTCCAGGGGAGGGCACAGAAGAGTCCCACTGTTATATGGTCTAGGAGAATGTGGCCTACCCTAGGCAGAACCCCCAGGGCCAGACAAAAATGTCTGAAGAACCACATGTGGCCCCTGGGCCTAAAGTTACTCACCTCTGCTCTGTTGCTTCCAAAGGAAAATGTTTCATGGGCCTCCACAGGTCATCTTCTGCCAATGCCAAGTGTTGTGCCATACAGGAGTTAGATCAAGAGCAGGACAAAGCCAGTTGTTTAAAGAAATCCACTGCTGTGATTAAATTACTTACATGTGCACCGGACCTGGGACATTTTCACGGAAAAAGTAATTGCAGCAGGCACTGATATATGCTGATGAAACACTATTGTTCTGACCATTCCTTCTACAAATGTTGCATTGCCAGTATGATGTAATGGCAAGTTTTGGACTTTGACTGGAGAGACCCAAGTTGAAACTTGTAGCCTGCTGTGAAACTGGCAGGTTCTCTATGCCAATCAGTCTCTGTCTATCTCTTTCAGCCTCACCTGTGACAGGGTTGTTCTGAAAGGAAAGATCATGTGTACTGTCCTGACCTCCTTGGATGAAGGGTAGGATAAAATGTAATAAAATTAATTACAGAACCGTGTATGGACAGACACATAAATATAGCAAGGAGAAAGTCAAATCGCAAGGACACACCAGATCGGCACATAGACACAGCAGTCAGAATTGATAAGACTGATGTGTTATTGCCCATCTGGTGTGTCCTTCTGGGCTGTCAAGGACAGGCACACAAATTTGGGGACAGTTGTCCAAGTGAGCCGAAAGGAGGTGGGCGATCCAAATCTGGCAAAGGTAATATCGCAGAGTGGCAAACAAGCAGCAAGGCTGGGGTTGCACTCCAAGTCAGCTATCAGGAAACAGGAGCAGAAACAAGAGTTTAGGCACCATTCTTACACCAGAGATAAGTTGCTCAGCAAACTTTAAGGCTAGAGTGTTATAGGACTTGGAAGTCAGGAATTGACCTCTGGGGTCAGCTGACTGAGGCTGCGTACATACATTTAAAGAATGTGACTCCCCCAGCAGAATCCTGGAACTTTGGTTTGCCCCCTCACCACTGAGCTATAATTCCCAGCTCCTTTAACAAACTACAGTTCCCAGGATTCTATGGGGTGAGTCACATGCTTTCAATGTATAGTGTATACACAGCCTGAGTATACTCAAACCTGCTGGTACTGCAGCCTAGGGGACACTCTTGAAGCACAGAGATCAATCTGCTGAGAAACCTGGCTTCATATCCCCCCGATACCTTGAACAGTACATTTATCCTTTATTCAACAGGATCCTTGCTTTCCCTACAATTGATACAAACTATTTGCTTACTCAAGCAAATTCTGCCCACACAACTCTGGAGAATAACTTTGAGGCACGTTGGTGATAAGAATACTTATAATGAACACTTAAAAGCCGTCCAAATTAAGGATAACGATGGTGTCAGACAAGCCTCAATGGGGAGAGCATTCCACGTGTGTGTATATGTTGCATTTTGCTGTAGTTTTTATATACTTCCCTGGGAACTTTATATAGCCATATCTATAGTTTCATTCTGTTACCTGGACTTACCTTCTCACTGTAGTTCCAAGCTGTAGTTCTCATTACTCACCACATGGGGCAGCCACACACACAAACATAACCTTGCTTCCAGTTTCTAACCTGGGAGCTTCTGCCACCACAATAGAATCACAGAAGCATAGAATTGTAACGTTGGAAGGAACCATGAGGGTTGTTTTGTCAAACCACCTGCAATGCTGGAATCTTTTGCCCAACATGGGGCTTGAAATCATGACTCTGAGACTCTCATGCTCTACCCACTAAGCTATCCCAGTGGTTTCCAGCTTGGACCATTCATTGCTGTTGGTAGTTTATTAGCTGTTCTGCAATACCCTTTCTACAAATTCAGCAGCTTGTTAAACAGCTCATGTAGCCAAACACCACTTACTCAGATAAGGATTCTTTATCTAATCTTCTCTTACCCTGCGGCCACTTATGCCTGAGTTGCATGGTGGAATATGGTGTCAAATGTCTTTAAACAGCAGAAACAAAAATTAGAACAATAAATCTATCTCCATAATGCAGATTTTTTAAAAAAGAAAAATAATGAATAATGGAATCATACAATTGCAGAGTTGGAAGGGACCACAAGGGTCATTTAGTCCTACCCTCTGAAATACAGGGATCTTTTGCCCAACATGGAACTTTGAACCCACGACCCTGAGATTAAAAGTCTCCTGCTCTACTGACTGAGCTACCAAGGCATGCAAGTAGTTTTGCAAGATCTGTGAAAACGAAGAACACAGGAAGCTGTCTTACGCTGAGTAGGACCATTGGGCCCTCTAGTTCAACATTGTCTACACTGGCTGACAACTGCTCTGCAGGGTTTCAGAAGAGGATCTCTCCCAGCCATGGAAGGAGATGCCAGGGATTGAACCGGCGACCTTCTGTATGCAAAGCAGATGCTCTGTGTTAAGTTGTAGGTGAACATATCAGACGACACAGCGATTCTTCAAACAGCTCTTGTTTATTCAGAGGCCAGAACAGAACTGAGCTGAAGGGCTCAGTCAGCCTGCTTATATAGAGCTCCAGTACACATAATTGTAACAACTTTCTAAAACTATCCAATCACTGAACGTCACTTTCGATCCCTTATTTGCATAACTATCTACAGTATATCCCCCTGCTGGCCCAGGGTGAGAACTTCAGTACATAACACTCTGCCACTGAGCTACAGCCCTTAGTAGGTGAAGGTGGGCAGGGGACTTCACCAGAGAATGTTTTGCTTTGTGTTAGAACGGTGGAGGTGGTTCATTTTTCAAGGGCTCTTTTCCAGAGCCTGTGTCTGAATGGCAAACCACTGCAGTGAAAAATATCAGAACCTCTATAACGTAAGTATTTGACCCCTTCACATTGTCACATTTCACAAGGCCAGATCAGAGCCCTGCTCTCAGAGATGACTTTCTTAACTGTTTGTAGATGTGTTTGCGTGCTGAGGTCCCCCAAAACCCCTACCCCAATAACTCACACATCACACATAATTTTTGTTTAAGGTTTTTGGCATAATTTTGGCCACAACTTTATTTTCATACAAATTGAGAGTGGTTGCTTAGGCATTGGTTATGACTATCTGTCCCCCCCCCCCCGCCTTGGGGACAGCGCTGACTCCCGTGAGTCAGCGTGTGGAGGAACAAGACCAGGGACAGCTGGGACTGCGACACAGACCCTCAGCTATTCCCTGCTTGTTCCTTGGGAACTTACACGGCCCGCACCCTGCTCCAAGGGTTTGGACAAAGGGATGGTAAGCCCCAGAATTCCTTTAAAGGAATACCCGTCAGCAGCAGCATTGGAGGGGCAGGCACAGCCAATCCATACCCCTCCACCAACCAATTTAACCAATGCCTAACCGCCACAGAGCCTTAGCTCACCGCCAAACCACTCACAAATGCAACCCTTCCTTCAATCCCAAAGCAACCATAGCCAACCAGGTGTCATTCCCTATAGGGGAAATATTCACCCTAAAGCTGGCAGCAGCCTTGAAGGTAATCACAGGGTGCAAAATCATGGAACCACCTGAAGCAAAGCCTATTTTACTTTATTATTTTTATTTTATTTTATTATTATTTTATTTTATTTTACACTTCCTTATTAACATGCTTCCCGGCCTCTTTGGTGGTAGTTTGTCTAGGCACTGGTTCCTGACTAGCTGCACCTGACCTCAGCAGGGCAGCACTGACGACTGGGCCCCACCATATCGTCAGTACCAGCAACATTGTGGGGGAGCAATGAATCCCAAGGCAATCGCATCCCGCCAGGAGTCGTTCCCCATAGGGGAAAGATGCACCCCCCATCTGCCCCAAAGAGGGGAACAGTCTTGAAGAAAATAGCAGGGTGCAATATCACAGAACCACCTAAAGCAAGGACCTATTTTATTTTATTTGTTATTTTATTTTATATGTTATTTATTTGATTTGATTTACTTTATTTATTTTATTTTCCACCGCCATATTAACATGCTTTCTGGCCTGCTCGGTGGTAGTTTGTCTAGGCATTGGTTCCCGACTAGCTGCACCTCACCTCAGCAGGGCAGCACTGACGACTGGGCCCCACCATATCGTCAGTACAAGTAAACAGCGTGGGGGAGCAATGAACCAGGATCAGACTCAAGCTCACCCCAAATGCTCCCAGGGACTCGTGCGTGGCCCTACCCCTCGAAAGGGGTTGACAAAGCATAGCAAATCCTTGGTTTCCTTTAATGGAATATCTTTGCGCATTGGAGGGGACAGGTGCTCCAACCCCCCCTCCAGACCACCTTGAACCAAATGCCTTAAATTATTTTGAGTCCAGGGAGAGCTGCCATCAACTCAATCCAAGCCCTCTTGCATGCAGGAATGCAGACTTATGCTGGAGGAAGACAGCAAACATTCTCGCCCAGCTGTACCACCAGCCCTGCGGGAGGACCTGCACAGGTCACACTCGACCGCACCAAAGGAAGGACCTCCTCCCAAAGCATTCCCCATCTGGACATCCAGTATATGTCCACATGGGCAGGAAGACTGAGATGGCGCCCCAGTCCAGACTTGTCAGCGCGCTTGCCAGCCCAGTGTACAATGCTGTGGCCCAAATGTGCACCGCTGCTCCTATGAGAAAAGGAAATAACAGACAAGCATCAGCACAGACATCATTGTGACACTTCCTGATATAACCCTTGTCAGCGTCAGACTTCCAATGACCCGTATTCACAATCCTGTCTACAGACAGGCCCCCAGTGTGCAGCCTTTGCAGCAGCCCTATTCGGAAGGAATGAGGCGTGTTCAGTGGTAGGCAAGCCGCAGGCCGTAATAACTGGTGCACGGCGTAAGCACATTAATGCCTGGCTAACGGGAACCCATTTTCATGCACTAGGAGTGGGCCAGCCCCCAGGGGAATGAAAAGCCAATTTTTTCTGGTATCCATAACCGTGCAAGGGCCCTCCTCATCTGTAATGGGAAGCCTGATTGTGGCACTCCTGCCCACTAAGTCTGTTTTAGAGTTCCCAACTCTAATGACAAGCTCCAAAGCAGATAAGGAAAAGTCCTGAAGCAATAAGCCTCCAGACTCTCAGCCCTGTGCTGGCTCCAACAACCATTTCCCCAACCCTCAGTGCCCAAAATGCAATGGAATACTGAAAGGAGTCTCACCTTGATCTTTTACCAGCAGACAAGTTTTAACTTGTTGCAGATCCTGCCTAGGTAAAATTGACCGACTTCCTGCCCACTGTCCTATGAGGTTGGAGCCTATTCCAACCTTCCAAGGCCCTGCACATTACAAACTTTATGCAAGGGTCTCTGAAAAATAAAGCTTCAGTATAACAGACATTGCAGCGGACTGAATTCTTATAGTTATAGCCGCATGCCCAATCTGCGGCAGGTGGACCAAATACTGCAGGATCTGCTCAGAGGATGGGGGCCAGTTCATCTGAATGGCCGAGGACTGCCAGCTTAAGGCTAAGAAATCCATCCAGGCCTTCCCATAAGAGCTAAAAGCAGAAGGGGAAATGGAAGCTGCTGCTCTCTGTAATTACTAATTGTTGTCAAAATGCCACAGGTGGTCTGGAAAAGTCTGGCAGTAGCTGAGTCTGGAGCCCAGGATCTGAAGCGCTCCATCTGAAAATGGGATAGAGTGTCAGAGACATCATTAGAGGATCCCGTAATCAGGAGAGCAGAAAGCACAATATTAAACCTTAAGCGGTGCAGCTCAAAAGCATGAGCGGAGGGGCGGAGACTCTGCTGGAGCGTGAGAACTGTTTAGCCAAGACGCTCACCACTACCTGGTTATCAGACCAAAAGCAGATCCGATGGTCACTGAACTCCTCGGGCCACATGTGAACTGCTACTACAATGGGGAAAACTCAAAAGTTAGGTCACATGATTGCCTCACCATACCGGGCTTGAGGCCATGGCTTTGCACACCAGCAGCCCCTGAAATAAAAAACCAAAGGGCAAAGATCCAGCAGCATCAGCATGAACCTGAAAAATCCCTGTGCAAGTATCCTGCCATGGCCAACTACTATTGCATACATATAGGAATTGCAACCATTGCATGAGAAAGGTAAGGGGACCTCAGGCCGCAGGCAGCCTGGCCTAGTGGGAAGGGAAGGGGCGGCCTGGGGCAACCACTCTGCATGCAAGATTAATTAAGTGACCCAGCAAGATCGGATCTGATGAAGCATCACTTGCTACAGAGGAAGTATTACAAAATAACTTCCTTCAAGGCAGACAGCTTCTCCATAGGCAAGTGGTATGTTTTAGCAACGATATCCAACTGGATCCCTAAATAAAATGGGAATATGGGCAAAAGTATTGAGGTATTGCTTGCCAGCTTCCAGCCCCGCTTGGGCAGGGGGCATCTTGTGCTGCCATCATAATACGTAAATTTACAGGGCCGACGCTGGCCAGAACCGCTAAAAAAGTCCCGACAAAACTGCCGCCAAGCCAGCTTCCTTTTCAGACACACACTGTGCAATGCAAAAACACACTCCGTGCAGTGCTCACACAATCCATGCAATGCAACTATACTCCGTGCGATGCAGCTACACACTCCGTTCAATGCAACTACACACTCAGTGCAAAAACGCACTCCGTGCAATGCAAAAACGCACTCCATGCAATGCAACTACCCTCCATGCAATGCAACTACCCACTCTGTGCAATGCAACTACACACTCCATGCAATGCAACTACACACTTCATGCAATGCAATTACACACTCCGTGCAATGCAACTACACACTCCGTGCAATGCAAAAACGCACTCCGTGCAATGCAACTACCCTCCATGCAATGCAACTACACACTCCGTGCACTGCACACACCCTCTGTTCAATGCAACTACACACTCGGTGCAATGCACTCTCTGTGCAATGCAAAAACAAAAACCAAACCACACACTCTGTGCAAATGCCACTACACCCTCCGTGCAATGCACACACACTCTGTGCAATGCACACACACCCTCTGTGCAATGCACTCACACCCTCTGTGCAATGCACTCACACCCTCTGTGCAATGCGCACAACCTCTGTGCAATGCAAATCTCTCACGCAATGCAATGCAAATGCAGCCCGTGCAGCGCTGTGCCCTGCAACGCACAGAGCAAACTGCAGTGCGGGCACACAAAGGTGCTTTCTCCCGCTTGCATATTGCAAACGTGGCGCCTGTTACATCCCTCGCAGTGAGGGAACCACCAAAAGGCCCTCGACACTGGACCTAAGTGCAGGGACGCGGACTTATAAAAAATATTGGGGGGGCCGGGAAAGCTCGTGAAATGTAAATAAGCTCATGAATATGCAAATAAGCTCATGAATATGCAAATGAAGTGGCGCCGCCCCCTCGTGAGCGAATAGGGGAGAGCGTGCTGCTGCCTATTAATCAGCTCCGGAACAGCTGATATGCGGGAAACCTGGGGCTAGAGGCAGAAGCCCCCGCCCCCGGGGATTCCCCTGTTCTCGCGGGGGACGGCCGGGGCTCTCCAGCTAGGGCGCGCGGCTGGCTGGCTGGCTGGGGAGGGAGCAGGTGGGGAGGAGGCGGGGGACGGCAGCAAGGGCGCCCGAGATTATTGGGGGGGCTGAGCCCCCCCAAAAATTTTTTTGAGGGGGCTCAAGCCCCCTCAAGCCCCATGGAGTCGGCGCCTATGCCTAAGTGTCCAGGTAGAGCAATGGGGGAGCATGCAGCTGTCCCATATAGGGACCAATCCTGCAATCTAGGCATTACCGGCACTATGCGCTGACCAGCTGAGCTATCCAGGATGATCCCTAAAGACCCGGGACAGCCTCACCCTGACCCCTGTAGAGGTCCAAGGTGATGTCTGAATCATGATCCCTGCTCCTCTTTGCCCTCCTCCTGGATTGCAGCCTTCAAAGATGTTTCCTTCTGGAAGAAGACACCTGGGAAGTCCACAAGTCATCCCCTGCAGGAGAGGCAAGCTCTTGAGGCATTTGCAAAAGCCCAGTCATAGTCCGCAAAAACTAAACAATGTAAGGAACTGGTGAAACCAATGCTTCATGGACCACATGGGGACACTATTCAGGCTGGAAACGCTTCCAGGCCATCGAATTCTAGGGCAAAGCCCTAGGATCACCTGCCAGGCCAGGCATAAATGTTTCCAGTGAAATAGCAGAGTTGAGGCAGCCCACAGCTTGTCCAGGTACCCCTGCTTGCCCTTTTAGAGGGAAGCACCCCTTCAAGAAACCCAAAGTTCTTTTATCACAAATGGGCCGAACTACCCAGCAACAGAATAGCCCAAAAGGAGCAGTTTGTTTTGTTTTGTTATAACAATGGCTAAGAGGGGGATATGAACCCTGTCTCCCAGGTCCTAGTCCTACACTTTAGCCACTAAACCACAATGGCTCGCCTCTAAAATGGCAGTCGCCACTATCAGGGCAAAACAAACTTAAAGAAAATAAACTTGTTCAGAAACAGCATAGTTCAAGAGCATATACAGAGTGCTCATAGTCATTGGAGGCACAGAGAGCCTCTGCCGCCCTCTGTCTGCCTCAGATATACATTAGCAGCAACTGAGCCTGCAAGCAGGTACATTCTTATAGAGAGGTCAGAGACTTAACAATTAACTGCTACCTGTAGCATACTTAGGCTCGGAAGTTATGCCCAGGCCGAATAGGCCTCCATGCCTCTGCTCTTGAGAATCTTAGTCTCATAGCAATATTAAAGGAACTCAAAATAGTGCTCCCGCCCAAGGCTAGATTAAAATTTGGCCAACAGCGCTGCACACACTCAAATAAAGCCAACCTTCGGGGGTGCTATAAATGAAAGTGATTCCAGCTAAGCTGGGAACAGCCCTGACTAGCCCCACAATTTACAACAGGAGAAATGGGGGAAACCTTTTTGCGAAAGAAAGGCAAGCCACAGATACAGGGAGAATCTTCCCACAGGGCAGGGTAAGGGGTGGGGTGGGAAATTGAACAGGAAAAAGGGGAATTAAATTATTTAAGGGACTAAAGAGGATTAAAAGAAGGGGGAAATAAAGAAATGTAACCAGACAATGAGAAGTTTGCATCACTGTCCTCCAGACAGTCCAAGTGCTCCATGTGATCCGATGTCCACAGCGAAAGAGAAAGAGAAAGCTGTGGACCTTGCTTAAATAACCACTGATCCCACCCCTAAATTGGCAACATCAAATTTACCCCAGTAACACCATCCTCCAATCTGCTCCAGGCCCCTTGAATCTAATACTGCCTGGCAACCAAGTGGAGTGTTGTTCGGCCCCATCCGCAACACGTGCTCTCTTTTAGTGAGAACACGCTATATCAAAATAGTTTACAGTGGGGATGTGGGGGTGGGGGAGAGCCTTCCTCTCCAGAACAGTTTACCTTTCTTCTTCTTTTTATATGGCGCACAATCACTTCCTTGCCCTGCTCTGCGGTTCCAAAGTGAGCAGCATATTTTGTTTACTATAAATGTCGGGCTCCAGATGCTCGAGACTGTGCTTTTATAATGGAATCTTGGCAAACACTTGCAACAAAGAAGGAAAGAAGGAGGAGAAGGGCTGCAGCGAACAGAGTTTTTTGCCTTTCAAAAAAGCAGATGGTTTCTGAACCATTTGCCAACACATACACAACTCCCACCAACCCTACAGCATGGGTGCTCCTCTTCCAAGCCTGGTTCTGCCTTAAAGCTTCTGCTGCTGCTGTGTTTTCCGTTAAGTCTTAGAGAAGTCACTCAATCTTGGTTTTCTTTCCCATGTGATTTGTCCTGCTTCTAGCGGTTGAAAGGAATGTGGCTTTCTTAAAATAAAAAAAAGCAGAAACAAAAGATTACAGAGGCAAGAGGAGCAAAATATCACTTTGGTTGAAAACTCTGCTATTTTTAACTTGAAGGTCTTTAAAGGACTTTTTGTCCTTCTCATTAAAGTTTAAATGTTTTTGGGTTTGGGGTTTTTGCCATTTTATATGACAACAGAGTCAAAAGAGCACACAACCCTTTATATTTACATTGGCAGTGCATCTAAATTACTTTCAAGTAGCCTTACTCTTTGGCACCTATTCATGTCTACACGCCTCGTCTGACTTTGGTATCTCACTCACCCAGTTACCAATTTTTCCAGTGTTTCTGTCTCCTAGTATGCTGTGAGGCAGAACAATGAAGACAAAAAGAAATAAAGAGGCAGAACAGGACCAATGAGATGTTTCAGCAAACTAAAACCACTATTTTACTTTCCTTCTTTCCATGGAAGAAAGTGGGAATTCTCCCATCAAATTAGGAGAATTTTCCATGTCTCTTGAAGCCATTCCCTGCCCTCTTTATGGATTTTTTTTTTTTTTTTTGGGTTTTGACTTCCTTTATCCTCAGAATACCCACATCAAGGATAACCTCCCTCAAGCTGAGAATGTCTGGGTGAGGCTCCCTTCAGAGTCTATTAATGCTTCTTTTTGGATACAGCCAGAAGGGACACAGAGGACTGACATGAGCTGTTCTCTCCACTCTCTGCTCCCTCAAAGTGTTCTGAAACTTGGACTAGATGATCTCATATGCATTTTCCCATCTCATGTTGCAATGTTTTAAATAGAAACACAGTATAAATGTTGCCTTTTCTTGTTCTTCCTGAAAGTAATGCCAAAAATAATAGAATGACCTCAACAGAGATCATGCATTTCCCCCTCTTTTTCAATTAAATGAGGTTGTGTGGCAGAACTAGCTTTAGTTTTTTACCTTAGGAGAAATTTTGCTATATGGCACAGCTGAGCCAAAGTTAACCAGTTTTAAGTCTCACTGGTTTCAGAGGGAGATTAATCCCCCCCCATGGAAATCAATGGCATAAAAGTGTTTAACTTTGCTTAGATCATGGTGTTCTCTCTGGTCGGCAAAGAATTTTGCTAGAGGCCCATTTTAAGGGGTGAGTGGTGAGCCAAAGCCTCAAGCTTCTTCACTCATGCTCCACATTTCCTCCAGGTTTCTGTCTCCCATTGCATTTGATGTTAAACTTCTGGGTCTAGTAGCTGTTGTCCTTCCCTCACTGTTCTGTTGTTTGTCTGGCTCCAATGAGGTTTTCTTCATTGGCCTGTTTCCCACAGTTCCTTTAGGTATGCCAACCACATGTCTCCCTCATAAAAGCATATAAACATATACTGCTTGGTGGATCATACCCAACTGGGCAACACCATTCTAAGAGGATTAGCTTTGGCTGACCCTGAAATAACTTAGCTAAGCTCCTGCACATTCAAATGAAAGGCAGCATGTGCCAAGCAACTTGGAGATGGTGGTGATGGAAATCTGTTCTTATCAATTACACAAGTGGGAGACATATATGCAGTTTTATTACACATAATATCATCTTCTTTTAACAGTCTGAATCCCATATTGCATTTGTAAAACCAGCTGTTAATAAAATCTCTGTAGTTATAAAAATGAATGTGGTTCATATGAAAATCTGTAAGATAAATGAAATGTAAGCTTCTTCTTAAAGTAGATGGCTTGGACCCTGAGTTCCTCTTCTGGCCATAGAGTGGTACCTCGGGTTACAGACACTTCAGGTTACAGACTCCGCAGGTTACAGTCTCCGCTAACCCAGAAATAGTACCTAGGGTTAAGAACTTTGCTTCAGGATGAGAACAGAAATCGTGCGGTGGTAGCACGGAGGCGGCAGCAGGAGGCCCCATTAGCTAAATTGATACCTCAGGTTAAGAACAGTTTCAGGTTAAAAACAGACCTCCAGAACAAATTAAGTTCTTAACCCGAGGTACCACTGTACAATGGTGGGTTTTGTCACCAGTTCCCCCTCAACCTACATGTAAAGGTAAAGGACCCTGGATGGTTAAGTCCAGTTAAATGCAACTACGGGGTGTGGCACTCATCTCGCTTTTCAGGCCAAGGGAACTGGTGTTTGTCCACAGACAGCTTTCTGGGTCATGTGGCCAGCATGACTAAACTGCTACTGATGTACGGAGGACCTTGATGAGTGCCAGAGAGCACAGAAACACTGTTTACTTTCCCGCCACAGTGGTCCCTATTTATCTACTTGCACTGGTATGCTTTTGAACTGCTAGTTTGGTAGAAGCTGGAACAGAGTAATGGGAATCTGTGTGATTCAAACTGCCAACCTTCCAATAGACAAGCCGAAGAGGCTCAGTGGTTTAGACCACAGCACCACCTGCATCCCCCATCCCATACCATCTCCAAGGCTCCCCAAACCCTCAGGAGCAGATTTTCAGGATACATTGGGAAGGGCAGGTAAGAAACCCATTCTATAAATAGGAATTCTAGTCCGTTCTCCATTTGTGAAAGGGAAGGTGGGATACAAGTCATTGTATTTAATGTATAAAGCCTGCTGAGTAAATACATTCTGAATTTAAGATGTAGAGAGGCTGAAGTCTATAATAGCTTCAGTTACCGTGAATCTGCCATTAAGAACCCAATTATCCACCTTAGGCTGCATTTCAAAGACACATGGTTGAAGTGAAGTTCCATTGAAATAAGTGAAAGTTACTTCCAAGTAAATGTTTGTTAAATATGAGCATTTTCACAGGTCTGTGACTATACAATAAATTTGTTTGCTTGATTGTAAAATACTGGTGAGCAATACGGAAGAGAGAGGAAAGTTAATATCTTTATTTTCAGTTTGCTAAATCCTGCTCCTCAACTTGTATTGTTGTCAAAAGCACAAAACACAACAACTTGGATGCAGTAAAGAAAGTAAGTCACAACTTTGTTCCTCTCTTCTTTTATCCTCCTTTGTGTCTTTTTTTTTTTTAACGTATAGTCACAGACTTTCCATTGTCACCATCTGTTTGCTGAGGCCCAGAGAAATTTGCATTCTGTGTCCTTCAGTTTAACTTTAGCAATCTATGTGCTCCTGTCTTTGTTTCTGCAGTTGTCTACGGACTCATAAAAAAGGATGGCCATTACTGAGAGAATGACATTTTTCTCTGGCTCAGTTCCTTAGTTCTTCAGAATTTAGCAGAGTGTGGGGGGGAGTACTAAGAATAGTTTTGGATGGCCAAAATCATTCCTGGATTGTACTACTTCAGGTCTATTTGCATATATTATCTGTGCAGCAAAACACATGTCCAGATGGGAACTGCATGCTAGATCATTTTTGGAATGAGTTCACATGATGCAACCACCTTGTTGAAGCTAAGAAGGTCTGTGTCTGCTCAGTGCTTGGGACACTGTCTGGGAGCCCCATGAAAGTTGGTTTGTGTTTGTTGATGTAAAAAATGGTGGGAAATTAGGGTTGCCATATTTCAAAAAGTAAAAACCAATTGTTGAGCATTTTGTTGTATTTTTTAGACCTGTATTTTAACGCTTTGCTAAATCCAGTGTCTGGCAGCCACTTTAATACTGCAAGCATCAATTCAATTCTAACATTTACTGGATCCAGGAATTTAAGGAAATCTGGCATCCACAAACTCTGGTTCTCACGACTCCTAACACACACACACGTTAGCAAAACATATCTGTGTAGTCTTGCTTAAACAACCATGGTTTTAGCAAGTGCTTAAAACGTTAAAGGAAAATCACCTGCTATGGCAATGGGTAAGGATTTATATGAGATTATGAAAACTTTGCTGTAAGTATGTTGTTCCATTGCAAAATGATTTATATTGATGTAGCAACTATTTAAAAGTAAGAGGAGACAAAGCTATTTACCAAATATTTGGATCTCAACACCTGCTGCTATAATCCTCTTGGCCCACTGATGTACTTTGTGAATTTAAACTGAGCTCCATACCCAGGATTGTTCAGCAATTAAGGCATAACTGACCTGCGAGAGTCGTTTTATTTTATTTAACTTAATAATAAAAATGCCTTGCTGCAGCTCCAGATTGTTGCTATTTTCAGGTGGGATTCAACCACATACCAGAAAATTCAGGTTATCCAATTAAAGCTGATTTGGAGCTCTTGCACATTAAACCCAGTTCTGGACTTCTTGTAATAAGAAAAGTGATGGAATGGAAAGTGTGTGGTAACACTTGTTTTGACACAACATCATCTAACTTCCCCACAAACAATTCAGAAGGAATACTCATTAAATAGCCAATGCGACCTCATCTCCCTGAAAACAAACCAGAATGAATGCTCAATGAACATGTCATCTGGAAATGCCCTTTCATTCTACCCAGAATTAACACCTGAAGAGGGCTATGGTATCCATTCAACAGGCGAAGCTGGATGGTTTATAGACAAGATTATTTTAGGATTGTAAAGGTTTCCCCAAACAGAGGCTGTAAATGTGAAGGAGAAGGAAAGACAGAAAGAAGGAAAGACAGACAAGTTCTGGGAACCTTCTTATAAATGTTACGATCAGAGTCACTTTGGGGTTTAAGATAAAACAGGCTGGCAGATAGAACTTCATGGGTGCTTATTTCTCCTTTGCAGTCTTTTTGCATCCGTCCTACTACAGTCTTTCTGCTTTTATTTTTGGCATTTGACCTACTTTGTACCAGTTGCCTTAAACATAAGAAATGCAAACAAACAAATGCACTTCTCTTCACTCCCAACAAGCCCTTAGAAACCCCTTGGAAGACAACAATAACACTCCCTTTAGAGACAGCTTGCACCAAACCCTCCTCAGAGCTGATTTGCATATTTCTATGTAAAGGGATTTCTCAGTGTAACAACAGTTCTACTCAGTCAGAACAGCACACTGAGAAGAGTCTGCACTGTGGAGTGCCCTCATTTCAGAAAAAAACCTTAAAACTACCAGTATCCTTGTAAAATAAGAGCCTATAATATGAAGAGACTGAGCTCATTTTAACTCTTTCGAATCCATTTACTAAAGCAGTGTTCTGCAATGTATCTGAATCCCAGCAGAGTCTTTTCAATTTCCAGATTATTGCATTACCAGTGGCTGGTGTATAATCATCACATAAGGAGCGAAGGTGAATGCTGCTACAAGGAGACAGTGTCCCAGCAGGTGTTATCACAGAATCATAGCCTCAGAAAACCATGC
The DNA here is from genome assembly GCF_965113315.1 of Podarcis vaucheri. NCBI lineage: Eukaryota > Metazoa > Chordata > Lepidosauria > Squamata > Lacertidae > Podarcis > Podarcis vaucheri. The sequence goes on from NC_138767.1 coordinate 35,614,037, forward strand.
TATTATGAAATAAAATGTATACCTTATGAGAAATCCTAATCTTCTCATTACTGGATGGATCCTCACTTAAGTGTCAAGATTTGCTTTGGCCTATTAATATATCAGTGGAATACCAGATAGATATTATGGTGACATATTCAAGTATTGACTCTGACACATGCAACCCCCAAAATTGCAGAAGCAATTTCAACATCAATAATCCTAGAGGGGTAACTTTCTGAGATCTAAAGCACTGAAATGATGATGACAGAATCACCCATGCATCCTAAGAGAGTAAACAGCATGGAGTTCTATCACGATCACCATTCATGTGTACTGAAAGTTTTTACTTTTTATAAGATAGTCATAGAAAAGAGTGCTCATGCTGTGGTGCATAGACCTGATAGTGTGTTAATAGGCTTCTGTGTAAGCTTGTGTGTGTCACCAGGCCTATTTTAGAGATTATTCTTGTACAACCTTCCCATGTCTAGCATCAGAGCTGTGGGGATGGTAGCAGCCAAGCAACATGCCATGTGGGCAAGCAGGTGAGTCTCAGTCTGAGATGGAACAGCTTAGCCTCTTGCCTGAGCAACAACTGCTCAGACTGAGAAGTAAGAGCAGGTTCAGCATCAGCAGCTTTATAGGGTCATATGAAACTGCCTTGTCCCCAGTGTCTCCTTGTCCCTGATGAGCTAGTAGTTCCAATTCTGCTCTTTGGATATCTGAAATGATGCTGTTGCAGCACTTCATTCATTGGCAAGTTCCAATAGAAGTACAGTGAGGCATCACTCCTAGAGCTCCTACTTCAACCCCCTGACAACTTTCTTCATGTAGTATCTGCATGCTGACGAGTGCCAATCGCAACCTCCATAGGGGATCTTAGTCTATCTTAGTGCAGTAGTGCATAGTATAGTGTGCAGTAGTGCATAGTACAGCTAGAAAGCTTCACAAGCAAAGGGAATTGGCTGAGCTCAGAACTGAATTTGCACCAACAGCAGAATTACAAAGTGTAACTCTTGCTAGTACTCTGTATTTTAGACTACTGCTGGAGAGGATAGCAAAGCTGAATTAGAGCCATGTTAAGTCCCGAAAAGCCTGACATTTTGGGAAGGAGGGCTTAGCCATCTGTCTGGAATGGTATGTTCAGATAGATTTTGATACTGACTCCATGGTATAATGTCCCACTATAATTCAAAGTCCAGCAAGCATTTCATAACATTATACCACACTACATGACTAGTTGCAGATCCAAGCACAGCATACTCCCCACAGTTGGAAGGTTAATGTATTGACAAGATAACAAATTGACACAACAACTTTATGGGATTGAAAATTGGCCACAACTTTATTGAATACAGACGTAGGTAGGCTTTGGCTCAGGCACTGGGTGTGTATCGTAAATTTACCTTCTGACTGAAGGCATAATTTTAACCAAGAGAGTGAATACAGTGGTACCTCGGTTCACGAACTTAATCCATTCCGGAAGTCCGTTCTTAAACCAAAACCGTTCTTAAACTGAGGTGTGCTTTCCCTAATGAGGCCTCCTGCCGCCAGTGCTCTTCCACCATTCGGTTTCCGTTTGTAGACCGAGGTAAAGTTTGCAAACCGGGACACTACTTCTGGTTTTGCGGAGTTCATAAACCAAATCATTCTTAAACCAGACTGTTCTTAAACCAAGGTACCACTGTATAAGAATTTACCCTTTGACTGTTTCAGGGCTGATTATGATAGGGGGTATCTGTAATTCTCAGCCTTTTGGCTAAGGCTATGTACATATCTGCATCTTAGAACCCAGCAAGGTCATCCCCCCCCCCACTGTGTTTCAAGCTGCATTTGTACATTGCTGTACACACCAGAGGGGACAGGGAAGTATTTACACGATGTTAAGCCTGAAAACTCCTATTCATGAAGCTGTCATATGTGCTGTCATTTGCTTTTATGCAAAAGCTGTCTCAAATGTACACACCTCAGTTTAACTGCAAAATGAATGTGGTTTATGTTTTCAAATCAGATGGAATCAGGTTTAAGGGGAAGTGCATCAAACAGCATCTCAAGAAAGTGTAGGGTAGATATGGGTTGTGGGTAATGCTATATGTACATGGCTTCAAACACCAGTGGTAGGAACACACTGGAACCAGAGTAAATGTCAATGTGTGCATGGCTTAAGATCAAGTATAATAGAAAGGAATGTCTTCATGTATGCTTCTTCCTACTGTTGCCTACTAAAAACTCTTCTGCATGTGCTTGAATACCCCAGGAACATTGTAAGTTGCTTTACTGCCTGTAATTTGGAATCAAACATTTTGTAATAAAAAGATTGATCTATAATTATATTTGTGAAAGAGTGAGTAGATGGGACATGGACACAAAAGTAATAGTGGATAGGAACCAAAGAAGGGTAGGATTCCTATCAAGAGAGATTGAGTAATAGAATAATGGATTTTAAAAATAATTCTGGGTATGCTTGCCCCCCCCCCCATTCCTGCTAGTCCGTTGCCAACACATGCTATAACCATGCCCAAATTCAATTGGCATTTGCTCACCTGTCTTCTTCTCCACCTGGCTATAAATCCTGAGCCCTAGATGACAAGATATTATCCAGTTCACTAAAAGATGCCACACCCTTTCAGCATTTGCTGTAGTTTCCTCTGCATACTCTGCCAATGCAGTATACAAATATTTATTTAGCACTACAGATCTTAAACATCTGGAAGGTAGTCTACTTTATCTATCATTCCATGATGCAGAGGCTACACTCTAGTTTGGAACATTTCACATTTCTCTACACATGAGAGAGGTTTGCAGAATCTGTTCTGTATCTGTTTTCCCAAGTTGGAACCTCTCTGGCTTCAAGTTGCCTCAACAATGCCTATCATTTCTTATTTAATGCAATCTAATCCATGCACAGCAAGCAACTCTGGAAAAAAAAGCCCACACCACATATTATACACACATTCTCTAGAGAGAAATGATAGTGGAACAATATTCTCATAAGCAGTTCACCAGGGTGACATTCCTCTTCCATTGCAGATTTGAACCCAACATGACCCATCAAACAGATCCTCCTACACTCAGATTTGTTTGTGTTTGCCTCCCACTGGTACTTGTTTGTACTGCTTCTGAGAACCACGTCAGGCTGCATTTAGTTCTGGCACAGATGCTTGTGTTTCACCAGGTTTCACAGGGGAGATATACAATGCCACTGGAGCCTCCAGATTCAAAACTGACAGAATCTGCTTTCATTCCTAAGTCTGGTGGACTTTTACCTGTGGAGAGATAATAATAATGGTCTGTATTCAGTTGTGTGTTTAGCATTATGAGGACGATGTAGTCAGTGAAAATACATCTGAGAGCCCATTCTTTTTGGAGATGTGAGATGGGATCTGTGCAGAAGCAGTTTGCCTTCTTTTCATCTGGTTGTGAGCTCCAAAGGGTTTGGGGTCAGGAATGCCAGCTTGGCCCCACGACTGTGGGTGCTTGGGGCTGTGGACCTGGCACCAAAATTTGTGGATGCCTGGCCCCTTCATGGGGAATTTTGTGGGTGCTTGGGCACCCAGGGCCCCAGGAAGTTGGCACCTATGTTTGATAAAAGAAATGGAATGTGATTACACATTGAGGGAGAAGTGGGAAAAGAGAAAGAGTTCAGACATCATTCTTTCCTGAAATTCAACCACAGAAATGGACAGATGAGCTGGCTGGATTAGCAGTCATTCCCCCTCCTCCTGCCAGTCTGGGGAGTTCTGCCTACAAATTTTGGCTTCCAACCAGGCAGTCAACAGTCTTGAGGATGATACCCTGAATTCAAACAGATTCCTCTCTCAAGAGTTTACCGAAATGGTGTGTTCCCAGTTGTTTGCCAGCTTCTTTGAGAGACAATGGTGGTCATGTTTGGTTCAGTGCCTTGCGCAAATACAGTCTGTGCTTGCCAGAATAGGCACATGCATAATAAAGAAGCAATTAACACTGAATGGTTTACTAATAAAATGAGTGGAGCACACTGATGAGTGGACTGAAAGAATGCTGCTGTTTATCTTCAGGTTGCTGTAAATGCAAACGCCTCAAGGGGCTGTCCTCTAACCCCATTCATTTGCCATACATTTTCAGAGCCAGTTTCATGTCAGTATTTTGCCCAGCCCATTCACCCACTTAGGGCCATGCCCTGAGGGATTACAGCTCCCTAATAGAACACTTAATTATCTTCATGAAGACCAGATTCTGTCCCCAATTAAACTGGACATCAGGTGGTAGAGTTTGCATCTTAGAGAGCTGTTGGGCATAGCACAGCATCAATTAGTGAGTAAAGAAATTACATTCAAAAATTACCAAGAGAGAAAAAAATTCAGTGACATTCCCATAGGTGGGATGCAGTTTTTGTCATGCTCACTTTTGTGGTGAGTGAACGAGGGTTGTTTGTGAGTGTCCTTTCTATCATTATACAAAATTTCTCAACACTGGTCTATATTTGGCAGCCTCTTCAGGAGGCTGCAGACTGCAGCAGAAATGTGTATTGGGAGGGAAATTACATCACCTGTGGGCACGTTGCAATGATAAAGTAAGCTCAAAAGTCCACACACTGAAATTCTAAATAAATTCTAAAATGCCTTGACAACAAGGCAGAAAAAATGGAAGCCTCTTTCAGAATGAAATAAAACTTTAGAAAAATTGAAGGACAGGTTTTTGCACAACACTACTATCCGTAGTGGTCCCCTTATTATAATGTATTATATGCAGATCTTGCATTCTACCTTTCTAATGTTGTCCTTGCTGAGTTGATCCCAGGCACAAAGAGAGCTCAGGATCATATTCATAATGAAATGAAGAGTTATCTCTTTTTATTTTCTTTTGAAAGATACACGCTGTGGAAATAATAAGTGTGCCTGCAGGGAACTTCAATTTCTATAGTTCAGGAAAGCACACCATTTTAAATCAAAGGATATTAATTAGAATTTACTGATTTTTAATATCTTTTCATCCTTTTTTGTGTATAAAGACAGTTAAAGCTTGGCTTTCAAATATTGCATTTTATCACAAAGGTCAGGGAAGAAATATTCCAGGGTAGAGAGGTAGATAGAACAAATAAAGTTATAGGAACTGTACGTGATTATCTCTGTCTTTTTGGGTTTCATCCGAATACTGTTTTTATACAGCCCCTCAAGCAACACACGACTAGATTTATGCATGAATTCCTTCCCTGTCTATCTGTCTCTCTGTTTATACCCAAAAGTACTAACGTTGCTCATGATTTGTTCGTTCCGTGCCATGGAAGCAGTGAAATGTGAAATTATGGGTCACTTCACACACAAAGGTTTTCTTATATGGACATAAGAATGTAGGGAGAAAGTCCACCATATGTACATCATCATGTGTGATGAACTAATACATATATGCATATGATTATGTGTGTGTCATACATTATTTAAGGCTGCCATATTTCAAACAGTGAAAACCAGGACACCCCAAAATTGTTCATCTTTTTTAGGGAAACCCAGAAATGGCTGAGCTTTTTTTTTAGACAGGCCCAAAGTTGTGGTCCCATCAGACATCAATTCCACCTTTGAAATTCCAGGAAAATCTTAATGTATGTGTTTTTCAGACTTTTAACAGGGTCAACTTCTCATCCCACAGATGCAAAGCCTAACCTGTACTTCAGTCTCAGCTCTATAGCCATGTTAGCTGTTATACCATCTGGGGTCAGCAAACTTTTTTAGCAGGGGGCTGGTCCACTGTCCCTCAGACCTTGTGGGGGGCTGGATTATATTTTATTGGGGGGGGGGATAAACGAATTCCTATGCCCCACAAATAACCCAGAGATGAATTTTAAATAAAAGCACACATTCTACTCATGTAAAAACATGCTGATTCCCAGACCGTCCACGGGTCGGATTTAGAAGGCGATTGGGCCGGATCCGGCCCCTGGGCCTTAGCTTGCCTACCCATGCAACTGATACCACTTACGTGGTCACACAGAGATCTGTGAAATGCTCATATGTGTGAGTTGCCAGAACATCAATACCAAATCATAACTTTTAAATGTTTGTGTGTGTGTGTGTAACACACAGTTACGCGTTCCTATTCAATCTTTTCTGCAAAGTGCTCAAAGTGTCATATGTTTTAACCTCACAACAAGCATGTGACATAGATTAGACTGAGAGGCAGTGACTGGCTCAAGGTCACCCATTGAGTTTCATTATGATGGTTTGCCATATGTCCTCTTTTTCCAGGATACATCCTCCGTTTAATGGGTAGAGTTGGGGATTTGAACCCTGCTCTCTGAGGTCCTAGTCCAACACAAACCACTGTACAATGCTGCCTCTCTTAAGGCTGCTTTCTTACACAGTTCTCTTGCTTTTAAATAATCTGCTCTTCTGTTTTAGTATAAACTTGGTTTGGCTTTTAAAAGTCTGTGGAAACTTTACTAGAAAAGTGTAATAGACAGATGGATGGATAAATAAAAGCAGCAATTTCCTATTGTTGCCAACAGAAAGAGAAATTATTGGATTAGAAAAAATAGTGATAATTACTTAATTATTTAATAGTATTTTTATCCATGCTCTTAGTCCAAAAGCAATATGTTCTTTCCAGCTAACAGCAAAAACATTTAAAAATATTACAGTGCTCAAAATTCCCCAAGAAGGAGCAGCACATAAAACAGTTTATAGAAACCAAGAGGGAAATAAATATTCCATAATTAGTCATGCCATAGGCACACAAATATAAAACTTTTAAAGTTGGGAATTTACACTGAAAAAAGTGTCTGCTGCAGTTCCTGGGGTAAGGCATTCCACAGTCTGAGCAACTTGAGAAAGGTGTGTATCTCCTGGGTACTCACCAGCTATATCCCTGGCAGTGGTGGGATGTGTGGCAAGACCTTTACCAACAGATGAGTGTGGAAGAACTCTCCTCTACAACACAATCTTGCCCACCTGCTCAGGCTGTCAGTGGAAAATACGGATAGATCCTGGACCCAAAGCATTTAGGCCTTTAAAATTCATAGCCATCAGTCTGAGCTGCACTGGAAATGGGCCAGAAACCAGTACAATTTGTATAATAAAGGTGTCACAGGATATGAGAAATTGGCTCAAACCTCTGCATTTCCTGGAATACATTTCAAAGGGAGACTCACAAAAAGTGTTACAGTAACCCAACGTTAATGTAGCTAAGCCTTTGGGAACATGGCCAGGTCCACCTTCTCAAGGTATAGCCAGATCTGCTGCACCAGCCTAAGCTGTGCAAAAGCCTTGCTACCCAACACCCTCACCTTTGTGTTCATCCAGGACCAGAATTATACCAGCACAGAGGTATGACTCTGTGATTTTAAAACAATGTTTAGGGGATATTGGACCAACCATGTTAATAAGTTATGATAGGATGCTTGCCAGCATAGCTCACCCAATAAACATTGGAATCTGAACCACTGCATGTCTGTAACTACAGTAGATGGGGGGGGGTCACTCTTACAACCACTTGTTTTCATTGGTTCATCCACATCCCATGTCAGCTCATGAACAGCCACCCAATAAATCCATTCTTTTCCTGGAGATTACATTTCGTACCTGGCAGAGAAAGGTTTAATTTTAGCAATACCACATCCTCTGCAATTCCCAGAAAAGTCTAGGATATGGTGTGTGTGTGTGTGCGTGCATGCATGCGTGTGATATTCCTGTCATAACTGCTTCAAGTCAGCGCATTTTTACACTTAAAGATACCTCTCTGTTTCTGTGGCAAACATTATGCAAACTGAGTAGCTAGCCACATTATCTGGCAGGATAATAGGAAATAGTCTTAAATTAATTCAAACCATTGGTCTGTGTAACTCCATATTGTCTATTCCAGGTTTCCGCAACCTCGGCCCTCCAGATGTTTTAAGACTGCAATTCCCATCATCCCTGACCACTTGTCCTGCTAACTAGGGATCATGGGAGTTGTAGGCCAAAAACATCTGGAGAGCCAAGGTTGAGGAAGCCTGGTCTATCCTGACTGGCAGGGGCTTGCCAGGGTTCAGGCGTGGGGTTTTCCCAACCTTACTTGGAGACTCTCTGCCACTTAGTTATGACCCTACTTCCTCCTAATACCCCCAAGAGTGCCATATGCCACAATTGAAGAAGAAGAAGAAGAGTTTGGATTTGATATCCCGCCTTTCACTCCCTTTAGGGAGTCTCACAGCGGCTAACATTCTCTTTTCCCTTCCTCCCCCACAACAAACACTCTGTGAGGTGAGTGGGGCTGAGAGACTTCAGAGAAGTGTGATTGGCCCAAGGTCACCCAGCAGCTGCATGTGGAGGAGCGGAGACGCGAACCTGGTTCCCCAGATTACGAGACTACTGCTCTTAACCACTACACCACACTTGCTGCTAGCGGCACAATATTTATTGTGGTCACCTGTGTACCTGACAGTTCTGGGGGATTTTGCCCCTTTTTTTTCCACCACAGAGTTTCTTTTCATAACAATGACTTTTAACTAGTTGAGACTATCCATACAAAATGGCCGGCAGGCACAAGCTGATTTAAGGATTTAAAATTTCAAGCAGGTTGTTAAATCCCCTGTGGACTGTGAAAAGTGTATTTATCTAATACAGTTTTTAAGGTCTGAAGGCGTTTCTAGTATTTTCTCTCCTGGGGGACGCAAGGTTTATTGGGGAAGGGGGAGCATCCATCGCAGGCTTCACAAATTAAGTTTAGACTTCACTTTAGTGACACTACTTGAGGGCAGTTGGTCAGGATGGTAAGTAATTCATCACTTCTACCAGTGCATAGTATTTAAGCCTACTTGAATTTTTGGGTATGGGTGCATTGTTATACTCAAGGCATATACCAGCATAAAAGTTGCTGCAATTTAGCCTAGAGAATTCTGCTTTTCTCAGTAAAGCAATGACAATTCCTACATTGCTTGCTTGGAGAAGGCTCTCTGTGAGAGAATGGGACCACATGTGTTTGAACCTCAGAAACTTCCAAATCCCCAATCAGCCTACTGGTTTCATGTGCACATTGAGTATCTTCTTAAAGAACAAAATAGGATTAAACACTAATGTCAAAGGCAGCGTCGTGTGGTTTTTTCCAGAAGTAGATGGGTTGATAACTGCTAGACTTGTCATGGTGTATAACAAAGTTAATGGCCACAAGGAATGCTTTTGTGGCTTCCTTTTTCCTAGAGAAATATTGGAAAAGAGGAACTACTAAAGAAACAGTGAGGAAAATAAGGGTCAAGCTACATGTGAACTTAAGAGGAGCCCTGCTGAGTCAGGCCAAAGATCTACTTGGTCCAGCATCCTGTTCTCACAGTGGCTATCAAGATGTCAAATATGTAATGCCTTTGCTTTTAACATGTATTTGTTTTCATTTTTAATGGAAAGAACAGCCCAAGCAGGGGAGCTGATACTCATCAGGTTTGCAAAAGACAGGGCTTAACATACACACTCACACACCCTCATGCACACCCACACCCACACACCCACACACCCACACCTACTATTTGCATGGGGCAAGGTACACATCAAATGCAAAGATAGATTTAGGAATGATATCTCGCTCGGTCCTGAAGGGTAACATTTTCTGAAGTTACTACCCCCCCGCCGAAACTGCTTCAGATAAACAACAACAGCAGCATTCTGGAGTTTGAAGGCTGTAAAACAATCTTTTGGGTCTCCACATAACACAAGCTTCAAGGGTTAGTCTGATATTGCCTCAAGGCAGTCCCAATATATTTTGCTGCCTGAGACCTGCTACAAGATGGCAACCTCTCCTTATTTCATATACAGAAGCCAACTGGATTGGTAGTTGCTGTGAACTGCTTTACAGATGAAAGGTGCTATACAAATTTAATAAATAATAATAATAAACCCTAGTAAAAATAATCTTACTTTGGTACTAGGGATATGACACTGTCCTTCAGCAGAGAGGAATTGCCCCAGGGATTAGGAAGAGAACCCATGAGCCTGATGTCAGTGGCAATTACCCAAGGCAATTACCTCACGTTGACAGAGCCAGCCTTGTGTCATCTAAGCCTACTTAAGTTGCTGTCATGGATATTTTCCTGCTTGAACCTTCAGATGTTTTCTTTACCTACCTACCTACCTACCTACCTACATGTAGTATGCAGAGTATGCTCTTATACTGTATTTAAATACAGGGAAGCATGTATATGAAAAATGCTGCACTTTCCTCCTTCACTTGATTATTCCTTGCCTCCCTCACAAGAGCTGTTTAAAAGTTACTTAAATATATATTGAAACTCATTCACATGTAATTTGCTCTGTCACAACCACAGCTCCTGAATCTCATATTGAGCCTCCTGCCACCTATATAATTTGCAGAAATGTTTTTCACATCCCCTTTTGGTGGCTGGATAACTCTTCCAATCCCATTTAGCTCCCAATAAGGGTTTGGTTATCCTTTGCCTCCTACAACTCAGCAGCATTCATGTGCTTATCTCTACACTGATACTGGGTTTAGAAAATTGCTTTAAAGCCCCAAATGAAAAACCTTTTTTGGTCTTGATATTTTCCCCCTATCATCTCTTTGCAGAGGATGAATTCTTACATACCTGGTTCTGCTGAGAAGCACATCATTGGTTTCACTGAGTCTGGTATTGAGTCAGGCCGTATTGCACAAGGATAAGAATATCAAAGTCTGGCACCCTGAATTCCACTGTATAACTCAGCACCACACAGCAGATTGCAGGCTGGAAAAAAGCAAAAACAGCATGCTTCCTAAGAATTGGAAGGCTGCTGATTGTCAAATAATTTCTTTTGTTGACGATTCCCTGTTTTACTCTCAGTTGTATTACTGACTTTCCATTTGGACTTGCATTCTGTTCAATTTAACCAGCTTAGTTAGACACTTTGGCAACAGTCAGCTTTAGACGATGCAGCCAAATGGTTCTTAAGTGGGAAAGGAGACCGCTTGTGTTCCTGTATATAACTCTAGCTGAATTATAATCAGCAATAGTCCCAAGAATCCCTTAAGGTTCATAACACCCAGACTCACAAGTAAAACATAAACCATGTTCAGTGTCCAGAATTAGGCAGAAATTTTACTCATACCAACAACTGACAGGCTAGGCCAAACTTTTGTGTGTGTGAGAGAGAGAATAAACTATCCATATAGGCACTCTCAGAGAGTTAGGTGATTAAAATAGTTCCCCTTATTCACTCAGAAATATACCATTAATGGTGATACATACATCTTTGAAAAAGTGAAGATGAAAAGAAAGGCGTATATTTGCATGAAATTCTCATATGCTAATGTAAATTTACAGATGCAAACATAGAAATAATTATAGTAATCTAAATAGAAATGCAATGCATCTCACAATAGCAGGGAAGACTGACCAGGTGCCCCTTCTCAGCCTGCTGTTCAGGTGCTAACTCCTGATGGGCAACTTCAGGTCTCCTTACTCCTTGTGTGATTCGGACCAGGCAGCCTTTTAAATAGAGCACATCTGCAAACAGAGCACTATACTCTGTAAAACAGGACATATGGCTGCCCTATACATATGTGTGAAATATCATTAGCAGGTTGAAATTGGCTTTTTGTCCTAGGCTTCCATTTCTGCCTCAATGTTTGATCAAGTCATATGTTATTTGCATCTATAAAACATCATCACCTGTAATGTACAGCATATCTTTAAAAGACTGAGCAAACAATAACATGGCTTTTATTTTAAAAATGGGTGACATGACATGGGTTGTGTGAAAGGAGAAATAGGCTCAATACATGAAACGGTATTTCTACAATTTACCAACAGAGTTGGTAAATAGCTGACCTATTACACTCTGAATCCTCTGCAAAGGGTCTTCAAGAGATATTTTGAAAGTTGTGCTCCACATGAATATGAATATATATATATATATATATATGCAATGTGTTCTTGGGGTTCAAGGCTGTTCTTCGTATCACCCCCACCCCTTAACTTTGTGGGAGAATTGATTTGTCCCAGCCTGAAAATAAAAGAACTTCTAGGCTTCAAGGGAGTTGATAACTCTTTATTATAAGAATGAAACATTGTAACAAGATGTTAGATCAGTTATTGAAACTAACATTTGGATAAGGTTTCACTTGATTTGATTTTTGTACCATAACAGTTGATTGTGGGGGTGGGGGAGTGGGGGGCGAAACCCATGGAAAATGGCATCCCTTAGTTTTTATACACTCTTGTGGTTAGAATAATGAATGTCAGACACAAACAGTGCCAGGTGCATATATGTAGGAAAACATGCTTGCCATGGGAGTACAAAAATAAAATTTATTTGTTAAATTACACATAAATATAAGGTACAAATGTATTTTTAAAATACAGTTAAAGATAATCACACTTGCATTGTGTACATATGAAAATACAGTATTTTAATATTCAACATACACAGACACATTTATGATAAATGTAACTAATTGGCAATGCCAGTTCTTTTCATTCTGGGTTCCCATCTCTGTTTTCCATAAATATGGAAAATTAATATGCTATGAAACAAAACTCTCTAGTTCTGTCGGACATCTTGTAGCAGCTTGTTAATTTCTGCCACCAGCTCGCTAGCATCCATTAGTTCATGTTTACCGTCACTGAGGTGGTTAAGCACATTGTCAAAGTCATCTTCTTCATAATTCTCTGGGATTTCCTCCATGGCTGGCAGCCATTTAGAAGATGGCTGGGCCCCTGAGTGAGTCCCCAAAGGAAGCCCAGTGTTGTTTGCAGGGTTTTGGAAGTGTGTGCTGGCTGCCCAAGCTGCCACCCCTTGTGGATAGCTTACAGTCTTGGCAGGCAAATGTCCTTTCCTGCGCTCTAGTGAGCTGGAGGGATCCATTTCGTTGCATTCCGTGTAGGCATCTAATGAAGGAGGCAAAAGGCGCTGGAAAACACTGTTCATTTCTGACAGCAGGGATGAGGTGCACATGTCACCTGCTTCGTCCTCGCTCTGACTTTCTTTGCCAAAAGTTGAAAAGCTCTTTTTCTTTTCAGTCGTCTCAACGGCTTGAGCATCCTCTTCCAGTACCTGCTGTTGTGGTGGTTGAGTTTGCTGTGGCTGAAATTCCTCCCCAGGAATAAACATATTACTTCTGTAATCAGAAGATGGAGAAGGCAGAGGTGGCATCCAGCACTGGTCAGAATGTCCCAGGACTCTGCATTCTTCTGTGCATAGTCTCATTGCTGTCAGTAAAATGAAAACAAGAAGTTAATATTCATTACGTTTCCAGGCACTAGTCACAGTGTCACTTTTAACTTTGAAACTTTCTGGGAAATGCTTATTTATAGTGCAGTGGTAGTGGTTTGAACAGAAGACATTTAGGCTATGACTTTAGGGATGAGGAACCTGCATGGCCAGAGATGAGCAAGAATTGAATGACCAGAAGTTCTCCATTCCTCCTATAAACACTTATATGGAAAGAATTCCTATAAAACTAAGGAGGGCTTACATCTAGAGTAAGCATGTACAGGATTGCCCCATCAGTGAATGTGTGTTCAATCCTCTTCCACAATACTTTAACATAACCATCCAGGTATTTAAAGCCTCATGTAAGTGATTGTAATGGGGATATTCTACTGGCCCTCTGTCCTCCATTGTGCCCCCATTGCCTGGTCCAATTCCTCCAAACACTGGAGGATATTTTACCCTGTAGATTCCCACCCCATTTTTGTTGTAAATTGCTTTGGATGTTATGCTATGAAACAGCATATGGATTTGCAAAGATGGGGGGGGGGGAGAAAGCAGAATTAGAAGACTTGACAAAATGATTAATATGTGAATGAGCGTTGTAACATCAACTTTCTGAGTCACTATATTTAAGTGACAGTGAATTTCACAGACTGACTTAAGTTTCTTCCCATTTTGATCAACTTAATAAAGATGGCTAAATAAATGTAGCCTATATACCTTCAAGCCCATCCCAAATTCCATGTATGTGATTAAATTTTACACTTGCAATTGTATTCTTTGCACTTAAATATATTTATAATCATCTAGCTTTGTGCTTCCTTATATCAGTTCTTGGAAGAAGTTGAGATGGCTATGGTCAAGTTACTATTGGTGTATTGGTAAGCTGCAAAAAGCCTGTATGTTTAGAGAACTGAAATGCTCAAAACATAGACAGGTTTGGTAACTGAGTAAAGATTTACACAGATTCCATCCAATTGTTGAAAATGGTTCTCATTTACATTAGTTTGTGTTGAAGGACAACAACAAAAAGATTTTGGCATTCCTATATTTACTGGAAAATACTTTTGCTCTGAGTTATGTTTGTGGACATTTTGTTTGGCAGAAAGCCCAATACAAATTGTACAACTCCTCCTGCATCTACATAGTATCAACAATTATATACATGGCTATCCTAACAGTCATCAAAGGACTAACTTAAACCCCTTAATTTAAATGGGCATTCTCTTAGCATGACTATAGTTGGATATCACCTAATGTTTGGTGCATTCATAATTGGTGGACATTCATCTGCAAAAAATAATAATCTGCTGTTATATCAGCATAATGTACATATCTATAGAAGGTTGGGAAACTCCTATGAGTCTGATGGCCTAAATTTGTGTTAGTTATTTTAGAAGGACCTAATAGCAAATGTTTAATGTTTAGAAAATTATTTCTGCCAATTAATACTTTCCATTGTTTAATATCTGAAGAACCCAATAAATAATGAGCATATGTTGGCTCTCATTTACCACTACAGAATCAAACAGCTCAAGAAACATTGTTCTGTGACATTGTATTTAGAAGGGTAAAGATGTATTGACCCATGGAGATAGGTTGAATTGTTAGGAGACAACTTCTTATGAACTACCCATTCATCTAGTACAGTACTGTCTACACTGACCAGGAATAGTTCCCCAAGGTATCAGGCAGTGGTCTTCCCCCATACCTGATCCCTTTTTCAAACTGAAAATACATAGAACTATTGTTCCTCCCATATGAATGCAGCCTAAGAAGCAATGGGACCTGCTTCTATGTATACATGCATACCTCTACCAAAGGCATTATGGACTTTGAAGAAGCACGAACTCAGGACAAAATGGAGAAATGAGCTAAGAGGAAGGCACATTTGGCAAATCCTCACTGTGATCAACTCCCGCCCAGAAACCTATGTCCCCACTGTGGAAGGATGTGTGGATCCAGAATTAGCCTCCACTTACGGACACACCGTTAAAACCACATTCATGGAAGACAATCTCACTCGGCTATGAGTGATAGCCAAATAAGAAAGAAGGCACATGCATAGAATTTCCCTGTAAGACTACAACTCCCATCAGCCTTAGCTAGTGTGGCCAATCATCAGGAATGATGGTGGTTGCAGTCAAACATCTGGAAAGCTACAGATTCCCCATCCCTGCTATAAGAGAAACTGTTCATTAGGTTGGCAGACTATTTGGAATTAATGTTGGGAGTACAAGGATAGAAGGGTCCCCTAGTAAGGTTTAAGGATTTTATATCACTGCACATAGCCAGTTGTGGATGGCATGGTAGGTCAGGGCAGCTGCTACTTAATGGGAAGTAGAGGGGTAAGTCAATGATGAGGTTGGTGTGGTGCAAATGCCAGTTGTGAGAGTACCAGTTTGTCTCCATTGGTGTGTTTGCATCATGCTGACTTTGATGTAATTGACCAGAGGTCAAGTGGGCTATGCCACCCCACTATGCCATCCACTATGGCACATAACAATAAAAATTCAGTAACAGACACCCAGTGTGAGTTTACAAATGGCAGGCTGGAACACTAATCGCCATTCTAACAACTGTGGTAACTGCATACATATGTGCTTTCCTACTTTTTTCAGAGAAATGGGTCTCATATAGCCTTTCCTTTTGAATATATTTCTCTAAAGGCATTTTGAACACAAAATCTGTAGAACCCATGCATTGAATATCGCCATCCTCAAAAATAGATATCAAATTGTCATTCATTTTGCATTTTAATGCAACCATGAAATTGGCTCCACCCATTATAAGGGGCAAGAGCTACCCACTTTGAGCCAACTCATCGGACTGCAAGTAATACCAGTTGTGGTGTTTGTGGCCATTGAACTTGGACAAGTGTGCAGCACTTTGGGTATACGAGGTGCCATGCTGCACTTGAGCATAAATTGGGCTATAGGTGTTGCTATGTGGAGAAGGAAACTGTTTTTTTTCAAAGCATGAAAGTTAAAGAGATTGTTTTTCATCATTGTGAAGTTGTCTCAGTGTGACTGGCAGGGAGCACTGTAAATAAACTGTTCAACTTTCATTGCATTTTTACCTGCAGGAATTCTCCCATCTGTAAGGAAAAGGTCACTGAATCCTTCTCCAAGAAGTCTGTCAATTGGAGAATCTCTCCCCAAATCATAATCGCTGTCTCCTGCTTCACTGTCACCACGGCCGCTGTCTTTCAAGCTGAACTTATCCATATCTTGAAGGGCGTACCTGTGATAAAACAGAAGTGACATGTGGATTGAGTTATGCTCTATTGGCTTATGTGCTGGGCACTCTCCTCAGGTAAAACTGCTTTCAACATTGATCTGAGTAAAACCCTCACCTGTAGCTTCTGGAATATTTGTTTCCTCTAAAACTTGGCCTTGGCTGATACTGGCCTTGATGAAGCATTGAGAGAAGTTGAGAGACCTGTAAAGAAAAGCACAAAAGACTGATTCCGGAAAAATAATGCCCAAATATCTCCCTAAAAGAAAACATGTGTTAAAAAAATTATTATTACTACTACTATTATTATTAAAACTTCAGCTTTTTTAAAAATAATCATTTAGAACCTCTTCATGTTGCAAAGACATAAGACAATACAGCCAAAGTAGAAGACAATTGGTAATATCTAATGACACTTTACCAGTACAATTTAGTCCTGCTTTTATTAGCCTGAGGATGCCAAATAATTAAAGACCTGATCTTCAGTCTAGTCAAGCTAAAGTATTTGGATGTGAATGGATTTAGCTCCATTGAAGTTAGTGGGCCTAGAAAATCACCTTACATCCAAGTGTTTTGTGCTATGGCTCAGGGCCTTAAAACATATTCATTAACAGATTTGCATGCACAGTTGACACAAGCTGTTAAAGCAGCTGTAGTTAGAATTGCAGCACTATTGGTAATATATGCCCTCATTGTTTTGTATCATTTGTATATGTAAATACACTATGGAATGTGTTCAAATAGAGAGGCAAAGAACATGCAAGTTTAGCATACTTTATTAGAAGCATTTGCGGGAAATGTTCCAAATAAAGCTTGAAACCTTGATTAACAACAATAATAATGGCATTAAGAGTAACTCTTTTTTAATGTTTAATTTGCATGGCAGTGTAGCAAGGGGCTGTGTAGCCTTTCACGATTCACATAAAAGTCACACACACACAGAGAGAGAAACAAACTCAAACACACACAGGGCCATTTTACACATTACATATTTCCAGCACAGAAACAAATACAGTGTAACAATCAGTTTCAAAATCATGCACTGTGTGCAAAGATGTACTGTTACTGGGAAGCTGCTGCCAATCGTGGCTTCCCAGTCTATACAGAGAGAGATTGAGAATACAAGTGTGTGCAATTATCATACATCACAGTTGGCACACTGGTTGCAACTGCATTCTGAAATAATGAATCTGTGAAATGGCCATGGGGTGCCTGCTTGCATTTGTGAGTGAGTACTAGTCCATGTAGCACAGTAAGTGAGCTTACCTCAACAGCAGGTGTAGCATGAGTGAGCTCAAGGGAGAAATTCTCAGGTACGTGATTTGATGAGATGGTCACCAGACTGTTTAGAGACTGGTGACTGTGGTGGCTTTGGCGACTGCTCATCTGCCCTCTTTCTAGTGTTGGAGATGATGATGGTGAAGCTTTATGGTGTGACCTGATTGGCAAAGTACCATTAACAGTAGGCACTAGTGTAATGTCCCCTTTGTGGATCTGTCTTGATGGCCTTTTGGGATGATGCTGGTATGTGGACTCTGCTACACGACAGTTATAGGATCTGGTGTCCTTTTTCTCACGATTGCACCTTGTAGCAAAGACAACCATGATAACTAGCAAAACAGCACATATTGCCCCTAAGGATATAATTGTGATCATGGAAACATCTAGAGAAGGTTGGCTAATGTACGTAGCTTCTGTAGCTGAAGGCAGATAAACATATTTAACAACACTGCATTTCAGAAGTGCTTTGGTACTGAGCTGAGGACTTCCTTTGTCCTGAACCACCACTGAAAGTTCCCATTCTGTTGATTTGGCAGATTCAATGCTAGCATTGAGATAGATGTCACATGTCTGTGGGTCCATTATGAAGAGGTGGTCCTCACTACTACTTGCTAATGAACAGCTGAGTTCTGAGTTCATCCCTGAGTCTTTGTCTATGGCTCTTATCCTAGTGACAGGGTAGTTGATTTCAGCTTCTTTGGGGATTGAAATCTTTGCTGTATTGTTGTGCAGTACTGGCTCTATAATCCAAGGGGCATTGTCATTTTCATCAATGATCGTGAGCACAACTGTTGTATTGCTGGCAAGTTGCTGACTCCCTCCATCTCTAGCCTGAACCACAAAGGCAATTTGGTTTACTTCTTCATGATCAAAAGTTCTAAGTGCATAGATGGCTCCATTGGAAGGATCAATGGTCACATAGGTAGTTATGGAGCTTCCCAAAATAAAGCTCTCCAAGATAGTGTATGTCACCTGCCCATTATCTCCTAGATCTGGATCTGTGGCTGTAACAGAGGTGATATATGCACCTGGAGAGTTATTTTCCAGAATTACAATTTCATATCTGTTGGTCTGGAACTGAGGTGGGTTGTCATTTTCATCAATGATCTGGACAGTAAAGTGTTTCACTGTGGAGAGACTTGGGGTCCCCCTGTCTTCTGCTATGACAGTTAAGCTGTATTCAGATCGCTTTTCTCGATCCAGAGTAGTATTTGTTAAGATGAAATAGTTGTTTTCATAGGTCTTTTGGAGTTTAAAGTGACCATGCCCATGGAGCTTGCACACCACCTCTCCATTCAACCCAGAATCTTTGTCTTGCACTCTCACCAGGGCCACAAATGTCTCTACCGAAGCCTTCTCAGAAATGTAAGCAATTTCCTCCTTCCCAGGAGACATCAGGTTTAAATTGATATCTGGCTTGTTGTCGTTCACGTCCACAACCTTGATGATAATCTTGCAGTGAGCTGGGATAGAATTGGGACCCAGATCTTGAGCCTGGGCATCAATTTCATAGGATTTGGTGGTTTCATAGTCCACTGGCCTGAGAAGGGTCAGCTGTCCCCTCTCAGAGTCCATCTTAAAAGTCTCGATGATCTTGGAAGACACGTGGCTACTGAAAGAATAGACAACTTTCCCATTCGCCCCCTCATCCGGATCAGTCGCGTTGAGGTCGATGAGCAAAGTCCCAACTCGGGAGTTCTCCAACAGCTGGATGATATAGGTCTGCTGTTCGAAAACAGGACTGTTGTCATTGGAATCGGAAATGCTGATCTTCAGGATGGAAGACCCACTGCGCTGAGGCACCCCGTTGTCCGAGGCGGTCAGCTGGAGCTCGTAGCTCGATTTCAGCTCCCGGTCCAGCTCACTCACCACGATCAGCTCGGCATATTTGGCCCCGTCGGTCCTGGTGCGCACTTCGATGGTGAAGAAGTCGTTGGCCGACAGCGAGTACGTGTACAGGGAATTGTCCCCAACGTCCGGGTCGAAAGCGCTGTCCAGAGGGATCCGGGTGCCCACAGCGGCGCTCTCGGAGATCTCGAGGGGGATGAGCGCTCGGGAGAACTGCGGCGAGTTGTCGTTAATATCCAGCACCTCCACCTCGATGTGGAAAAGCTGGAGGTGCTCGGTGGGCAGCGTGATCACGTCGAACTCGATGGAGCAGTTCAAGTTCTTCTGGCACAGTTGCTCGCGGTCGATCTTGGCGCCGATGCTGATCTCGCCGTTATCCTCGCGGACCTTCAGCAAGGGAGAGTTGCCCCTCTGCATGGCTCGGAAGCGTACGGAGGAAGGGTTGGGCAGCCGGTACAAAACGTCTGCCACGTCTTCCGAGAGCCGCGCGATGACCGAGCCCACCCTCTGCTCCTCGTAGATCCGGTATTTCAAAGTCTTGCCCGCGGCGCCTCCCCAGCAAGCCGCCACCGTCGCCAGGGCGAGCAGGGCGGCCAAGTGCGTCTTGCCGGCGCTCAGCCTCGGCATCACGAAAGCCTTTCCTTCCCCACAAGTTCGCAAAGCGCTTCTCTCAACTTCTGCTCGATGTCTCCGCATGCATTTGCCTTCCCCACCCCACTCCCCACGCCCCCAAAAACTGTACCAAAAAAAGAAGAAACAAGAGTCCTTCTGCAACCCAGCACAGTTCCGATATCCTCTCCGAGCTCAGAAAAGTTGCTTACATGCATGCAGATGGTGGCGGGACTCCCTTATACATCCTGGAGGCGAGCCGGCTGGATTGTGCTGCTGCGCTCTAGTCCAGGAGGGTTGGCACATCAGGGCTTTTATTCCTCTTCCTCCTCCTCCTCCTCCTCCAGCCTCTGCAGTTTACTCTCCGCTGAGTGCGTGTGGAGGAAGGAACTGACGCTGGCTCGGCGCTGGGCTCTTTCCCCCGAAGAGATCCGCTTTCCTTTCCCTGCTCGGCTGCCGACTAAGCAGCCTCGATTGCTGACTCCCGTCTAAAAATCTGGGGAACTTCACTCCAACTCAGACAAAGCTTTTTGCCCGGCTGCATGTGTTGAATTGCTTCCAGCCAATCAGCGGGCTTCCAAATCAAAGGACAGTGAAGTCACACACATGCAAAAAAGAAAAAAGAAAAAAAAGAGGGGTGGAGGAAGGAGCTGGAGGAAGGAGGGGGCAGCTCCTTCTCCCTCTCTCCCTCCCCCACCCTACGTTCACTTTCTGTGAGCGTGCCGTTACACCCGCCCCCACCCCCAAAAGTAGGCGACTGGCTAAAGAGCTACTTTAAATCAACTTTTTTGTTCTCCTCTTTATGATGGTTTCGACGGGGGTGGGCTTGGTTTTGTTTTCGTTTGGGGTCTTGTTTGTAATTTTAATGAGCGCTTTCAAGAATCCCCTCATGCGTGGACTTCAAAGTTGCTGTAACCAAAGCGAGTCTATTTTCGAGTAAGTTTTGCGCAGTGAAGAAGTTTGCCCTCCCTCAGCCTTGGTCCCCGCCTCTCTTTTGAGGAATATTAAGATGCTGCTTCTGATTTCTAAGCAATCTTTCCCCCTTTTGTCTTCTCTCTCTCTCTCTCCCCCCCCCCCTTATAATAGCCTTTTTACTTTTAAGCATTTGCTTCCCTTCATCTTAAAGTCAAGAAAATGCTTGCATAGCCTTGTCCTTTTGCTGGCTTCTGATGAAAGTATATATAGCATTTGGCACTGATGTGTGTGTTTGCCTTCCCTGTACTTCCCCCAGCCCCACTTACTGTAGCCCTTGTAGTTCTTCAGAAGCTCCCTTTCATCTTCCTTTTAAAAGCACCCTTTCCTTTTAGCATGATGGAGCATGCTAAAGCATTGTGTCCACATGTAAAACACTTTTATCATAAGAAGCTGTGGGGCACACCATAGAGCAAATATGGTAGGGATCCTCTAAAGCAGGGGTGCCCAATTTTTTTCAAAGAGGGCCAGATTTGAAGAAGTGAACATGCATGAGGGCCATGTTGATTTTTATTTTTTTTGCAATTTTACCCCTAAGTTCTTGAGCTTTTACCCCAAGACATATACTGCCATGGGGGCCAGATTAAATTGACCAGCGGGCTTTGGCCATGCCTGCTCTAAAGGGTGATGGTTGTGATCTACCAAATGCAGTGCTCTCATTAAGTTTAACAGAACACAATTTCACACATTGCAGTGCTCTGTCATTTATGGTCAAAGCAGTTGGTTGGTTGTTGCTATTGTTGTTGTTAACATTTCTATATTGCCCGCCATTCAAGGATCACAAAGTGATTGACAATATAAAACACAAAAATACATAACATAGTAACAAACTATTATACTTTCTCCTGCAATGAAACTCCCCCCACACCAGATCAGAGGAGCCCCCAAAACAGCTTTAAGGGGCATTGGAACACACAGCAGGGATGGGTGGGGCAAAAGGGGGAGGGGAAGGTCCATTGCATGAGTAGAAGCCCTTCCAGGAATGTGATGACTTCACTAAATGCAAACTCATGTATTTGACAGAAATTTACTGATAAGGAGGACTTTAAACTGAGTCCTGTATGGGAGGTTAATGAAATACTAGAAGATAGGATGACATCATCTGCTGGAGATTGGAATATGAGCTAAACTGGGATGCCAATGTGAATAAATTCTAACGTGTAATTAAACAATAGAAATGAGGTGATACAGTCCAAGGTTTCTGATGTCTCTGCAACAATGTATGGGAGATAAATACAATGGGCTTCACATTTTAGCAGGAAAGCAAATATGGTTTGATTGTCATTACTGAAAGCTTGTTGACTGCAACTCATAGCTGGATGTAGGGCTTAGCATGAGATCTTAATAATAATAAAAATGGTTTGCAGGCCATGATCCGAGAATGGGGAAGAACAAGGAAATGGTAGGTCCACTGCAAAGAGAAGATGGAGAAATGAAAGTAGGTGACAAAGAGAAGGTGGAGCTGTTCAACTTTCACTTTGCCTTAAGGCTCATCAATAGTTCCTTTTCTACCATATTTCTAAGCACAGATCCATGATTTCCAGGACTTTATCCAAGTGTTTTGGTTTTTTTTATTCTGCCACTTTGTCTGGGAAAACCCACCTTTTTTTTGCTAATTGGAGCCAACAGCAATTGGGTTTTCTGCAGATTGCCTTGTTCTCTGATTCAGCGGTAAAGTGCAGGTTTTCCAAGGGAAAGCAGTGGGGGAAGAAAAAAAAAACCTGTTCAGATATGGACCTGGTAATCCTGGACCTGTGCCTAGAATGTGTGGCACAAAAGGAAGTGTGGGTGAACCCTTAGCTGCAGTCAAGAAAGATGTGCTTGACCTGGCAATAATAGATCAAATGATAAATGAATTGAGTTGTAAGAAAAGAGCAGTATCCTAGGAAGCAGTGAAGCCCTGCATCCTAGGATACTAAAGAATCTTTCAGACGTAATATCAAATAGCATCTGTCAATATTTTTTTAAAAAAAATTGGAGAATAAGGTAAGTGCTACAAAACTGAAAGTAGGCAAATGTCCCCATATTTTCAAAAGGGGGACAGAGAAGGCAGGCAACAACTGATTAGTCAGCTTGACATGAATAGCTAGAAAGGTTCCATAGCAGATTAGTAAGTCATCATTCTGTGAGCATTTAGGGGACAGAAAGCTGTGATCACAAAGAGTTTCACAAAGCTTCCCAAACACCATGCTAGCCAAAAAAATGTCTGTTCAGACAACAGTTTTCTATTCTGAGCACCACAGATTTTAGAAGGATGTTGACAAACTGAAACATTTGCAGAGGAGAGCAACTTAGATGGGTGGAGGGCCTGGAGACCAATTCTATGAGGAAATGTTGAAAGAGTTGGCATGTTTACATAGATATGAGACAATTAAGAAGTGATATGATAGCTATAATCAAATATTTGAAGGGCTACCACAAAGATGGTGGAGCAATTCCATGCCCCCTGTTGCTCCAGAGAGTAGATCTACTGGGTTCAGATTACAAGAAAAAGGATTTAGCCTAAACAATGGAAATAGCTTTCTGGTGGTATGAACTGTTTGACAGGGGAAGAGTGGAAAGCCGTGGATTCTTCTTCATTAGAAGTTTGTAGATGGTATTCAAGGCAAGTCCTACCTAGAGGAGACCAACTGAAGTTATTGGCTGTTCATGCATGCTAAGAGTTTCTTGAATGAACTGCTTTGTTTGAGTTCTATGTTCTCTGCCATGGATTCTGGGTTTGTTCTGTCACTAGGCAAACATATTCGGATTGGGACTGCATTCAGCTTAAGTTCTCTCTGTGGATTCACCTGATCTGGAGCCTTTGCCTTGTCTTGCTTCCTGTGCATAGGAGTTGTGTTTTCTGGCATGTCCCCTCCCTGAATGATCTGCTTTGCATGGATTTTGTGTTTTTTTCCATGGATTCATTAAATTGGAAGTTCACCATTGTCTGGTCTGCATTATCTGTCCCTTACTTAAAGGTAGTCATGTAGTACCCTTCAGATATCATTGGACTGCAACTCCCATCAGCCCCAACTAGCATGGCCAATGGTATTTGTAGTCCAACAGCAAGTGTAGAGCAACGCATTGGCTATCACTTAAATGAACAGCATCTTTTCTTTGGGTTTCTACATTTTACCACTGGATTATGGATACATGAGCTCTCCCTCTTTGATACTGGGCTCAGGGACAGATACCCTGCTAGAGTCTGTCCCTGAGCACAATGGCCTGTTGTTTTACTTCAGTGTTCCACCCTGGTGCAGGATTATTCCAATTTCTGACCTGTTGGGTAGCAATCTTTTCAGAAATTAGCAATATACATATATAGCCAGTATGGTGTAAGGGTTAAAATGTTGGACTAAGTCCTGAGAGATCATGGTACAAACCCCCATTTAATCATGAAGCTCATTGGGTGACCTTGGGCCAATCAATAGCTTTCAGCCTAAACAACCTTTTGTGAGGATAAGGTGGGGAGAGCAGAACCATGTACACCATCTTGAATTCCATGGCTATTGCATTATTATACATGCAATACTATAAATAACATGTGAGTGTGTACATACCTATACATATTCACAGCACAAATGCATATATACATCCGTGGTGCATGATATAGGCATGGTATACTATGATCCAAAGTAATATTACATCTCTACAATTATCATATTGGGGGACCTGTTGGATATAAAATTTGCTCTGGATTATTATGCGAGCTTCATCCTGCTTCCAGGGTGAAGAAACTTGATAGATTTCCTTTCATTTCAAGGATAATAATTTATGGCGTGCTTTTCCTTCCCCTTCTCTGCATTTTTGTTCCAGTTCATCATTATCTTGCCGCACTTTCATTTTCTTTACATTATTTCTTTGATGTCTTTATCCACTGCTTTATTTGCAATGCTCATAATCTTTCCATCATTTCCCTCCCTCTCTCCTGGGTTCCGTTCTCTCATTACCTGTAACCATGCCCCAGATGTAATAAGTAAAACTCTGAATTTCCAATCCCCCGCAACAACAAAAAATAGAATTCAACCAAAGTCACTAAGAAGCTTCTTGTGGCAAAAGAAGAAGACAGAAGAGTCACAGTGTGAGCTCGCCTTCTTTTTAAGCATTCAAAAGCATTTTATATGCTATTGTCTCTTCCTCTCTTTTTTTTCAGAAACCAGTGCCGTGTAGCAAATTGTGTAGAATAGAAATGCCTATAATGAATGTATTTAGTAGTGGGTCACGCCGATGAACATTCTGCCCCCATGAATAATGCTGTTTTACAAGTTTGCAACCTTTTCAAAGTTCTGATCCCCAAACCCTATAGGCAAACTCAAAAATCTAAGACAAGCAACTGGGACTTTAGAAACCTATAGCCATCTGGCCTAAATCTCTAACAATCCAAGCCAATAATTATATCAATGCAGGCTTTAGTGAGCCCCTTTGCAAACACCAAAAGAGCAAAGAAAGGAATTAGTGTCCATTCTAAGTTGGGGTGAAGAGAATTCAAAGATAACCTAATTCCATTAGCTGCGAAACAGATTTTCTTGCAGCTCTAGTAAACCTTTCTAATTTATTTATTTTTTTAAACTCCAAGTACATTTACCCCCTCTGGCCATAATTGGAAAATTGTTTTATTAAAGGACCTTTTCAATTTCCATTAATATTATTGTGTTGTTGGAAATGAAGCTGTTGCCCTTTTTAAGAGCATTTAAATAATTAATAAGGGAAAATAATTTCAGAGCGGAGCACTGAAATATTGAAAATGGAAATGTAAATTAATATAGATACCAAACGAACCTGTTCTTATGCACAGCAGTTCAGCAAATGCAGGGATGACTCTTAGTATTACAGCACTTATTAGCTTGTCTTCACACAGTCATTCTTTATTACACGATTCCCCTTGGTTTAGAGGTTGGGACATATTGTGTTACCTCTAGACAGAAAATATATACCTGCAGACATCTCCTAGAACATGGCT
This sequence comes from Podarcis vaucheri, assembly GCF_965113315.1. Lineage (NCBI taxonomy): Eukaryota > Metazoa > Chordata > Lepidosauria > Squamata > Lacertidae > Podarcis > Podarcis vaucheri. The sequence continues at coordinate 35,640,050 of NC_138767.1, forward strand.
TTAGTCTTCCAAAGGTTATCAATCAATCAATCAATCAGTTATGAAACTGACAGCTCTGCCATGTCTAGAATTAGGCTTATGGCCACTGCTGATATCTCAGTGTGGTCAAATATTTATAGAACAGCTAGATAATTTTGATGTTTAAGAATGGGGTAGGGAAAAATCAGCTTTAAAGAGTAGCACATTCCTCACAACCGAGGAGCTAGGCAGAAATTCATTTAAAAACTGAGTGGCTGTGAAACTCTGGCAGAAAATTTAGACATTCTAGGTTATCATCAAGTAAACTGCTTACAAGCAGTTGGGGCTTTCGCTTGGCTTCCTTTGTATGAAAGAGTTTTGTTTGAATTTCCCTTAAACCCCAGTCCACCTTTGACATGGTAGGCTTTAGTCACAAAGGAAGGAAAAAACACCCATGTGCAGTCAGCAGACATTTCTTACAGAGTGTGCCATTGTGAGGTGTTGTTAGGCACGTGAGTGGAGTGCTGTTAACCTCCTGGTGGGTAATCTTGGTTACTTCTGCCATATCACACTTCCATTCTACCTCAGAACTCTTATCCTCAGAAATCAATTTCCATCCAACCACAAGTATCCTACCTGGACTGAACAAACCAGCTGAATCTAAGAAGTACTTCCTGAGGCAGACATAGCTCTTTCTGAATCAACCATTATCTAGAAGCTTAATTAACTTTGCTCTTAGCCAAATATTACTTTATATTTGCACAATGTGCACATTACAATTTCTATTACCGCCCCCTCCACTTTCAAAGCATATTTTTGAGCATATTCGAAATCTGTTATTTTAAAAACTTCCTAACCTTTAAGCAACTAACTAGAGGCCTATGGGAAAATGGTCCTTTACTTTTGGACCATGGACAAGAAAGAAAGAAAGCCACCTGACCCAGACCAGGATTTAAAAACTTCCAAGGCAATACTTTAAAGTAATGAAATTAACTCTGCTTTATTTTTAAAAGATGAATTCATATTTGGTTTCCACCTGGTGTATTGCCTTGTCACATCATGTTATATCATGTCATTCCATGCTCTAGGAAACAAGATGTACTCAGATGAGATGTGATTTGACACCTTTATAATGAATGTGAAAGACATGACTTGCCAAGTCCAAATTGCATTTTAAGATAATATTTCCATCATAATGGAAGAGGCAAGAGCTCCACTTTGTGAATAACCCAGCATCTTCGTCCTGTGTAGAAAAGTCGCAAAGGAGTTTTTCACAGGTAGAGTGTAGCATAAACCCTTCACCCCGACTAGCAATAGCAGAAAGAGAAGACCCAGAGGACTTTCTTGGTTGGAGGAAGAATCCCCCCCCCCATTAGCTAAAATTCTTCTTGATCCAGTCTAGGATAAAGAGCTAGTATGGTACAATGTCTACAGAGGTAGCTTGGATGTTGGAAGTGGAAGGTCAGATCTAAGCTTATTGCCTATGAAGGTCACCAGGCAGTGTTTGCCAAGCTCCCTTTCTGTAGCCCAGGATTACACAAAAGATCAAATGAGTGGAAATACCACAGGGGACTTGAATTTCAGAAGGTAAGCATCAATAAAACCTGCTCAGAGAATTGGGGTATATTAATTGCATTCCTAGTACACATTTATAGTAGGCTTAAAATCTAGTTTATACAACTGACTGAGAGAAAAATATGAATTGCATTGGGTGAGACTACATGTGGCTCCCTAGATCAGCTCTCCCCAACCTGATGTCATCCAGATGTTTTGAACTCCTATCAGACCCAGCCAGCATGAGCAATAGTCAGAGATCATGGGAGTGGTAGTTCTAGAGGGCAGCAGGTTGTAGATGTCTGCCCTAGATAATCCTTCCCTTCCCTGACCGGTGTCTTTCCAACACCACACAACAGGCAATATTTAAAAAACAAAAAAACAAAAACTTGTTTTGAATGAAAGCTTCCTAAGCTTTCCCAAGCCTTGGGGGGGGGGATTGCCCCCCACCCACCTCCTTGGAGTTATAAATAAATGCAACAGATGAAGATTATATCAAGCTAGAAATGGACTAAGTATCTCAGTACAGCGCTTAGCATGTGTGAATAGTTTAACTTGATATTTCCATATATATACTGCAGCATTGCAGAAATACCATGAAAATTTACTCACACAGCAGAAAATCTGTTCGCCCACCCTTTCTTCTGATGATTGATGATAATGAAAAAGTAATATTTAACTCGCTTGTCAAATTTTTTTCTCACCTACTGGCAGGTGGGGAGGAAGATTCAGCAAGCCTTATATAGTTTAATATATTACCTGATTTCCCACCTCTTCCTTTTTAAATGAATAAAAATATTGAGGCCAATGGAAGCTATATATTCACAACAAGATATTTTGATCTGCTTTGTTATTACCAGGGGCAGACATTGGTCTTTCAAATTTCAGCAGTCAAAATTTGGCACACACCCCACCTCTCTCCTTCTTTTCTTCTCAATTCACTACGTCATAGTTGTGACGCCCTGAAGCACCCCCTAGGCTCGGCACCCGGTATGGTGGAACTGGTCATGCTGTCCTAAACTTGACTCTGATATTACATAAATATTTGGACCCATACACAGTGCTCCTCATCATTCCTTGAAGAGGATACACAGTGTTGTGTTCTTTTCGGTTTATAAGCTCTACGTTTTGTCTGCTGAAACTCACGGTTTGTTTTAGCTCAGAAATTGATGGTGAGGAAGTTTTAGTGTTATAATGCAATCACACAAATGCTCCTCAAGTGTTCTGCTTTTTGAAAGTAAATCCCATATTGATTATCTGTTCTCTAACATTTTGTCTGTCTTTGAAAAATCTGGTGCACTGTTACATGGCAACCGTCTCAATCTCTCAACCCTTCAAGATCAAAAAAGGGACTTTGTATGACTTGTGAAGGCAACCAGAATGCAGAATGGCTCAGAGGTGCAATCACATGATGTTGCCTAAAAGAGGTTTAACAGGTATAGGATAGCTTGTCTTAGAGCTGGGAGTTGGACCACTGAGGTTTTCAACTTGTTTTTAATACTTGTTTTTATAGGTCACTTTGAGTCCACCTCACTGAAAAAAGTCACTAATAATGATCATAACTCTCACCCAGAACTAATGATGACATCGACCTTTGAAATCGCTTGGTTCAGGTTTTTGTAATTCAAAACTACATTTATTTTAAACTGATTTACATTTTCTGTGCCTGCACAGCTTGCAAAACTAAGCACACAAATGGCATCATTCCTGTGTCTACTCACTGAGATGTTGGTTGCCATAACCCTTTGCTTTCCCAAGAAAATGAAAAATTCCTGTTTGTGATACACATGGTTTTAGTCTAATATTTTGATTGTTCCTTTAGCAAAGAGTAAGTGATCTAAAATAACATGTTGTGACACATGGCACTGTGATGTAGAATGATTATTATTTTTTTGGCGGTGAAGGGACAGCAGCAAATACTATACTGTCAGTGCCATATTTGGAGACACACTTTTGTGACATACATGCACAAAAAATCATAAACTTAGAAAACTTTGAATAACAGAGAACATTTGACAGTATGTTTGTGACATTGGGATTGCAACTTGGTGAGTTAATTACTATTTATGATGAGATAAGGTCACTCAGAAAACAGAACAGAGCCTAGCAATTTAAGATGCTTTTATAAAATGTTTATTGCTTTTTCAGAAATAACAACAATCAGTTACTGCACTACAACCCCAAATTAATACCCCTGTCTCCTGAGGAACCATTTCATGTTTTTCTTTACAATATTAGATACATAATAAAAGTTCATTTGTGAATTTCTCATTCTATCATCAAAAAACTTAGGTACTTTCAGTCTTGGCTGGATTTCATCAACCCGTGTATTTATTCCCACATTATATTTTCTATAGCTCTACAATGTGTCAACCTTGAGCTTTAGGGAAAATTTCTCCTGATATATTAGGTACCTTCTTTATTTATATGTTCTTTTTATAGATGGCTTCATTCACCCTATTCTGATGTTTGCTCCTCCATGCAATGTTAATCATGTGGAGGAGGAAGAGAGGATGTTTTGGACTTCAGAGGTCTAAAATTTGCAGCTGCATAAGTAGAGGAGGCTCCTGACAACAGATGGTTGCCCTCCAAACGGTGGAAGATGACAAGGAATGTGAGAATGGGGCAAACGTGCTCATTTCTGCGTCCTCCTCCACATCATTCACATTGCATGGAGGAACAAACAGGGCCATTGTTTAGTCTCAGTGAAGGTGCTTCAAATGTGATAATCTATTGTGGCTTTTCCCTGAGATGTGGCAGAGAGAATACTACTCCCTGCTTTATTTTAGGACTATTTGTGGTATTAACAAACACAGGCAGAGGCCAAGATGGCAGTGGATCTTGTCTACTTGTAACAGATGGGTGCATATCACCATCCAGAAGGGAGTATGAATAGGGAGCCCTATAGATGGCTAGGTCACCTTAGGAAAAGGATTGTTTCCCTGCTGTGATAAAGCAAATAGACTCAAGACTTATCAGTGACTTGTGTTGTATTGATGCATCCATGCCACAGTAGCATGTGTGCCTCTTTATTTATCACATTCCCCAATATCTAAACTGGGCTTTAGGATCAACAAACTTATGAGTTTCTTTTTGTGAGGCATAGCTGTAACAACTATGTTACACAAATACACTTTTGTGGCAAGATGGGAGGGCAGTGGCACTCTGGGCTGCCGCTTTTGTATGACATTAAATTCAGTGATGAAACACCCTGGCTTATCCTTTGACCTTGGGGCAGGCTGTAGGTGGGGGCAATCTGATCTGCCAGCTCCTAAGACTGATGATTGGGAAGTAAGATCTGTCCTAGTGTTTGAAAGCTGTTCCAGGACCAGAATGGGAACTTGACCCTATAGAAGAATCAGCTATTTTCTTGTGAGTCCAGATCTCATGATTTTATAAAGTGACTTTTACTTGAAAGGGGATGGACCACCAGATTATCCTGGGCTGGTTGAAGGTATTTTGCTGCTTGAGGCAAAAGACAAGTTGCCATCACAACTACAGATGCTGAATGGGTTTATCAATGCTGGTGATATGACCAGTGATATGGCAGCACTCTCCACTGCCTCATGGTTGCAGGCTAGCATCGAGCGTGCAGGACAGACTATACACAGCTGAGTCCTTGAACATCTCATGGTTGCTACACATGACACTTTTTGCCTGCTCAAACAAATGTTGTGCAATGCCTGCTGTAGGATGAGGCCTGGGACACATGTGTTTCTGCCTGCTCAGTCAATGAGGTGCCTTTTCCAACACAGCTGTGGAAGAAGGTGACCAGAGGATGGGAAGAGCCAGGGTACTCAGGAGGAGTGGCTATGGGAGTCTCAGGAAAAACAAAGAAGAGGACTGCTGTCACAGCATCTGCTGCCTGCTCTTAGACCAACCCTGGCATTAACAACATTTTCTTTTTACACACATTCATTTTAAGGTGCAGGGCTCCTATGAATACCCAGAGCACACATATGGGAAACCTTGGAACAGGAAAACAATTCACTGTGAAGTACTGGAGACATTATGCATGCAAATACCAGTTGCTGAGGAGCACAAGTAGAGAGAGGGCTGTTGTGTTCAAGTCCTGTTTGCAGGCTCATCATGGGCATCTTGTTGGCCCCTGGGAAAAAGAGGATGCTGAAGTAGATAGGTTTTCGGTCTCACCCTGCAGGGCTCTGTGTACATCCTTACAGCTGCACAGAATGCAAATGGAATAGCACTGTTTGATCTCCCTAGTTCAAACAGTAATTGTATTTGGTTATTTTCAGTCCCAGAATAGAGTGGAATATAATCTTTTCGACTCCTTTTTTCTCTGATTACTTTCAAAAGTAGGATTATGCTTTTAAGCATAGCAGTGCCTGTGTTTGGAAGCAATTATTTTAATAAAAATGACCAGAATATTTGAAGAGGCACTTGGAATAATAATAATAAAAAAAGATTGCTAGTTCCTACTCCAGAATGTTTAGTGAAGCAAGCCCTGTTAAGAAAATGTTACGGCCCTCCTTCCTTTCCCATGCTGCCTTATTTCATCAGTCTCAAAAATTCAGTGCAAAGCATTGTTTTGTATGACTGCCATTTTCACCCATTTCCTAGCTTATTGGTTTCCCCCCCCCCTCTAAATATAAATTTGGTATCCTCACAAATGCACTCAATTAAAAGCACTCTAATATGTTCCTTTTCCATGGGAAACTTTGTCATTCAGTCAGACTGGATAATTAAAGTCAAAAGTCAAGAGAGGGGAGATTTAAAGCAGAGTTTAATGTAGGTTGCTGTAAATCCTAACAAAACCTAAACAAAACTTAAAGTCTAACAAGGTCAATCAATTGTCTGGTGACCATTGGTCTTGGCTGTGAGTCCTGAAAGACCTGCTTCCTGGCTTGCAAGCCTTTTCCCAACTGACCCTGACTGACTCTAGCTACAAAGGCTGAGGCTGCTGAACAGACTCTTGGGCAGTGGTTCCCAATAGGTGGCCTGCAGACCCAGGGGGTGCATAGCACCATTCACATTACAAAAAATACCATAGAGATATCAACTTTTTTGAAAGTAGATGGTTCATGGCTTGGCTTTTAAAAACAGGGGGTCTGCAGAACTTACCTAATTGGACACCACTGGTTTAGCCAATGTAACTGCAGCACAAATGACATAAAAATCACCACAAATATGACCAGGCATGAGCTAGAAGTGTGATGGTGAAAGCAGCAAAGAAATTCTACTTTACTAAGTCAAGGAGCTAGATCCAACTGAGGCAGGGTTTATTAATATCTAACTTCTTTAAAGAGATACTAGTACCCTCAGAAGCCTGCTCTGACCAGTTTGCAAGTTCTACCCTCTCACATATAGAGCTGACCAAAAGTTAAAACCTGCAGATGAGGCCTGCCTGGTTGCACCACAGGCTGCTGAGATTCATCCTGCAACAAACAAGTGGTGGACCTTTTCTGTCAAGATGCCCAGTCTATGGAATCATCTCCCCTTCAAGCACCAGCTTCTTTTTGATGCATGTTAAACAGCTTTTTATTCATGCTGGTTATTCATGTGGTTATGTGATTTTTTAATTGTGTTGTTCTTCAGAATGTTGTTTATTATGTATTTGGATAGTCGATAGGCACCCCAGTATTGCAAATGAATGGGGATGTAGAAATGTTTAAAATAAATATACACTAATACAGAGAAGCTGTAAAGTGGTGTTGGGGGTTGAGTGTTCAGACCCCTGGGCTCTCACTTGTGGGGTGCCCCAGGGTTCCTTCCTCTACTCCATACTTTATAACATCTATATGAAGCCACTGGGAGAGATCATCAGGGGGTTTGGGCTGGGTGTTCATCAGTACATGGGTGACACCCAGTTCTACCTCTCCTTCAATTCAGAACCAGTGGAGGCAAGTGAATGTCTGTGAGTGTCTGGAGGCGGTTGGAAGATGGATGGTAGCTAACAGATTGAGGTTGAATCCTGACTAGACAGAAGTACTGTTTTGGGGGGACAGGAGGCGGGCAGGTCCTGAATGGGTTAACTGTGCCTGGGAGCCATTTTGGACTCACAGCTGTCCATGGAGGTGCAGGTCAATTTTGTGTCCAGGGCAGCTGTCTTCCAGCTTCATCTGGTACGCAGGCTGTAACCCTACCTGCCCGCGGACTGTCTCGCCAGAGTGGTGCATGCACTAGTTATCTACTGCTTGGAGTACTGCAATGCGCTCTATGTGAGGCTACCTTTGAAGGTGACCCGGAAACTACAACTAATCTAGAATGTGGCAGCTAGACTGGTGACTGCACGTTCAGTATATGGTGTGAAAGTGATAGCTGTGTGGCTAGAGACAACAAATTTTAGTCGCTTGGGTTAAACCTGCAAAAGAGCAAACATTAAGCAGACACTGAAATAAATGCTTGTATTTATGCACCCTGGAAAAGTGATATTTAAGAGATGAATCATGTCATTCCTATTTGGACAAAGTTTGTGTCTTAATGCAGACTTTTTGCCTTCAAAAAGAACTGACATTTCAGACCAATATACATAGACAGAGAAAATGGATGTCACAATATTGCTTACAGTGCTCTCCCCACAAGATCAATGTTAGATCTTTTGTTTGTTTCTTCTGTGTTAAAGAACAGCCACTTCGGACTAGGAACCAGCGAGAGATAGAGTCAAAACAGAACTTACAATTGCAGGATTCATGTGCATCACAAGGGTTTGAAGACAGAATGAATGTTTCATAAGAAACACCAGTTTTCTTTCTGTGTTCCTATCCCAGTTGTATTGGATGTCCTCACAGTTTTCAGCTTTCTGAGGTTTTATTCTAGAAAAATAATGTAAATGACTATGGGGATTTCCATGGTTCTTACAATGCGAAAAATCATGTGCTGATTTTTCCATTAATCATATATAGATCAGTGGTTCCCAACCATTTTAAATTGTTGAGGATCTTGGTAGATCACTTAATGATTTTTCTGGCTTTTTTACCAATTGCAATTCCATATAATTTAGGCTGTAATACAATACTGTCTAATATAGTAAATAAAAGAAGCAATAAAATTACAATTAATAATAAATATTAATATTTGATGCAATGAATGCCCTGTCTCCCATCTACAGCACAAGTCCATAGACCACCTCAGTGAAGCTCAGGGAGCACTCACCACAGTTTGGCTTAGGTTAAGCTGATGAAAGCTGCCATTCATTTCACATTCTTTCTCTTTACAAACAGTTCAAATGCTATCAGGTTTGAAGAGTCCAATAGAAACAAAGTGGTGGAATTTGACTCAGATAGCAAATGAGTGCTATTTCCCAACTTAAGTTTGGAAGGTTTGTGGATACCTGACTCCACGGCAAAAGTCATGCATGCCTATTTGGCCACATATTAAAACAACACCCATAACTGAAATTGTGGCTGTGGGGGAGAATAGCTGCTGCGAGAATCAGTTCTCACAGGATGAAAAACCAGAAGAAACAGAACAAACAAAGGAGTGGTATAGGAGGAATATTGCTGCTCTGTTTAGTTGGGGTCAAAGCAGGATTCAGGAACACCAAAATTATTGCATATGTGGGCAAAATACGTGACACAAGAGATTTTGATTCTAACAAATACTAATAAATTTCTTTTCTTTCCCTGACTATCTTTTCCGTTGCAGAGTCATCTACTATAGAAACAAAAGCTATAATAAGTTCAATCTATGTCGTTAACAAGCGGTTGATTTATTAATTTATTTAGTAATAGATATTTATATCTATTTCCCTCCCCCCTTTTCTTTCTTTGCAGCTGCACGAGGAAATATATGTGGAAAACATGAACCCTGATAGGCTTGCGGGGAGCTGTGAAGGGGGTAAAGCATGATGGTTTATCAGCAAAAAGTGTTACACCCGGTATTCCAAAACAGTTGTTAGTGCTGAGTACAAATGTTCCTCCTTAAGAATCAGATGTTTCAATAGCTCCTGTATGGCAAACCTGGTGCCATAAAGCCATTGTAGAAGACAGCAAACAACTTTGTTATCGTAGCAGGGTGGGTTGTTTTTTAATAAAAAAATAAACAATGGATCTAGCAGGTGGCAAGTGGCTGAGACTGGGCCTATCACCATCTCCAGGGTGCCAAGATATCCCTTAAAGTTTCTGTGGGAGGAATTTGTTGGTGGGATTTGGATTGTAAAGGCACGCGAGCATCTGCTGCCTGCTCAGTCTCATTACCATTCACACAATTAACTCCTGCAGCTCTCAGCCCAGCAGCAAAGGCCGGGGATTCAATTTTACTGCCTCTTTGACAGTTCTCATTATCATTCATCTGAACAGAGTGCTCCTCTACTTCAAATCACTAAAGCAAAAATTTTCTGTGGAAGGGGAAAAAAAGGGGGGAGCAACTTGGAGAGAAACAGCTCCTGTAACCAAGGCAGAACTGACAATGAAAGTTACTTACAGCACTTTAAAAACAACGTCTGAGATCTATGCCAAAAGTCAATGCTAATAGAAATAATGGCTTTTATAACTACCCTGCTATACAAGTCACTTTGAGGTATTCTGCTTTTTCAGGCAATTATATGTGACCCTTTGTAAGCATCTGCTAGTACTTTTCCATGGAGGTTCAATGGAGGGAGATACAGTGGCGTCATGTGCCTTTTGGTAGGAACACTCATTTCCCCTCACTTTCATTCTCTTAAACATTTTGACTACAAATACTGCAATGTCAAACTCAATTACAGGGAAAACAGGTACCGTTAAAATCAACAATCAACAGAATGCACATTCACATATACGTTCTGACACTTAGGTGTCAATTTCTTTCTTTGCTTTTTGAACAGCTTTCTGAGATAGTGTGCAAAGTACTGGATATATATATATATATATATATATATATATATATGCGCACTTTTTTAATAGGATACAGAATTAAAAGATGTTCTTTGACAGTCCCTGCTCAGCAGGTTTGATTAATCCATGATAAATTACATAACTGTCTAAAACAATCTCTGGAAAGAACAGCTGTGCTTTCCTTTAAGTTTCAGGTCTCTTGACTGATATTCATAAAATTACAGTTAACATCACTGCATGCTGAATTAAAATGGTGAGGTAATAAATTTTCATTTCTGAGCAAATGGAATATGATCAGTCCAAGAAAAATGGGCAGTTAGACACTCTGTTCTCATTGATTTCAGTTTAAGATTTAGATCTTCTACAGACGATAACTTGAATTTTATTGATTGGTTTAAAAATATTTATAAACCACTCTTCATCGATATAGATACCAGAGCATAGCACACAACACAAAATAAAAGCAACCAAAGCGTAAAGTAACAATGCATACTGAAATGCACCACTGAACAAATAACGCAGCTAAAAGCAGCAGAGCAGATTAAACACTAACAAAACTTAAAATGCCAGGAGAAATAAGTTAGTTGTAACCTGGCACCAAAATGCTAACATCTACACCAGTTGTACCATTAAGGGGAGGGAACCAGCATCGAAAGGGGAGGCTAAACAAGTGCATTTGTCACTGGGTTTTTTTAGAACATGATTCTACTGGTTGAAATTACGTTGCTCCCACCTCCAGGTCAAGGCATAAGACAAGGTTCTGGGTGAAAAGAGCTGTATTTATTAAACCAGTGATCCACAACATCAACAGTACTTCAGCAAATGCAGGAATTGAATCTGAAGGAGGCAAGGAAGAGAGCCCCTGTGCCTTCTGGTTGGGCAATACCATCCTGACTTGAAGCAACTGGAAAAGTCACAACCCATTAGCCTGCCTAGCTTATGTAGCACTTTGCATAGCTGGCCACTGAGTTCCACAATCCTGTTTATGGAACTGTTCCAGTCAGTGGCACCAACTCCAGGGATCCCAGAGGCCTAGGCACCCACAATTTTTTTGTTGTGCATGCCCAGTCTCCACCCCCACCCTGCTGCTGAGCGCTGACTGCCACCACCATTGCTGCACACCACTGGCCGCCACCTTAACTCTGGCACTAACACAGCAACTGGGCCAGGGCCTGCCTCTCTGCCGCAGGACATCTGTTGAGGCCCGCTGTGGCCATGGATGTGCTTCCAGGGTGCATCTGTAGCTATAGTGGGCCCCAACAGAGGCCCTGCAGAGAAGGTACAGGCTCTGGCCCAATGGCTGCTGTGGCGCTGAGCGTGCGCATGCCCCATGCTGCACTGTCATGACATCACATGATGTCATCACATCATGTGACCATTGATGGTATTTCAGCATGCCGCGGTGCCAGGCTGGCCACTCACAGTCTGGGTCCCAAGTCAGTACTGCTGATTCCAGCTATTTTCTTCACTTTTGTTCCTGGAATGTGAATCATTCAACAACCCTTTTTTATATGTTAAAAATTGCACATCACATTATGGGTTTTTAAAAGAAATTGCTTACTTATTTGAAGAAAATGTTTCCAAAGGACTTACAAGAAATCAGTAGCAAATGAGGCAACATTAGCCTGCAGGCTTGTAATCTAAAAGATAGGCCACAAAAGGAAAGAGGGATGGGGAGGGATAAGAAAAGCAAGCAAAGCCACAAGGGCTGCATCTGCACTGCTGTTTACTCAGCATCTACTATGTACCCACTGGTGGGTGGGAAGTGATGCACACATGAGATTGGCCACAATCCAGATCAATCCTGTATCTTGTCATTGCTTGTGAAATAATGCAATTTGATGTGCATTTCCCCAAACAAGTTCCAAACAAAATTGAGAAACAGAATGACCTAGTTGTGCTTTGAGCTGGTAATGTGCTCACACACGAGTTCTTAAAGTTATAAAAAAAAAGTTTGCTTTTTTGTATATGGGAAACATCAGGGCACTCCAGATTCTTCATACTCAACAATTATTTATTATGATGCACAAAGCAACAATCTTTGCCTTGTAAGAGAAACGTAAACATCTTAACTGAACAATGCCCTGATTCTTGCCCAGGCCTTTTTGCAGTTTAGCAGACCTCAGGCTTTGCATCCAAAAATGAAAGCCTTTTCTTTTATACGTCTCACCTGGCCTGCTATCCTAAGGCCTTCTGAGCATGTCTCTCAAAAAAGCTGTGTAAAGCAGTTCTTATAACAGTCAGCTTGAGTGGAAACAGTTGATGGAGAACCAAAAAGAAGTGGCCTCTCAGAGGATGGAGTGGACTTTGGTTCCCATCTCTCACACTGCTGTGGCCACTTGGGCTGCATTCTGAAGATTACGGAATTAGTTTTCCTGGTTATGATGCTAGCATTTCTGTGCCACGTTATAATCTTCCTTTTACACTGCATTGCCTGTTGCATTATGGAATGAACGCTTTTTGAATGACATACCGCCATGCAGCACTCAATTTCATTCACACCAGTGGCCATGGTGTGGCACAACAGCAGATGTCATTGGACATGGTGCCATCCCCACTCTTTATGCCCATGTGTGCTTCAGTTCCTCCATGATTCACCCATGAAAATGGCAGCAAATAACAGTATGCCAGAACAGAGCCCCAAATGCCACCCTGCAATTTTCAGGGCGACAAACAGATTCCACCCCCCCCCCCGGAAGCCATTAACATAGAAATGAGCATTAAGCTTCCACTAGATTCTGGAAGTGGCTTTTTATGTTGTGCGAAATATCACATAAAATGCAAATAAATCCCAGGTAAGGAAATGTCAGGGAAATGGAATGAAGTGCCACCTGAAGGCAGCTCTGGAATGGCAGCTGTTCAGTGACATAGTGTCGGGGGGGCGCAATGGGGCCATAGCCCTAGGTGAAAATATATGAGGGGGTGCAATCCGGTGCCCCAGCAACAAGCTCACTCATTGAGGCTGAAGTCATGGGGAATCAAGCTGTGCCCAGGCCAGACCTTTGGTATGGGGTTAGCAGTAGCGCCTCCTTCTCCTTGTGGCCGGCAAAGGGATGCCCAGGCATGCCTCACTCCTAGGCCAGCCAAGAGGAAGGAAGAAGGAGGGCGGTGGTGCTGCCCACCAAGGAGGAAGGGAGAAAAAGGAAGGCGAGGAAGCACCGCCAGAGCTATGTGCATTGCCCAGAGCACCTCACTGCAAGGACAGGAGGGCAAGATGACACAGAGACACTCTTGACTTTGCACTTCTCTGCCCAACTCACAGGTTGGGGATAGTTTGCAAGGATGGACTCCCCCGGTTAGATGCTGGCTGACAAAGAGACTGACCGTTGCCCAGTCCACCAGGGGGGCACAACACTTGCCCCATCCCGGGCACTGACAACCCACACTACACCCTGCAGCTGTTAGATCAGAGTTGTGCCTGATAGAGCTGGTCTCTCCGTAGAGGTGATGGAATGGGTCCTGCGTTCTGTTTCTATTTCTATGCAAACATATGCATGCTATGTATCCAAAGTTCCTTTGGCAACATTTCAAAGCTAAAAGAACCAGGTATAGATCACTCCTGAAACAGTCACTGTGGTGCTCCTTGTCACATCTTTAATTAGAGGGAATGAAACTTCCAAGCAGCAATAGCCAAAATTCATTTGCCTAGCCCCTATCAGAGGTAGTGCATTGCATCTACACTTTATGAAAGATGTTGACTATATGTATTCACACTGTAGCTTTATTAAAGACCCATTAGTTAAAATGAAATACTTGGACTGTTTCCCCCTCTGTGCAACTGGCCATTTTTGTGATTTAGTGAAAAGAGAAACAAGGTCATAAACAATACACTGAGACTCTTTGTGGCCCTACTTTTCAATGTCAATTCAGTACAAATTTAGCGACCTTGGGGATTTTGAGGCTGATTGATATCAAGCCATAGTTAAAAGAGAAGAAGAAAAACCCAATCAACTCTGTGATGCCATTGAAGTGAGGGAACATATTCCCACCCAATCTACAAGAATAAAAAAAAACTCATTCTTTCAAAATATTCTATTCCACAACTGAAGGACAAATATTGTACTGGGTTCAATGTATAAAAGTTTTTATACTATTACTTTCAAAAGAATATTTGTATGATCTTAAGTGTACAATACATTTGCTCATTCTCTAGTCTACATTTGCTTGGTTATGTGAATGTACTGACCTTTCACGTACTGAGCTGGAAATTCTTTTTTAAAATTCTTAACACAAGGTAATTGAATTTGACATAAATAAATTCTAGGCTGAATCACTCTAAGCCCACTTGGTATGAGTTCATAATTTTAAAATATTTAACATTTTTTGTTACTGAGTGCTTTTTTTCCTTGAGCACAAACCCACCCAGACCCACACTTTTTTATTAGAATGTTCAGCTGCTTTGCCCCTACCCGCCCCCCTTTTCTGCAATAAAGCCATTAAGCAAATGCAGAATAAGTCAAGCACACATAGCATGGCATATGGGTAATTTCCATTAAAGAAGTTCAGTGTGTGGTTAAAAGTAAAAGTTGACACAAAGAAATGTCAGTGTCAATTACATTTGGCATATGGTTATAGTGATTTAAGTATAGTGATTTAAGTATTGCACAGGTTCTAAGAAGACGTTTCATTGTATTGGGACAGGCTCTTTCTATACGGTGTATACTGTTGCAAAAGTTAAATTTGCAACAACACATTAGATACAGCAGTACATAGTTTATATGCACATGTGAATTAGAATGCCCGGTCCAAACTACACACAAGGTTTTCCTATTTCATTCATTCCTGGATTTAATGTATTGGTTACACTGTCTCTAAGACTGAGGATAAGAACTGAAAAAGAGCGAAGCTAGCTTAGACCAAAGGCCTATCCTGTTTCCTTGCAATCACACAGTTTTCCCCACAACGATGAAGAACACTTGAGAGCAAGCATCTTGGTAGAATTGCTATATTTATTGAAGTATAAGGTCTGCAAACACAGTGTCAATTAATAAGTATGGGCAAGTGAGTTTATTCTTTGTATAGAGGAGACCACCCCTTTTATAATCTCCTGGGCATGTCAGCCACTGGACTCAGTGACTTCCTGTTCAAGGATTGGGTATACTGCCCCCCCCACCTTGTTAGGTAAGCATTGGGGTGTGATGGCTGAGCATGTGCATCATGACCACACAGCCAAGTATCCCTGTCTATTCCTGTGGACGCTCTGAAGGCCCACTCCTAGCCTGAAGCTATAGGTAATGACTCTCACATGCCCACAACCCTATAATGCCTAAGGGGGACATAGAATTATATCTTGATTTGCTCATCTGCCTACACTAAACACCGATGAGACCAAAGTGACCACATTCAGAAGTAAACAATTGCCAGTCAGACCAATACTTTAAATAAGCAGCCCATTGCCAATTAGACAAGGCAACAGATCTCACACCCATCATATCTCAATTCTCCAGTTATGCAAGGAAATGCCAGTTATACCAGATTCACCAAATCATACAATGGAAACATTGCCAGTCTGATGAGACTCATGAAAGGAACAGGCACACTAAACAGAGCAGTGTGAGGTAGGTGAAAAAAGGGAGAGTTCTGGATAAGAAGATTCTCCCCCTGAAAAAACAAGAATCCTAATTTGCCCCAATAAAAGGCAGCAGGCAGAAACCCACAATGTAAAAGGAGGGCACAGCGGAACAGAAAGAAGGCAAGGAGGGGGGGAAAGGGTCCCTAAATTGGCCAGGGCTGCTCCCCTGTGATTGGTCACTTCACCTCAGGTTGCCATGTCCCCTCTTTCCTTGGGGTAATTCAGAGTGTCTTTCAGGTAAATGGGTGGGTGAAGCAAATTCATTCCTACTAATGGCAGGAGTACCATTCCTACAATGGCAGTTAGATTACCACAACAAGGCATGAGAGCCTGCTTCTTCAAATCACATATAGCAACTATAAGCAACAACAGCTTGGATCCATACTTAGAAAAGGCCCAGTGAAATCAATGGGACATTATTTAGCCATGATTAACTCAAGTCCCATTGACCTACCCCGAGTATGGATCCAACCTAATATGTTCATCAAACCTCCAGCTGCAATTGCTCCCTTCATATACACCATCTTGTACATTCCATGTCCGCAAAAGGCCAGACTGAACCAAAAGCATTTGCACCACATCCAGAAGATGCCTGCACCTGGGTTTGGCAAGTTCCTAGAGGAAAGGAATTGAGCAGGTGAGGAGCAGCTAACAAAGAAGAATGCCTGTTTTATGTTTTTGTGGTTTTGACTAGGTTCACTTACTGCAGTATTTCTGGTCACTTTTCCAAGTTGTGATAAGATATAAGGATAGAGGCATCTTTTTAAGATATGCCAGGCCAAGGTTGTTGGAAATTGCCTGTCAGAAGGCAGGACAAACATTCTGCACCAACCAAAGCTTCTCAGCAAGGGTAGCCCTTCAAAAAGCATCTTTTGCTGCTGTGCCTTTGGGTAGCTAACAAGACTATTTCATGATCAACTCTGATTTCTTTTGAAAGACTTGAAATGTGGAGTGATAAAATGAGGAAATATTGTGTCAATTAAAAAATGAATTAACATCTGCTTCTGAACAGATTTAGTGCTGACTTCACAGCACTTTGAATAAAAACTGAGATTAACTTATAATTAAGTTGCCATTTATCCTCTTTATACTAAAATACTTTTTCACAGAAAACAATGTGATTTTACTAGACTTCTTGAGGATTGGGGGAAGCTTGGATTACTCTTTGAAAAGAGAAAGGCAAGAAGGCTTAAGTACAAACATACCATATAATATCATTAACATTGTCCATTACTGGTTTATTCTCAGGAGAGATTTTGTCATTTACCTAACGTTTACACAGGAACGTGCACTGTTTGCTGAGGTGATGTCTATATTGCAATTACTCCTGGTATAAAATTCCATCTTAACTATTGTTAACAATAGATAATTGGGTAGCTCAGAAGTCAATAGCCCTAATTCTGTGAGCACAGAAAGAAGCTACATATTCATTGCTGCCCTCACTGTTCTGAAGAAGCTTTTAGAAAGTAGAAGCTTCTCTTAACTGTTCTAAGTTTTCAGATGGTGGTGGGGTCAGGGGGGTAGCAGTGGGAAGAATGTACTAATATTAAGCTCTGGACGCCGCCCCCCCACTCTTAATAGGGGTGGGGTGTTGTTATTTCACATGACAAAAGTTGGGGCAGTATCCTGGCATACAGTACTTTCCTGCAGGTTAAATATTAGCACAGCCTAGTGGCATGTTAACAAAAAAGGCCATAACTCCATAATGCAACTGGTAAAGGTAAAGGTAAAGGTACCCCTGCCCGAACGGGCCAGTCTTGACAGACTCTGGGGTTTGTGCGCCCATCTCACATCTATTGGCCGGGGGCCAGCGCTGTCCGCAGACACTTCCGGGTCACGTGGCCAGCGTGACAACGCTGCTCTGGCGAGCCAGAGCCGCACACGGAACGCCGTTTACCTTCCCGCTGGTAAGCGGTACCTATTTATCTACTTGCACCCGGGGGTGCTTTCGAACTGCTAGGTGGGCAGGCGCTGGGACCGAGCAGCGGGAGCGCACCCCGCCGCGGGGATTCGAACCGCCGACCTTTCGATCGGCAAGCCCTAGGCGCTGAGGCTTTAGCAACTGGTACTGCAGTGTAAAATGAATGTTAGAAATTGGAAGAGAAGTGCTAGCATTATAACCAGTAGAGTGGTACCTCTGGTTATGAATGCTTCAGGTTACGAGCTCCGCTAACCCGGAAGCAGCTGCTCCTGGTTGCGAACTTTGCCCCAGGATGCAGTAAAAGTGCGCCTCAGGATAAGAACGGTTTCAGCTTAAGAATGGACCTCTGGAATGAATAAAGTTCGTAAACAGAGATACCACTGTAAAGCAAACACAAGAAACCCCATATTTAAATACGGCACAGGACAAACACTGTTATATCACTCCTATGCTATATGAGTGAAATAATAGGTAATATATGTTTCCTCTTATTTTACCTCAACTGGTCATGGAAGTTTTCAGGAGCAAGCACAAAGGAACTGGTAGACAATTAATATGTTTTATTTGTATAAAGAGTAAGCAATTTGCATATAAAGCAAATTAGGTTGTCTGTATTTGGAGAAACTGAAGTATGGCAACTCTACATAAATGTATGTGTTTCAAAATCATGTTTTAATATCTCAGTACTTCAAATTATTTAAATGTTTGTTATCATCTCAAAAAAGTATGTAGATACCTCACAACCTATAAATCATGGAAATCAGGAATAACTGATATTACTAGCATTGCTCATTAGGATAATAAATGCATCTGCATGCACATACATAACTTTGGCATTTTAAAGTGCAACCAATTTGGTGTGAAATTTATTTGCCAAACTCAGTACTATTATCATTCACAAATAGTAAGAAACCATACTGACTTTTTATCGGAACCTTGTAAAACCATAAAAAGCTGCCTAACTTATAGTCAAATAGATGTGCTGCCTATTTAAAATAATTATTCTGTCTTTTTGATGCAGAACATAAAAGGAATGAAATGAGTGCCAGTCATCAGATAAAGGCCCACAAAATATTATATGAATTCTAATGGAGTACATTTTTGAAACGAAACATGCATACACATGCACGTGTCAATGAAAAAGGCATATTTTATCTTCATGTAGAATAATTCAAATTTAGTTTTTATAAATGAAATCCAGTGAAGTAACAGGAAATAATAGCACTTAAGATCAAATTGTTATGCTACTGTATTTTTACTTTTTTAATGGTAGCATGATCTTCAATCCTGTCTGTGAGAGATTGCTTATTTCCACACACTCCAAAATCACTCTCAAAGTAGCCATTTCTTTGCTAAACATGGAGTTGTTCTGAAGCATTTTTGTGGTGTATGAAAATACAGTGACTCAAGTGGAATTAGCAGTTGGTCTCTATTTTTTGTCAGGGCCACTTGACTATGTATTCTATTTTAACCAGGGGCCAACTGCTTTCAGATGCTATGAAAACAGGCTATGTTTAGATAGTTGACTTTGTAATGCCTCACATTGGCCTTTCTGGAGACTATTTTTTCCATACGTAAACCATTTGAAATGGCCATCACCACTGCACCACTGTCTTCTTCATACTGCCATTTGCTGTGACTTGCTCTGAATATGTATTTCACTCATGTTCTTGAAGAGTCTTGGAATGAGTTACCATTTAACTTGCTCCAACTTGTGGATTGGTATCCAGCTAACTTTTTCCATCAGTGCAAAGATTTCTGCTTGTGCAATGGAACCTTCCTGCCTCTCCTTTCCCTGTGTGTGTTCTTCTCCCTCCCCAAATTTGCTCCAGAAAGCTCGGGTAGAACCCAGAAGAGACCCGGGGACTTTGGGGCAGGGAGAAGAATGGAGAACATGTGACCGTGCAAGCAAAAATTTGAGTGCTGCTAGAATGAGTTAGTTGGGTATCACCCACAATTTTCTTTTACTATTTATCTCCCCTCCTTTCCTTCCTTCCTTCCTTCCTTCCTTCAAATCTGCCCAGAACAAGAAGTGGCCTTGGATATAAGAAATGGGAACAGCAAAGGCCAGTATCCAATTTCTCAATGAGATCTGAAATTAAACTTTCCCATCTTCTCCCACGATAAAATAAGTAGGGCAGGAAACAGAATATGAAAAATTTATTCATACATGATGGAAGAGCAGAAACAGGAATTGCAGGTGCTTCTACTTTTTTGGTCAACCATATTTCTGACTATTCAAAGGCACTCAACAAAAATGAAGCACTCATCCTCCCACCCCAAAAAGGATTCATCATTTGCACACTGGATAGTCAGGAGATGAATATGTGGTGTGTTACAGAGATGCTCTCTTAGTATCTACCATGCTATATTTTAAGCACCGGGCAAATATTTTACATTCTGCAAAACTTTAAAAAATTTGAGTACTGGCCTTTTAATCTGCTTATTTGAATCTGTCAGTTATTTTGTTTGTGGTGTAATCATTTCTTTCGATTTCACTACATTATTTTATTAAATCACTCTTTGGACTAGATAGGTCTTTGGTCTAGTTGAACAGCACTCTTATTATGTTCCTAAAGATGTCCTTTAGGGGGTTAGATGGGTACCCCAAAACTTTTTGGACCCAGAGGTACAATGAGAAACCTAGATATCTGAAGAAGTGTGCATGCACACGAAAGCTCATACCAAGAACTAACTTAGTTGGTCTTTAAGGTGCTACTGGAAGGAATTTTTTTATAATGAGAAACCTAAGTAACTGTTCCAGATACCACAAAATACCCTTTCACAAAATAAAAACTGGTGATTCTCAAAAACACCCCCCAAATGGATAAAACACAGACAAAAACCAGCAGGCAATGTTCTCAAGGAAGCTAACCCCTCCCACCAAACAGAAAAGAATCTTTAAAAAAAATGGAAGAACAATAAACTATGGTGGGCACTAAGGAGAGATGTCAGAAGGTGCCATGGTGGCAGTGGCCTCCACACTGGAGACCTGAAGTTAAGGCTATCAATAGCTAATCATCATGATGACTATATTCAGTCTGTAGGTTCAGAGGCAGTATAATCTCAATCACCAGATCCTGGAGAACAATAGTGGCAGAGGGCCATTGGGTTCAATTTGTGGGTTTTCTATAATTATCTGGTTGACCACTGTGAGAAAGACGTTGGACCAAATAGTTATTTGATCTCATCCAGCAGGATCTTCTTTTGGAAACTCTGGTTGAATGGTCTTTTATACAAATCTTTTAAGTAAATGAGTAGATTCAAGGAGCAGTGAAAGAGCTTCAATGGTAAACACTTTTGAAGCAGTTTAAGCATACTGAAGACAAGGAGAGGGCATCTCAGGAAAGGCTTTGTTGAAGAAGTTTATCCTGAGAAGAGCTTCAAAGAGGAAGTGTGTGTTCCATGTACAGACTTCAGAAGTAGCTTTACAGCACATGCCCTACTGAGAACTTGTAAATGCTAGAAAAGGCTGAGAAAAGGGCAGCCAAAATGATCAAGGGATGGAGTAACTCCCCTATGAAGAAAGGCTACTGTGTTTGGAACTTTTTAGTTTAGAGAAAGGGCAAGTAAGAGATGACACGAAAGAAGTTTATGGCATTGTGTGTGGCATGGAGCAAGTGAATAGAGGAATGTTTTTGCCATCTCTCACAACTTTAGAACTCATGAACACCCAATGAAGCTGAATGTTGAAAGTTTCCGGAGAGTTAAAAGAAAGTACTTCTTCACATGGCGCATAGCTAAAACATGGAACTTGCTCCCACAGAAGGCAGTGATTGCTACCATTATATATGGCTTTAAAAGAGAATTAGACAAATTCATGGAGGAAAGGCTACTAGCTGTGATGGCTATGCTCTGCCTCTGCAGCTGGAGTCAGCAGTGCTTCTGAACAGCAGCTGCTGGAACCACAGGAGGAGAGGGTCTCTTGTGCTTGCAACCTGCTAGCAGGTTTCCCACAGGCATCTGGTTGGCCACTGTGAGAACAGGATTAGGTGGGCCATTGACCTGATTCAACAGGCTCTTCCTATGTTCTTAAACAGAAATCAAGGACTGAATCTGCCCATCTTTTCAGACCCGGCGATGATTTGCCAAGATGTTCTAATGCTTTAAGCAGGCAACAGTGGAGACTGCCGTATATGCACAATGGGACACCTCAGTTTGCCTTCATCCTGATCCCAAATGCCTGCCTTTTTACCTATAGCTTGTTCAACGGATGGCTATACATGTCACCTTCCTCCTCAGTCTCAGCACTGCCCCCTGGTAGGAATCAACAGGGGAAAGGATGGGGACAAGACAAGTTACTTGGCTCTGCCTGTCATTGGTTCTGGCTCCACCACTGTTGGTTTCCCTGACTTCTGCTGCATCAGTCCCAATGGGCGCCAGCCATGGGCAATGTACAAGAACTCCTAGGTTGCCATACTATACTTTGATAGGACACACACACACACACACACACACACTGCTAGAGACCTAAAAGGTGTCTGATCATAAGAATAACTCAGGTGAACTGTTGCCATGTCTTAGAACTATAGGAGGGAAACAGCAATAAAAAGATGACCAAATCAATGGAGCTTCCTGAAAATGCTGTAGGATAGGTCAATATATTTTCTAAAATGCCAGGCTCTGAATTGCTTCTTTCTCCATCAGTCACTATTCAGTGTGTCCTTTTCATTTCTTTGAGTTTAGCTGTTCTCCCTCTCTGGGTTTGATTTCTCAGCCAATATGCTGATGCCCAGCTCTGTGTACATTGACACTTCTCATGCTCTCTTCCCTGACCCCTCCAGTTTCCCAATATTTTATTTAAGTACTGAATGTATTCTTCTGCTGTCTCGGTTTACTATCATTATGGGAATTAGCAGTTTCAAGTGCTGTTAAAATGTTGGTTACGTTTTTCTTTTACAGTATAATGACCATTAACCATGGAGATCAAAATTAAATATATGAAAACTGAGGCCTGGAGCAAACATTTTTCAGAGGTTCCTACTCCATTATAGTCCTAATGAAAGCAAAACTCTTATCACTTTCAAAAAGTCAGATAAGTTACTGGATAAACATAAAAGGAATTTGGAATGCAACGTAAATTATTTTTGGGGACAGTCCAGAGGTTACTGACTCCCACTGTGGGTGAGGGAATTCTGGAGCATTCAATGAACTGTGATCAACTGGCTACACATTTTGATGAGAATGTTGCTTGACTCTCCAGTGCCCTTGACTCTGCAACTGTTGAGTGGTGTGGTGTGGGATTGGTTCCAGCTTATTCAGTCTGCTGATGTTTCAGCTTATTCAGCCTGCTCCTTTTGGCTTATTAAATCTTTCAAGAGGGGCTTTGACTAGCTGGCTCCGGATTGTAGTTACTGCTTCATGGTGTGAGGAGGTGCCTTGAAATATGCAGTGGTACAGCCACTCCTAAAGAAACCATCCCTGGACTTTCTGGATTGGAATAACTATCAATCAGTCACAAATACCCTCATTCCATCTTTCCACCAAGGCTGGCCTTCAAGTAAACTTAGAATCCATGTTCAACAGTACAGAAAAAATGCACTGCTTAAATTCCAAAAATATACAGAAGTAGTAACAGCATTTGAAAAAACAAGCTAATGAATATTTGCTTTCAAAGGCTAAATAGAACAATTCAATGTCATCTTGTTACTGAAAGAATAACAAGATCCACATGTTATCCTTTACTCCAGGATACTCCAGCACACTCCCACAACTGGTGTTTGAAGCCAAGTACACATCATGCTATGCACAAGTCATCTGTATTCACAGAAAAGTCCCTGAATCTGGTAGCCACTCACCTAACTTCTGAAAATGGTAGTTCCTGGAGCAGGGACCCAGATGGTTACGTTAGCAGATGGGAACGTTCATATGGGAGGTGTCCCTTTGCATACAATGGTCCCACCATTTAGGGATTTATAGGTTGAAAACTGCCCTTGGAATTGTGCCCAGAAACAATCTGGGAGCCAAGGCCTTTAGGAACTTGTGGAAAGTAGAACAAAAGGCCTGTGTTCAAGTGTTAGTAAAGAAGAAGGAGAGAAAAACTCTGTATTTTTTGGCACCACAGCTAGAATCGGGTGGAGTTCATTATAAAACTGCAGAACTGTAGAAAATGTAAACTCAAATGTGGAAGTTCCTTGAATTTTAATTTAATTTCAGGAGTAAACGATAGCTTCTGAGAAATCCAAGAATAGGAACAAAGAGCATGAACTAAGCATTTTATTATAGCCATAAGTGATCTACTTTCAGCAAGTAATTTTCTACCAGTAACTGGAGAGGTTTGCATGTGCTGCTGGATATTGAAATCTAAAGGTATGTGCTATCTTATCCTCATCTAGCATAATTAATATTATGAAAGACTTCATTATGGAAAATCAAAATAAAACAATATCCCCTTTCCTGGTTTCTAATGACTGATAAATATCAGATTGAGTCCATAGCATTTATGTCTTGCCATATGAGAAAAAAGTATGATTCTGGAGTATATAGACCAGAAGAAGAGCCTTCAGAATAAGATCCACTGTTTCCCACAGTGGCCAACTCAGTGCCTATGGGAAGCTCACAAGCAGGACATAAGGACCATAGGCCCCATTGCTGCTGTTACCCAACATACGATATACAGGTGCATATTGCCACTGAAGTAAGAGATATAGCCCTCATGATTTGCATGACTTGCACCTATTGACAGTTGCATCCTTCTTGAACTCTCCAGTTTTATCTTTTAATATCAATCCATGTTGGTG
This sequence comes from Podarcis vaucheri, assembly GCF_965113315.1. NCBI lineage: Eukaryota > Metazoa > Chordata > Lepidosauria > Squamata > Lacertidae > Podarcis > Podarcis vaucheri. Next base: position 35,664,569 of record NC_138767.1, read on the forward strand.
ACCATCACCACATCTTATAATAGCATTATATAGTAGCTGTATGAAGAAGTTGTGTTTGTTTGCTGTGCCTTTGGACATCTGCTAAGATAAAACCAAGTTTTGCATGATGGTCTCTGAGATCGAGGAGCAGGTTTTTGTCCATGTTTGGATGCAATTGAACTCCGTTTTGAATCCAGATGGCAGACAGAGCCTACACTGCAGATTGAACTGCACTGATTTTAAGCACTGGTTTCAAAACAGCACAGATTTTAAGATTTCTTAGAATTCCTCAGCAATGCTGGGTAAGAGGTTGCTAGATTTATATGCCATGGACAGTAGTCTACTAAGTCCAAACCCATTGAAATCAATGCCTCATTACTTAAATCCATCTATTTTAATGAATCTATTCTGAGTTTGACTTACATTGAATATCGCCCAGTTAGTTTAATGTTAATTAATGAATCCCAGATTTTCCTTCATGCATTTTATTTTGCTTCTTCGCTTTCTTCTTTGTCTTGCAAAGATCAACCTTGCTGCAGTTGTTGTTGGCATCTGTTTGTCTCAAGAGACAATGGAGTACACATCCAGGGGTGAAGTCAAACTGCTGCATTAGCAGCTCCAAAGTGACTTCCCTGGGTCACAAGCCTGAGCAGTGTGCATGGAGGTTCTGGACTGCCCAGATGATAAGACCCCCCTATTGACCTCACTGATGTGGTCCAAAGGAAAGCAGAGCAATATGTTTGGCCCCAACTTGGCTACAGCAGTTGCCAGAAGTAAGGAAGCATACAAGGTGCCATCCAACTGTCTTAGGGAATCTGTTCCGGATTTGTGCAGGGTATACTCCTTAGCTTGAAGATACCCCGCAAGGCAGCAGTGCTTTAGGATCAGAGTTTTCCTTCTCCTAGATGGGCTATCTTCTAAGCTGATAAGCCCCACCTTGCTGTAGTAGGCATATAGAAAAGAAGTTAATGTATTGTTGAGGGAGTACTTTTGACTCTACATAGTCAACGTACTCCGCAATGGAAAAACTATTTCAAAAATGAAAATTTAGTGCCAGTTTCTGAAAAATTTATAGTTTCTGAAAAATTTATAGCACTGAAAATGTAACAAATATCTACATTTTCAGCCCTAGTAATATATGTAAGAAGATATAAGCTACATTTTCTGCTTTTTATTATGTAAAAGATTTATGCCTAGTTGTCTTTTTAGCTGGCAGATGTGAAGAGATTTCATGACATTCTGCATTCACTGAAGAGTGCCAGCTTGTCCCTTTATACTCTACCGCTGTGATATTCTAAAGAAAAATAACTTTCATTAGTTTGGTGAGACATAAACTTCATGCTCTGTGGTTTCTAGAAAAAATAGGATTTCACCTCTGCATTTTAATGCATCACATTTGCGAAATACTTCCACACGATTTGTGGTGATTGTCCATGACTGATATTTATTATGAGGAAATTATGATATCATAAAGTCACATGAAATTACCTATAAAATATTATGAACCAGATGCATAGTGGGTTTAGCTACAACTATATGACCTATTTCTGGCCATCCCAAAACAATACTTTTCCAGTGTAAAAGAGAGCTGATACTTCTCAAAATGTCTACTGCACAGAGTACCTAAGGTCAGAGTAAACAAATGGAACTCTTTCAGGACCCAAGACATTTCACAACATAAAATAAAAATACATACAATGAAAAACACACAATAAATATAAATACTAAAAATCAGTTAAATAAGGAATAAGGAATAAATTGAATGACCTTCACACAGAGAGATGCTTGAATTGTGCCTGAATCTCAAGCTCATGCATCTCAGTGCTTCTATCAGATTCTATACCACTGGCATGAAAAATGGACCTCCTATTCATTGTAACCACAGACGCTGTTGCCATATTACTACACTGAGGAAACTTGAATTGTGGAGGCTGAAGAATATAAGGAAAAATAAATACGGCTAAAATCCAGCTTAGCTGAGCATCAAGAAGTTTTATGAGACTATGACAAAATAGAATGTGATATGAAAAGAATTCAAAAAGTTACTTTTTGTAGATCTGCTGTATACTAAAGGGAAATAAAAGATTAATAAAAAATAAAAGATTAATGCCAATTCACATATTGCATCAAAACTTAATTAGTACTTTGCCTCCATATTTATGATGGAAGAGGATATTGAAACGAGTGTGGAGAAATGAAAAAGGCTTTGTATCTGCGCCTGGAATAAAATGGAAAACTTTCAACGTATTCCCACCACGAGAACTCCGACATCTACATGAAGAATATTAAAGAAGTAAACAAAAGTTTTGAACGCAATTGGGCTCAAGACATTTGGGAGAAATGTCACTGGTTATTTCTGTTTTACCTCAAATGTTAGTCTCATGTCTACACTTTGCCCCTCCCACTTCAACCACTTTGCCCTTCTTGTATTAGAGAGCCTGTCTAGAGAGCCTGATCAAGATTTGGAAGTTCTGTGGGATTAATTGGCTGAAAATGCAAGGCAATACATACAAATAATTTAAAACCAGAGTGTTTAAAATATTACTATGCTCAAGAAAGGAGTGTGGGGATCCTGCTGCAGCAAAACACATACTGTGGATACAGAGTGCCTCAGCAGGGGTTGGCTGGCGCTCATGGTTCCAAGTGGAGCTCTGGTGATTACCTTTGCTACAGCAACCATGTCCATTATATACTAAGAAAATTGTTTTTGTGGATCAGTAGAGGAGGAATAGTCACCAGCAAGTAACAAAAAAACTGGCAAAGCTAGTGACAGCAGGGAGAAACAATTTGGAATTAGCACCAAGCCCTCCAGCCCTTTGCAGTAGCAGCCATCACTTTGTGGGACCGTATTTACCATCTGCTTCAGAGTCTTCACCTTCATCTCCTGAAAGTGAGGAATCTGACTCCTGGGTCTCAACACAATTACTGTGGCAGCTACAGGATGGTGCTTTGATCTTTTGGTGTATACACACACACACACACACACACACACACACACTTCAGTCCACTTATATCAATGGTTTTCATTTTCCTGGGTGGTGGCTGTTGCCTTCTGAAGGTACTCAAAACCTTCAGCAAGTCTTCTCAGTATTCAGTAGCCTAGGTCCTATGCCCGTTCTGCCTTAAAGTGCCTTCTTCCCAATATTTTTACCTTTTCTCTTCCTTTACTGCCTCTGCCTTCAATCCATTCCTCTAAGCATTTACCTGTGTACCTGTCAAAGCCCCAGTTTTTGCAATTGAAATATTTTATGCAAATTAAATAATTTTGAATTACTCCCTTTTCTGGGGGAAATCTAAAAAATTACCGCATTTGTACTATACACACAGTGTGTGTGTGTGTGTGTGTGTGTGTGTGTTTGAATGATCATGGGCATTTTTTAGTTGGCTATTGTAGGATGTACTTTAATGGGCCCTTTGGATTGGATGCTATCACTCCTGGGCCCCTTCCAACTTCCTGCCTTTCCAATATTTCAGTTATCTGTCTTCAGCCCGTCTTTGATGTTACCACTTCAGAAAGAGCCAAACCAAAAAAGGAAGTGGATTAAACTAGATTATCATTGCCGTTCTACTTCTATGACATTTTGTATAGCTGGGCCGCCTGTCAGAGTGAATATATCTTTCCAATTAGACAATTGTGCTTGGATAGCTTTCCTTGCTGGCATTTTTACAACCATGAGAAGGGCAGCTAGCAAAGGGGCTAGCCTGCCTATAAAATCTGAACCTTTCAAATAGTTTGAAATACTATCTTTAGGAAAGGAATTGGTGATATTTTTGTGTAGGAAAAGATTTGGTAGCCTATAAAGAGCCCCTGTCCCTATCCATCCTGCTCTAGTCTGTGAGAGGGTTGGACAGACTGATTTATAGATGGAAAGGAAATTTGACACAGACAGACCTTGGAACACTGTAATTTTTCTTAGATTCATGAATCCCCTCAAGCAAATCTTGTGGACTTGAGTATTGGGTACATTGTGATCAATAACCAATTTGAAACACAATATGACTATGGAGCAGGTTCTACATTCATAGGCTGAAGTACACACAATACGTTTTAAAATCATGCATCCAAGAATCATGGGAGCTGTAGTTTACATCTCATAGACCTTCAATTCCCAGCACCCCATACGAACTATAGTTCGCATTATTGTTTGGGGAGGGAGGTGCTTTATGTGCAAACTGCACGATAATGTGAATTTGGCGCTGGATGCAGTTGAAGAAGGCTGTTTTACCTCTTCACATTGAAAAGAGGATGAAGCCCATGCCACTATGTTCTAATAGCCCCATGCTTCACTTCCCACCACTTCTTCCCTCTTACATGAGAACGACACCTTAGTGGAAGATCTGGTGCAAAGTCCCTCTGGTTTATCTAAGCATTAGATAGTGAAAAGTTAGTTTGCTTCTTATAAACTTTCTGTCAACTCTTCGATATCGACTTTGCATTCAGTGGCCCACTTCCTTGGACTATGTCTATTCTCTCTTTTTTTATAATTTTTTTATTGATTTTACAAAACATTTTTTATAGACACATACAAACAAATAAACAAACAAACAAACAAACATGTATAGTTTCATATCCATTTTTTCAAAAACCTTACTTCGTCGACTTCCCCAAACCTCCCCTTTGTGCATCCCAATTTCCAAAATTATTTCAGCAAATCCTAACACTTAGTTTTATCTGATTTATCCCTTATTCTTTTCTTTTACTTAATCTTTTACAGCTGTAAACCCCCTTTCCCCCTCCCCAATGGACTATGTCTATTCTCAAGAAATTAAATAACATTACTTGACAAAAATAAATGTTACATCACAAATACAGCCTTATTCTAAATATTGCAAAGAAAGTAGTTTTTTTGAACTTTGAAGATAGTTCCAACTACTTGCATCCTTCAATTTACTTTGAAGTCATATATGCATTCAGTTACTGTACTTTTCAGACTAAACTTTTCCTTATCACTTTTCTATATCACTTTAAACAAAATAATACAGTATCTTCTTGACCTGAAAATCCACATTGTTCCTGTGTGGATGAGATGAATGGCTGATTTAAAAGCAATAATTTCCTTGGAGAAAAACATGTGGTGAATAGAGAACTTTTAGTGGATTTGGAAGCCTTTATTTAACTTCCTTAGCAAAAGAGCTTGTGATTCAATCAAAAGAATACAACATAAAGGAGCAATAAGTTGGTCTTGAAATGTTTTTGAGACACGGGCTGCATTTGAAGTACTTGTGTGAGTGTTAATTCTTCCCAGCAAACTTGTGAGTAACTATGATCTTAACTGCTTTTGTTGTGCTGCATTGTTAATGGGGCTCTAAGCTATTTAAATTGTTCATAGTGGAGAATCTTCTGCATGCTCTATGTATTGGTGAGGCGTATCTCCCAATATATAGTACATGCTTTTATAACCATTGCAATGGAAAAACTCACAGAGGACTGGGGATCCTTTTGCAAATGCCGACAGTGGTGAGGGACATCACAATGACAGGGTTCTGAGTCCCATCTACTTGTTTAGGAGTGTCCATCTAGACGTGGTGGGGACAGACAGATTTCTTTTCATATGTCTCCCCTATCTGCATATACAGAAGTGAGCAGTGGGAGTCATATTTCAAAAGTTGAGGGTACATATAGAAGAAGAGGAGGAGGAGGTGGAGGAGGAGGAGTTTGGATTTGATATCCTGCTTTATCACTACCCGAAGGAGTCTCAAAGCGGCTAACATTCTCCTTTCCCTTCCTCCCCCACAACAAACACTCTGTGAGGTGAGTGGGGCTGAGAGACTTCAAAGAAGTGTGACTAGCCCAAGGTCACCCAGTAGCTGCATGTGGAGGAGTGGAGATGCGAACCCGGTTCCCCAGTTTACGAGTCTACCGCTGTTAACCACTACACCACACTGGCTCTCCCGAGGGAGCCGGCGTACAACTTCCGGGTCATGTGGCCAGCATGACTAAGCCACTTCTGGCGAACCAGAACAGCGCACAGAAACGCCGTTTACCTTCCCGCCGGAGCGGTACCTATTTATCTACTTGCATGCTTTCAAACTGCTAGGTGGGCAGGAGCAGGGGCCAAGCAACGGGAGCTCACCCCGTCATGAGGATTCGAACCACCGACCTTCTGATCAGCAAGCCCTAGGCTCTGTGGTTTAGACCACAGCGCCACTCGATACTGAACCTCCCCTCTCCCTCACCTTATCCCCTCCCCCAATCTGCTGCCCTGACCACTTTTATCTATTATTTATTTATTGCATTTATATACTACCTTTCCTGCAAGGTAAAATATTGACAAGCACAAAGGCACAAACAAAATCTTCTCCAACTGACTTCAAGAAGCTACCCATGGTGTGATGCTGTCCCAACTCCCAACACTTCTCTCATTCTGTTGGTGATCCATTCAAGAGCCAATGCTTATGTGCTTCTTGGCTCAGGCTCCCTGACTTCTCTGATTACACTCACATTTTTCTTTTCTAGCACCCAAGGCAGAGCCCGGAAGCAGGAAGAAATTGTTTGGAATAACCAACTTCATAAGAAATGTCTGGAGTCCCTCACCAGGGGCTGTTGAGTAATCTTAGCAAAAGGGCAGAGCCTAATGGATCAATAAATGGTTCAACAAAAGAAAGCAGAGGTTAGGAATAAATAGACAGGTCTGTTCTATTTAATATGTCAATAAATAATCTGGACTGAGCAGTGAAACAGCCATGTTCTGGCTTGCATTATTAATCAGATAGTGAACATGCAAGTGGCCTGCAAAGAATTCCAGAAATGTCTTTCCAAAGTGGATAAACCGGCAACAAAAAGGCGAATGTGGATCGATGTAAGAAAGTGATGCACAGTGGAACAAAAGAAAGAATGGAAGGAAGAAATCCTAACTTCCAAATGGTAGTATGTCTAAGCACTAGGAGGGGAGGTATTGGTGAGCAGCTCAATGAAAACATGTGTAATAGTGGAGGCAACAGGATAAAACATTTACATGAGACATTAATTATTGGGAAAGTGATAGAAAATGAAATTGCTAACACAGAAACAATGATTTCATTTAAAAGTATAGTGCAAGCTGCATTATATACAGTTCTGGTGGCCAGTATTGAGAAGGGTACTTTAGACCTGAAAATGGAGCAGAAAGGTAAATCAAAATTATGAATGAAGTCTTTTATATTAGAAATACAATAGGAGAAATGTTATTTGAGCACAAACATTTAATCCTACAATGGCTCTCTTTCAGGGTAAAGTTTGGGAGTGAACTTGAATCTTCAAACTACAAACCAAAGAATTCTACTTGTATAATTGGGCTTAACAAGATTCAGGAGCAGAGATTTAGCTTAGGAGTGATGGTGCCCCATTCTAACAACAGACTGTGAAATTGTAATGTGAAGAACAGCTGCCTGCCAACAGCTCCTCAAAGCCTGCAGGCTGGTAAAAAAGTTTCCTGTTGTAATTGGAGGAGGGAGTGGGAAAGAATTGTAAAAGGGGCAAGAGAGAGAGAGAAATAAGTACCGTACGGTTCAGAAAAACATAAAAATTTTAGACAAAGCTCATAAGCAATGTATTTGACATCTTGGTTGAGAGTATACTGGAGGACAAAAAAATAATGCCACTGTTCCAAAACAGTCTTTTCTAATTCATTGCATCCATGTATTGTTACAGATATGTTTTCCAACCAGTAGAAGATACAAAATGAGAACAAGCTTGACTGTTGGTGAACATCACCAGTAATGAAAGTTTGTCATTGACAACAACAATAACAGGCTGGATAAGAGGAAATAATGCCAAAACAAATGGCTGAATGCCATCAGACATCACCGTTTTCCCTCTGCCCTATCACTATTTCTATGGTTAGACAAAAACAGCTTCTTTCTACATTACAAAAGAGAGAGGAACATGAAAGGCACAACTCACTAAGCAGTCTTCAGCTTTTAAGATCTAATTCTGATGCTGTTTTTAAATATTGCTTTTTATAGGGGGTTTTTTAATACTGTGTTGCTTAATATTGCATGTTCATTCTCTAACATATTATTGTTTCTTTTCCCTTTGGAAGCCACTCTCGGTACTTACTGGCAGAAGAACAGGATATAAATATTAAAGAAACCATCATCATGACATTATGCAGTACATTGCTGGAGAATGGGACTCCAAAGGACGAAATGGAAACAACATCTTTCTTTAGAAGCCGTAGACACCATGACACAAAAATAAGATTAGATGCACAATACAGTGGTACCTCAGGTTAAGAACTTAATTCGTTCCGGAGGTCTGTTCTTAACCTGAAGTACCACTTTAGCTAATGGGGCCTCCTGCTGCTGCTGCGCTGCAGGAGCACAATTCCTGTTCTCATCCTGAAGCAAAGTTCTTAACCCGAGGTACTATTTCTGGGTTATCGGAGTCTGTAACCTGAAGTGTCTGTAACCTGAAGCATCTGTAACCTGAGGTACCACTGTATATACTTTTCTTTCAGGCAAAAAATTGTTTCATTGGAGATCTGTTTGGATCTATGCCTTTAGGAATGGAATAATGGTGCAAAATGTCTCAAATACAATGGCATTCACTATACAGTGGTACCTTGGTTTACAAACTTAATCCATTCCGGAAGTCCATTCTTAAACCAAAGCGTTCTTGAACCAAGGCGTGCTTTCCCATAGCAGCGGGGGACTCAATTTACAAATGGAACACACTCAACAGGAAGCAAAACATGTTCTTATTCCAAAGCAAAGTTCACAAACCAAAACACCTACTTCTGAGTTTGCAGCATTCTTAATCCAAGTTGTTCATAAACTAAGCTGTTCTTAAACCAAGGTACTACTGTAGAGGAAGTCCATAGGTTAACTGTGAGTCATTGAATAATATATATGTATGTGTGCATGCATGATGGGATTTGTAAGCCAACAACATGTGGAAGGAACCAGGGTAGGCTCCAACAGCGCACTTCCATTCATGGAAGAAAAATCCTTCACTGAACAGGAGGGCTTTGATTCAATGAATGTTTCTGCTATGAGAAGGGAAAGGGGTAACTTTGGCAGATCCCCACCCCATGGCCTCTCACTCTGCTCATTCCAGCTCTGTGTAAGATGATCTCTCAACCCTCTGGAGATGAAAATGGCAAGCATTGCCTCCCAGCTTTCTTTCAGCAGGTTTGAAGAGTGTTCTTTCCATGAACAGATCTCTGCTCAGGGAATCTATGAATCCAACCCAATATTTTTTCCCCCAAGATGAAGTTCAGAGTTATAGTGATAATTTCTTTTGAAGAAAGGCAGCTTTTAACAAAGCTTTTAGTGGGACAGCTCACCATCATAAAATGCTCCCTATATATTTCTGGCATTTGTTAACAAACTGGGAGGCAGCAAGACGGAAAGTGCTCTGAGGCTTCATCTCTGTTGTTAGTGGAAGAGTTTAAAAGCATTCAATTGTTTTGAGATTTGAAAGATTTATTTGCTATTGGGAATAGATCAGACCAGAAAGTAATTTCATGTGCAATAAACAAACTTAGCATGAACAACCCTCACAAGTGGAATCTCAGATACCAATCTGCTTTTCCAGTGCACATTATTCTTTACTCCAAGGATCCACATAAACCACAATAGGACGCCTATGAAAAAGTTAAAGCTAAAGTTTCAAATCCTGAAAGACTTTCTTCTGGAGTTCAAATGCAATTAAGTTAACTGGAATTCCTTGAATTTCTCTCTCTCCAAGTGAGGGTCAATTTAAATGCTACTTGTTCCTAAAATGCCCTTCTCCATGCCAGCAATCTTTGTAGGTGTGGGATAACTTTCAAATCCCTATTTTAAATGTCTCCACCATGTGTGTCCTTAACAAGATGTGGAACACTGGATGCCAGCATCAGTTTTCCTCTGGACTGTGAAACACTGGCATGCTCATTCAGCGCACAGTTAGATCAACACACATAGGATATGTCAAATATCCTGCTGTAAGAGTAGTAGATGCAAGTTTGGTGCTGTGTAAACAGATATCCTTCTGCTTTGAACCAAGCCTCCCCCCCCCCAAGTCAAGGTTTTCAACATGGCAGAATGTGAAAGATCCACACCTGGAAGACACCTATGGGTGCCAACATCGCTACGCTGGCTTTCATTTGATGATTTTAAGATTGGTGTTGATTGTAAATGTTAATGGCTTCTATAAATTTGAATTTTCAATAGGTGCTTTGTAGAGGATTTCCTTTAATAAATAAACAAGCCACTTTCTCCAGCTAATTTTAGCAACACTTGTGTCAAAAGAAGAAGAAGAAAAGCAAGACAAGGGAGAAATAGAAATACAAACTGTACATAAGAAGCTTTAAAGATAAATTAAAAATTCCTTAGTAACATGAGGAGAGCACTGCACCACTTTCCCTGCCTAAGCTGTCAGAGCTGGTCTCAAAGGTGGTTCTAAGTGCTCCCAGACTGCTTGTGTTGGGGGACTTCAGCATCCATGCAGAAGTGGCTGGCGCAGGTAGCTCAGGACTTCATGGCTGCCATTATGACCACCAAGAAGGGGATATTGGCAACTGGCCAGTAATACAGTGGTACCTCGGGTTACAGACACTTCAGGTTACAGATGCTTCAGGTTACAGACTCTGCTAACCCAGAAATAGTACCTCAGGTTAAGAACTTTGCTTCAGGATGAGAACAGAAATCATGCGGCGGCGCGTAGCGGCAGTGGGAGGCCCCATTAGCTATAGTGGTAACTCAGGTTAAGAACAGTTTCAGGTTAAGAACAAACCTCCAGAACGAATTAAGTTCTTAGCCCCAGGTACCACTGTACTTAGATTTTCAAAATCCAGGGAAGGTTTCTTGAGGAGGGGTCTTACCACTGCCTCCTTCAACCAAGCAGGGACCACCTCCTTCACAAGGAGGCATTAATCACCTTCCTAGCCCAGTCAGCTGTCCCCTACCTGCTAGTTTTTATCAGCCAAGAAAGGCAAGGGTCCAGATTGCAAGTGGTCACCCTGAACAATCCAAGCACCTTGTCCATGTCCTCAAGCCTTACCAACTGAAACTCATCTCCAAAAAAAGAAAGAAAAAGAAATGAAAAGCTACTCACCAGCAGTAACAGAGATATGAATAGAGGAAGAGGACACCATGGCAGATCCAGAGGCCCACTCTGTCCCCATATTCACACTATGGCACCATTCAAATGGCCACATTCCTGATGTTTCCTTGCCATTTAATCTTCATCTTTATATGATCTTCCACACATTGCAAAAGCCACTTCTGGAAATTTAGTGGAATCAAAAAGAAGCTTAGCACTTCTTTCAACATTCCCCCCACCCCTCAAAAATAAACAAACAAATAAAAATCTGTTTGCAACCCTATTAACTTGGGAAATTGCTTGAGTTTTGTGCTGTCATTGCATGTGACAAAATTTGGGGCTGTATCCTGGCATACGGTTATTTCCCTCTGTTTAAAAATTAGCACAACAGGGCAGTATATCAACCATAAAGCCACAGTTCCATAAAGCAACAGATACTGTAGTGTAAAAGGAACATTAGAAATAGGAACAGAGGTACTACCATTATGACTAGTAAAGCTAATGTTATGAACCCCATGTCTGAATGCATCCTATAACATGACCTAATAATGTCATCCACAACATCAGCAGTCCATTCACCTGCTCATCTTCCAATGTGATATATGCCAGTCGTCTGCTAGCAGTGCCCTTCTGCATTCTACAAAGGACAAACTGGGTGGCTTATATGGCCAACAAATAAATAATTGACATGGTAAGATGATTCTGTGATTTACACTTGGTATATATTCACACTGGCACATTTATGCAAGGTTGCTGGCTGCTAGATACATGCCAACTGAAAGCCGCGCCTCCCCCCCCCAAAAAAAAAGAACTATAGTGGATCATACTTCTAGACAGCCTTCCCCAACTTGGTGCCCTTCAGATTTTTTTGGATTACAATTCCCAACATCCATGACCATTGGTGATGCTGGCTGGGGCTGATAAGAGTTGCAGGAGGAGGCTAATCTAAGTTAAAACCACATCAAATGATCTAAGCAGGAAAAGGATACCATTTCTGATGGAATTCTGTTTCTAGAGTTTTCATATCTTTAGGGGATGTTCTCAGTTCATGATCACCCAATACTACATAACTCCTGGTTTTCAAGGAATTCAATACAGATTTGCCAGTTGTTCTTTCTGCAAAGGTGGCTTTAGAGGAGAAATTCCAGAGGAAGGGCATTTGCATAAGCAGTTAGTTCATGAGACCCACAAATGCGTTTTATTCATTCTCATATTAAAATACATGCTCATACATTTACAAGCAAGGTTTATATACGTTTCCTATCCTGCATTTAGAGTCTTGCGAAGAATAGTGAAACGTGCTCATAAAACTTCCTTTGAAATTTAATTCAGAATTAATGAACCTTTTTGTCACAATCAAGTTTTGAGTTTTGTTTATGAAATGTTGTTGAGATTTATTCCTTTGTTTGCCGGCAACTGCTGTATAATGAAGATAGAATTTGTGTATGCTGTTCATGGAGGAAGGTGTGCTATGGAAACATTCATAAGATCTATCAATGCCATGTTTTGCCTCTTTTAAAAGATTTTCTGCTTTTATTAATGCTGTGCTCTATATCTTGTAAGCTGTGTTTTTAACTGCAGGCTGCTACTTTTTATTTTATTGTTTGAAATGGAATAATTGTGTTTTGGCTAATTGTGTTTTATGCTTTTATTGTTTTATGTGTGAAATGCCTCAAGAGGCTTTCGCTTCTGTTGTTTGCCCTGAAAGGTGGCATAAACATATTGAAATAAAAATATATATTAACTCCCTCTTTTGTCATAACTCGGCTACTCCCCACCCCACCCCACCCATCTTGCCAATTGAAGCAGTTTACTTGGCAAAACCACTAATGGCCTAAGCAGGTGGTTTAGAGGAGAAATTCCAGAGGAAGGACACTTGGCTGTAGTCTTTGTAGTTACTGCATAAACAGGGCCCTTTTGATGCTGAGAGTGTTGCAGCCAGCAATATATGGACCCCAACTTCCCTCTCTTCTGCCTGCTTGTCTGCCTGAGGGGACAGCAATGCATGTTGCACACAGGGTTCACCATATCTTCACCCTACCCAATATTCTGAAGCAGTTCAGCCTACTGCCTTCATCTCACAGGCAAAGATCTAAACATTGTACAACCAAGTCTTTTTCAGCTAGAGTTAACAAGCTATGCTCCCTGGAATCCATGCTGTTGGCTTGCCAGGAGAGTAGGAACAGAGTCTGTTGATTCTGGACTCAACCATTGCTTCTTAAAATAAATCCTTTACAGCATCTAAGAGATAAAACTACATTACTGTTATACCAGCTAGGGCAAAAATGGATGGGCGGAACAAATATTTCCTTTATTTATTTGACTGTCATGTTATCTTCTGTGTTTTGAGGAGTAAATCTATTTTTGTTTGGTTACAGTAATCTGGTGAGTTCTGATCCAGAAATATTCTGAACTAGTTTACCTCATCTGACATTACTGTCTTCTCTCCTAAGCTACTGAAGATATGTGTGCAGCCCCCTAGAGACCTTGGTGAGCAGAACCTGGGAGCTAAAGGAGTGATGACTCAGTACCCTAGTGAGATCTCTTCTTCTCATAATACGTAGTTCTACTTCTCTTTTCGCTTCGTAGGTGCTGCCAGCAAGTAATTCACCAGAGCATTTCAGAATAGTTTAGTCCCCATGGTAAAGGTGGGGCAACCACACAAGATCCCAGAGTAAGTGGTTCACTGTATCTGAAACTATAGGGAGAGCTAGTTAAACCTTAATTTCAGACCAGAGTAGGGGAATCTGTGGCTTTCCAGATGTCATTGAACTCCAGCTTCCATTAGCCCCAGCCAGCATAGCTAATGGCCAATGGCCAGGGATGATGGATGCAGCAACATCACCTGTCCTAGGCCTACAGCAGAACTAGGAGCTCACTTTTGTATATCCTTTGTAGTGCACATTACAAGACAGGACTGGATTAAATGAGTGGAAGAGTACCTTTACCTCCAGTTATTATGGAAGAATACTTGCCTTGTGTGGACCCGTTCTAAGTTGAAATGTGCTTATTGCACTATTTTGGGGGTTGCAAAGAATGGGCAATTTGAAGGCAAGGGAAGTTGAGAGCTTCTGGGGGCATCCTGTTTCATGTTCCACCACCTGGGGTGCACATTTGGTGATGTGTTAGTCAGTCTTTTATGTAGCTGAGCAAATTTAGAGACCTGGAGTGAAAACAGGATCCATTGATTTACATGAGACTTGCATGATCACATTCACAGTTTGCAGAAATACGAGGTACTGTATCATTTCTCCTTTGGGCCATATTTTCTTTTTTCTTGAAAAAAGGGGGAGAAACCCTGAAAATATACAAAAATTAACAAAAACAACTTTCTCTTTCCCTTGAGATTTTTCATTTTTCAAAGCAATCTCTTATTTTATCTGTATACCCTATTCATCATTTTGTTTGCTTCTATAACTATATATGAAATACCAAGAAATATATATATATATATATATATATATATATATATATATATATATATATATATATATGCTTTCGTAGATTTTCACGGGTACAGGAATGCAGGTTTTGGTGTCTTCGGGTGTCTTCCCGTGTAAGAGTCGGGGTGTCTGGGCGACGTTTCGACGAGGTCTGTTCCAGTAACAAGAAGCCGAAGGCACCAGCCTGAAGATGACGAGTGAGACCTCGTCGAAACGTCGCACAGACACCCCGACTCTTACACGGGAAGACACCCGAAGACACCAAAACCTGCATATATATATATATATATATATATATATATATATATATATATATATATTACAAAAGAAACATTAAAAATATTATATGGGTATCTATTGTCAATCATATGTTATACACACACACACACCATACAATATTTTGGTGTTTCTTTTTTTAGATTATACAGGCTACATACCCAACAGCAACCTGAATTTATAGAAGGTCATTTTTGCAGGCAATGAAAAAAGTAAATCCATACAAAATAGAAGCTAGATGGTGCAGAATGAATTTGAATTGATTCTTGCATTGTTATCTGGAAACATGACTTCTTTAGGTTATTGTGCACACAGCATAGCATATCAAAATAAAGTAAAATCCTTAGATTTTGTTGTGATGGCACATTAAACCATAAAAGCACACAAAATTACTAGATGCAGCATGGAGAGATTATTTATTTCCAGATTCAATGTGGTTAAAAGTGCATGTCTTTGCTATTATAATGCATTTCTATGGATGTCCTCTGACTTCTCGGAAAGAAGACTCTGCTAGGTAAAAAGGACAAGAGCTAAGCTATTTTTTTTTTAACAAAGATATAGCTAGGTCAAAAAGTTCTGACAACTACAACACAGTCAGCCATCTCTGAATGCTCCAATGGTTTTGATTTCACAGACACAACTAGGAATAAGAAGCAGATGTGTCTCCAACATTAACCGTCAAATACCCAGACTCTTTCCCATTTTACTTTACTACATTTGCATTAGCAGGAAAAATATATTTCCATTTGTACATGCTGGAATAGTTTTCAACAACAAATTTCATTGGAGCATGTGAAAATTCTCAGCATTCATACATTGCTACATTTTAAACTACAAGAGAGTATAAGAGATACAAATGCAGAAATTACCAATAATTTGTATCTGACCTTTTATCTAGACATCAACCTGTTTACTTTCCTGAGGAGCGAAAGTGCACATAGAAACAAATGGATACTCTTTCTTTCACTGTGGTAGATATTGTAAAGCAAGTTGTGCTATTGCATTAATGTTACAGGCTACCTCCTATAAATATACAAGTACGTAGGCCAGAGTCCTCAGTTGGAGGAGGTATGCTTTCAGCTCCACACTGCATATTCAGCCAGGAGGGCAGAGAGACTTTTTAAACCTCTTATTATAGATTTTCTATAACAGTGCAGCACATAAAACACACCTCTCTACCTATCAAACCATCTAGGGCAAGTTGTGGGGTTTTGTTAATGGGACTGACTAATCTTTCACATTATGTGTTAATGCCTTGGTCTAGAGACATTCACAAATCCTCCTCCTATTGGTTGTAGGACATAGGCAAATCTGTCAATTTGGGTTTCTTCCATTTTTCCAAATGGGAAATTTCTATACATTTCCACCAGTTTCTGATCTATATATATACTTTCAATGCGCTCATGAAAATTTACCAGCACTTTAGTGAGAATTTCTTCTAAAATTCACATTTTTTAATGCAAGTTTGTCCAAGTTACACTTTTTTTCAAAGCACATTTTCACTAATGTGATGCATTTTAGAACGTTATTTTTGTTGATGTATGTATTTTTATGCACACCGTACCCAAGAATCTGCATTTTTGTACACTTACTTGGCTGGACGACTGCATCACAAAATTCAGAGAAGTACAAAATTCAAAGGATGGCTGTGTTCCAGTTGATATACTGTTTTGTAAAGTGCCAATCAAGTGTCTACCTTTAAATGTGAAATGAATTAAATCTCTAATTAGCTCTGTTTTTAAAAACCCTTTGTTCCCACCAAACTCAGGAAAACTCAGTAAAGTTCCTTAAGTCTGTAACAATACAGCAACCCCCCCCATTTCAGTATCAACCCCTGTGCTCTCCCAATCACAATGACCTTAACCAGCTCTTGAGTCTCTGCAGAAACCAGTACTGCCCAGAAGTTCCATTGAGCAGTTTATTCAAAGTATAAAGGGAAAGCAAAGAATAACAAGTATTCAGCTCAAAATTGAATAAAGAACTATACCAGTATATTGGTCTAACTAATCCTACACTTGATCCAAACTCTCAAATTTATGTGCATTGTGCTTATGACAGCTCAGCTGAGATACAGAACTTCCATTTTCTCTCCAGAATATATGATGATACTTGAAGCTGAAATTCCCCAGGAGTGCTCAACTTTGCATAGTTTCTCACAGAACTTTTAATACCGCAATGTGGAAACAGTCATGAGGCCTGGGGGCAGATATGTCCCAGGAACAGGGCAGGCCGCCCCACTAGGGGATGTTGCATGCTTGCCAACACATGCAAATCTCCTGAAAGGTCAAATCATGTTGATTTTGACAAATACAAGATGAATGTTAGAATATGCCCTTATTCTACATTAAGAGT
Source organism: Podarcis vaucheri (assembly GCF_965113315.1). NCBI lineage: Eukaryota > Metazoa > Chordata > Lepidosauria > Squamata > Lacertidae > Podarcis > Podarcis vaucheri. The sequence goes on from NC_138767.1 coordinate 35,681,624, forward strand.
TGCACACCACTACAGAGGAGCAAATAGCTATTGACTCACCTTTCCTATTATCTGGTAGGAGGGGAAAAGATGAAAAATCATCACTGGGAAAAAATTGGGGAAGGGACATAACTCAGTGGTGGATCAACTACTTTGCATCCAAAAAGTCATTGGTTTAATCCTGGTCATCTCCAGGTAGACCAGGGAATATCACCTGTCTGAAACCCTGGAGAGCTACTGCCAGTCGTTGTAGACATTAATGAGTTAGATGACCCAATGGTCTGTCTCAGTAGAAATTAGATTTTTCTGTTTCTATGGCTATTTCACTATACAGTTGTACCTTGGATTCCGAACGGCTTGATACTCAGATGTTTTGATTCCTGAACGCCACAAACCCAGAAGTGAGTGTTCCAGTTTGCGAACCTTTTTTGGAACCCGAACGTCCAAAGGGGCTTCCATGGCTTCTAGTTGGCTGCAGGAGCTTCGTGCAGCCAATCGGAAGCCGCGCTTTGGTTTTGGAAGTCGAACGGACTTCCGGAAGGGATTCTGTTCAACTTCCAAGGTACCACTGTAGTGATCTTTTTTAATTTTGATTTTACAAAATAGAGAGGCAAAGGGAACATAAAAACTAACATATACATAATAGTTTTATCTGCAGTCATTGTGAAAGACCACTAGATGATCAGTGTGGATTCACACAACCAGCTAGAATAAGTTAGTTCATGCCTGCTCCATTTGCAGAGACAGGTTTCCCACCTCTCATTCTGTCTCTTCTCATTCTCAACTGCATGCAGTAGCCTCTGTCACAGTCTTCTGCCTGGCTGTCATTTAACAGTACATATCAACACTGAATAGTAAAACCCAGTTAAACATGACAGTTCCACAGCACATCGAAATATACCTTGTCTTTTCAGTCAAGTATATTCCATCCATATTCACAAAATATTCTTTGAGAAAGCCATATACAAAATGTTTCACATGTCTCTGCCACTCAGGAGTAAACCCAAGGATATCAGTCTCAGTTCAGGTTCACAGCCTTATGTGATAAGAATAAAAATGATTATCCTTGGTGTCAAACACTGGTAGAATGTTTTAACTATGGCTCAATCATGATATTCAACCTACCTGGACCACCAGCATTTGAGTGCAGCCCCATGAAGCAAATTATTTGCATAAAGCAGCCATCTCAGAAACTTGAGCAATTTCAACCACACATATTGCAAAGGCTCACACAGGAGGGCTTTTTGGTGTGGTTGAAATCACCATGTGTGGAGCCACATATATTACTCAAGCAACTTGTCATACAAAGTCTGTTCAGTGGTTTTTCAAATAGCAGTCATGTGGCAGGTTGCATGTATGCAGTCGGCCTACATCTGGAGAATCAATCCATTTGACACCATGACCTAAGTGTGGACAAAGAGTGGAAGAGAACAAAGTCAACTTTGTTTAAGCCCTAAGTTGTTACTATTTTTGAGTGTCAATTCCATTTTTATTTTCCCAACGCCACTTCATCAGTTCTTTCGCCGACTATGAAATCCAGCATGTTAATTGATGGAGGTGACACAAATAGGGAGTAAGTGATTACGCCACTTTCTGCCAGCTGCATTCTCAGCTTCTATTGTTACTGCACACCATTCCTTAAAATGCATTACATTTCTGTCCACCTAGATAGGAAGCACTGTTTCCAGCATGCAGACTGATAGAATCAACTCTATGATTCTATGATTCTATATGGTGTTTCCTGCTTGGCAGGGGGTTGGACTCGATGGCCCTTGTGGTCTCTTCCAACTCTATGATTCTATGATTCTAAAATCAGAGTAAGGGCAGCCCTCATTCTGATGTATTTGGGATTTAAGTGATATCTCTAACCCAGAAGATGCCAGAAAGAAGAAGAAAGTGACAGCAGGGGAAAAAAGACAAGATGCTGCAGTATTATCTGGGGTAACATTTTCCCCATGACCCCCCAAATCTGGCATAAAAAATCGTTTTCCTGACTACACACCTCTTTCCCCTTTCCCATGCAAGTCTTCTATTTAAAAGATAATCATTAGTTTTCCCATTGTTCCCAAGTAAGTAAGCTCTTTCCTGGGAGTCCCACTTCAGCAGTTATGCTGTCCCAAATGAAAGGCAGCTTGAAAAATGTCCTTCCCTGCTTCTTTTCATAGTGATTAAGCTACATCCCTAACAATGACTTTTCACAAGGCATAGTTGTGGGTGTGTGGCATGTGTCAAACGTGTGCAACTCCCCAAGCGTGAAGGTTCGTAGCAGTGCAGTTTGTGCTGGAAGAAATTGAGTCAGACTCCAACTTTTCAGTCAGTTCAGTCCTTTACTGACAGGTCCAAAGCATTAAGGCAGTTTCACTATATACAGGTTTCTACTAGATCCCTAGTAGAAGGTTCAGGCTTGAAATGCAAAGCAAGTACAACTCACAGCATACATACATACACACAGACTTCAGTATCAATCTGGCAGAGCTTCCTTACAGCAAAGCAAAGAGGAAATGCAGAGCTCCCTCTTAATATACCCAAGAGTGACCACACCCTTGGGTCACAGTGACCTCCTTGGCTGGTGGCCAAGTCAGTGACTTTCAAACACTAATCATAAAACCTGCAGCCTGCAAGATAAGGGAAGCACATGCATCAGATTTTGCTTACCAGCAATTAAAGGAACCCCAACAATAGTATTTATTTTCTCCGAGCAACATGACCCTTGGGATCCATATTTCATTCCAGCTGAAAGTACCTGCAATTTGTAAGTGCATGGTGCGCTTCAAATGAGTTGAAGTTAATGAAGTAACTTTGTAGCAGTGTGATTTGAGTTTTCCCCAAGAGTTTTTTTTTTAGTGGTCCCAGACTCATCTCTTTGAAACTATTATATTGCATCAATATTGATTAATGAATTGATACAGCACCATCAATATGTGGGGGAGGATGATCCTCCCTTGTCTGTCTGACAACCTATGTGCCATGCCACAGCATCTGTCAAGAAACACAATTTTCAAGTTAATGGAATGCAGGTTGTTGAATATTCTGTAGAATATTGCCCATTTAGCATATGTCAAAGGCATCAGTGTCCTAATGAGTGTAGTACAGAGGTAGAAAACCTTCCAGCCCATGAGCCTAATCTTACCTGTCAGACTTCCCCATTTGAGTCATGACTCTGTTCTGGACAAGCCACACCCACCTACACCTGATATGATGTCATATAGGTGCAAAGTAAGTAATGTTGGGGCTTTGCAGTCATTGCCAGTTGGTAGGTCCTACAAAGCTCTGTTGTGCAGTACTTGGGAACCACAGTGCAAAGTGTTTGGGACTTGGGAGGTGCTGAGCATGGGGGTTGCAAAGTGCTTCATAAACAGCTGACAGCCACCTGATTGCTGCGTGCTTGGCCTATGCCCAGTGCTTTTCAAAGGCTCAACGTATTTAATTTATTTAAACTATATATATGGTTGATTACCCTGGCGTGCAGAAAATTGAGACTTGTGTGGTTTTTTAGAAAAGACTTCAGTTTTGTTTACAGCTTATCTTACCATATAATAGATCCACAGAGCTTATCTGAATCTGTGTGAGCAACATAAATTCAGATAAGCATTATCTGCATTGTCCTTATGACAGTTCCTTAGGGTTGCAGAACTTCTGTATTCTTCCCAGAATATATTAGGATACTTGAAGTTGAAACTTATGGGCCATATCATCTAACAATAGGCACAATTTTCAAGTTCTTGAAATATATTTTAGTGAATATTCTGTAGAACACATCATTTAGCATATGATCGAGGTGTCAGTTTTATATGCATAGTGGAGTCTACGTTCCCACATTTGTAGGCTCACAGCAGGCAGGTAGATAATATGACCATTTGGACCACCACCCCAAATTTTGTGGGTGTGAACAATATCAGAATCAGGATTATGTATCATGAACATAAAAAAATATTGAATGCACAATAAAAACGACATCTGAAGAGCCCCCAAGAATACAAAATCAATGACAGGAGAGGTATAACCTCTCTCTCTCTCTCTCTCTCTCTCTCTCTCTGCATTTATTATTATTATTTTTCCAATTAATGCATGCACAGAGCAATCAAAATTATAGGAAGTGAATGTAATTTATGGCAGGGTAAATTATGCCAGCAAAAATTATACCTATACCAAAGCCTATTAAGGCACTGGGCTACTGCTGGCTAAGCCCTGGATAATCCAGGATAGAGGACTTCTTCCATCTGAGCTGGTATGAGGGGCTTCAGATGGCTGAGCTTCGATACCCAGGTTTAGCTGGCAATCCGCCTATTCCAAACTTTGCTAATACCAGCAGATCTTGGGTTTGAATTTCTCTCTTACTGTTGTAAATTACTGTATATATTTTCTATTTAGTAAGTGTTTTTGTTTTTTAAGATTGATGAAATAGATGTTACCTGCAGCAGCAAGTGACATTTTCTCCATTCTCCCGGGCCAACAACAGAAGAGTTTGTAGGGCTCAGACCCTTTGAAGTGTAACTTGAGGTGGATGTTGTAATGAGTTAAAATGATCAAAGTTTTAAATCAGCCAAAGAAGCATCAAATACAGTAGAAAAGGCAGTCTTCATAATGAGCACAAGGAAGGATTTGGTTTCCTTCATCCTCTCTTGACATTGATTAATCTATGAAGCACAAGCAGGTATCAGCCAATATGTGTGGGGGTGGGCCACGTATAATAGTTGTATAGTTGTATAAGCTCAGGTTCTGCATCTCTGGGAAACGCACAGCATAAATGTAAGGCAAACATTTGTTAGATGCATCTTATAAAAACACAATTGTGAGAGTCAGAGGTAGCAATCCCAGAAGTATCAGCAGCAAGAGTGAGATAGGCCTGATTACGGAGGAACAAATTCCATTCCCATGGATATGAAAATAGAAAGTAAACATAAGGCAGGAAGCTGTGGTGAACACACTAGATAGAAGTCAGCTTGGATGAGAAAAGTGGGGGTGGGGTGAAAGAGAAAGCGAGGGAATGAGAGGCAGACATAGAACAGGACACTTAAATAAAGTGACAGGAAGCAAATTCTTAACTACATTTCTTGCCAGAAATGTGATTGTACTAAATGAAAGTCTTTTCCTCTCCCCTTCACAATTCCTCTGAGGAACTGAAGAAAGAATATTTGAGATGGGAAGGGGGTTGACTCACTGCTTGCATGTTTCTCGTGTGAACTTCATGGCTGTAAGTCAGCGTTCCTCATATTTGAGAATACAGTGATACCTCGGGTTAAGAACTTAATTCGTTCCAGAGGGCCGTTCTTAACCGGAAACTGTTCTTAACCTGAGGTACCACTTTAGCTAATGGGGCCTCCTGCTGCCACTGCACTACTGCTGCACAATTTCTGTTCTCATCCTGAAGCAGTGGCGTAGCGTGGGGATGCCAGGGGGGGCGGCCGCACCGGGCGCAACATGGGCGGGGGGCGTGCTCGCACTAGCAGCTCTCTGCCCCTACTAAAATCCATGGGTTAGGGAGCCCGCGCTCGCTCGGCTTGGCGAGGAGGTCGCGGAAGGGGGAGAGCGAAGCCTTCTGCCGCAGGCAAAAAAAGGAGAGGAAGCCGGGCGGGCGGGCGGGCTGGCTGGCTGGCGGGGGTCTGGCTGCGCCTGCTGCTGCCGTTGCCGCTGCTGCCGGGCTTTGACAGCTTGGCGAAGCGGAGGGAGAGGAGCTTTATGGTAATTGCGGCTCTCTCTCCACTAGTCGCCTGGCTAGTGAGCCGAGCTGAGCAGGGAGTCTGGCGAGGGGGCGGGAAGAGACTTTTCCACCTCGCCTGGTCAAAAAGGAGAGCGGAGTCTCCTCAGGGCGCCCTCAGGCAGGGCAAGGCAATCAGAGCGAGGAGGAGAGAGAGGGGAAGGGGGGGGAGCAGCCAGGAAACGCTGCAGTGTGGAGGAGGAATCAATTAAGGAGAAAAAGCGAAAAGCCTTGGAGAAAGGGAAAAAAGGAAAGAAAAGAGGCAGCACCAGGAGAGCGCAGGGGAAAGAGAAGCCTCGCTGCTGCTGCTTGGGAGAGTAAATTACTGTACTTGCCTTGCCCCGGGTTAGGGGGTGCAAATTAATTGCCTTGCCCCGGGTTAGGGGGCGCAAATTACTTGCCTTGCCCCGGGTGCTGATAACCCACGCTACGCCGCTGTCCTGAAGCAAAGTTCTTAACCCAAGGTACTATTTCTGGGTTAGCGGAGTCTGTAACCTGAAGCGTCTGTAACCTGAGGTACCACTGTAACCTGTTTAAGGCTGCAGTTCCATGAACACTGTCATGTTGGTAATAAATCTCATTGAATTAAGTGGGATTTACTACTGAGTCAACTTGCACAGAATTGTGCTTCCTTTGCACATCACCCCCAAATATTAACTGAGCATACAAAAGCCAAAGTGGCATCCTCTTAAATCCACCTAACACCAATGAACTTCATCACTGAAGTGAGCAGCATTCATTAACTTATCAGAGGCTTATCACCAAGGAACTCATTGTGAGGACATTTCCCCCCCCCCATTTTGTGGCTCATAGTTTCACCATTTCACGTGAGAGGTGCAGTTGCTCTGAGCTCAGTTGCGAAGTATGGATTTTAGCAAGGCTCTAGTGCCTCAAATCTAGACTCTCACACAATATTCAGGGTTGCGGACTCAATGAAATTACTAAAAAGCTATGTACAATTGAGGAGAAATCAGATGGAGAAGGGATTAATTAATAAATTAATACCAGATTGTTAAGAGGTATCCCATGAAGATTTCAGCATCTGGCATTGTTCAACCTTTTTATCAATGAAAGGAATAAAACAATGGAGAATAATCCTAGTATCTAGATAATCTGCTTAAATGTGAAAGTATAAGATAAGTAACACTAAATTTAATTGTTGTTGTTGTTGTTACATATGCTTGAAGCTACTCTGGGATGTTTCCTTGAAGAACAATAAAACAAAGAACGGCCACTCACCCGTCTCAGCGATATGGTGTTTGCCGCCTGGAGCAACCTCTGCCCCTAGCACCCATTCCCAAGCTTCTGTTCCTGTTAGGACAAGCATAGGCAAATTCCAGCCTTCCAGATGTTTGGGAATACAATTCCCATCACCCCTGACCACTGGTCCTGTTAGCTCAGGATGATGGGAGTTGTAGTCCCAAACATATGGAGGGCCGGAGTTTGCCTATGCCTGTGTTAGAAGAGATCTCGTCCTCTCCCAGATGGTGCAGGATTCTATTTTGTTGCCCAAAATAGTGGCCAATCATGGGTTGGCTGGGGTGTGTGACACAAGTGTGGGTGGGGCCAGGGTTCACTCTTCAGAGGCATCACTTGGGTCCACTCCAGGAGGATAAAAGCTAGCATGTCCCTCACCTGGTACAGCAGTCGACTTCGGATCTGCCTCCCACCCTCCCTTCTTATGGTCTTATGTTTGCTTGCAATTTAATGTATTGCTAGACATTTCATGGGATTATGGTTGCTCTATTTGGGCCAGGGAGGAATTTGTTCCAACAGACTAACAGGGCCCTCCTGAGGGTATCACCTTCCTCGTAGCAATCATCACAACTTTGGCAGATATGCCATTGGGTAGTTCTGTGGAGCTACAATTGCCATCATCCCTAGCCCTGGAGGCTGCAGTTCAACAACATCTGAGGACCAAAGATTCCCCACACCTGGCTTAATGGTCAGAAACACACAACACTCATGGCCACCTTGCAATGATAAGATGAGCTCAACTTTAAAATAATTCTGAAGTGTTCCTTCTCTAAATTCCAGAGAAAGGGGAAGAAAAATGAAAGCCTCTTTCATGGGGTAGGGAAACATTGGAGAAAATAAAGGACAGGCTTTAGCACAGCACTACACACAGCAGTTCTATGAAAAGATATGAATTGGGTCAAGGCATAGTACCAATTAAGGAGTTCACAGGGAATTTTAAAGCTTCTTTGCAGCATCACAATTGAATTAAGGATCTATTTTCCTGTTTCCTCCTGCAATCTTTAGCAGTCTCTCACATCTCCTATACTACAGGTGGGCTGTCTCTCATCTGTATGTGTGTCCTGAAGCTATGCTCATTTATTTGGGAATAATAATAATAATAATAATAATAATAATAATAATAATAATAATTTATTATGTATACCCCACCCATCTGGCTGAGTTTTCCCAGCCATTCTGGGCAGCTTCCAATCAAGTGTTACAAACAATATTAAATATTAAAAACTTCCCTAAACAGCCTTCAGATGTCTTTAAAAAAGAATATAGCTGCTTATTTCCTTCACATCTGAAGGGAGGGCGTTCCACAGGGCAGGCGTCACTACCGAGAAGGCCCTCTGTCTGGTTCTCTGTAACCTCACTTCTCACAATGAGGGAACCGCCAGAAGGCCCTCGGTGCTGGACCTCAGTGTGGGGCTGAACAATGGGGGTGGAGACGCTCCTTCAGGTATACAGGATCGAGGCTGTTTAGGGCTTTAAAGGTCAGCACCAACACTTTGAATTGTGCTCGGAAACGTACTGGGAGCCAATGCAGATCTCTCAGGACCAGTGTTATGTGGTCCCAGCGGCCACTCCCATATTTTATATCAATGGCCTTGAGTATACAGAAAGACTATTGATCTCCCTGCCTACACTGACTGGCAGCAGCTCTCCCAGGAGTCTTTCTCAGCCCTTTAGAAGTGTCAAGCATTGAACCTGAGATCTTTTGCATCCAGAGCTACAGCCCATATTTGTGCAGACCTAGATTATTGGGATTGATTAATCCCTTCAGCCTTCCCTAATTTGGAGTATTATGATTTTGATTATTATTTATAAAGCCTGCAATTCCACAGACGTGCTCATTAATTAGCTTCTATTGAACTCAATAAAATTTAATACTTGTAGCATTGACTCTTAGAAGGGAATGCCCTTCAAAGAAGGGCAAACTCAGAAGCTTTTTCTTACTTGTCTGTAAGCAGCAATATGTATCTAAAAATAGGATGAAGAACCTTACTCTCCTCTGCCTTTCTGCAATATTTATCACTGCTGGAGAAAAAGGAATTTAACAGATGCAAAAATATACAGGTGAAATCAGAATCATACATAATAATTTAGTCACTAACCATTGCAAACCAAGTTATTTCATATTTCAAGCCTGTGCCCTCTAGAATAAAGAAAAAAGTTTCAGTTCTCTCCTAGATAGAAAGTACCAAATTCTTTCCCAGGCAAACAACTTTTCAATTCTCCTTTCTGGGAAAGGGAAAGAAAGGGAAAGAAAATCCCCATTTTCTGACTACCATTAATGGCATCCAAACTTCAAAATATGCAGCTATTCTCCAGTTGTAATATTGATATATAACATTCTTTGATTGAGATTATTTTTATGCAATCAACTTTGTTTTAATTATTGCTTTTCTGGAAGAAATTGTGAGGCTGTGTGAAAATGTCAGGGCAGGCATTTTTATGCTTGTGACAAAGGACAAATTCCATGTACATAAGCAGAACAGGCTGGCCATTGGAATCTTTAGCTGTGTTCATTCTTCTGTTTATTGTGCACCCACTGTATTTTCAGCACTGGGGTTTAATCTGTGTTCACCCGGGAGATGTAATGCACTCCTGTTTAACATTGCTCTGTTATTCATCTTACCACAAGAAAGATAGCCACAGCCATGTAGCTGTGAACTGGATCCTTTACTTAACAACATCAGCCATTTACCAGTTACTGCAAAAGCAAAGAGGAAACGAGGAAGAGAAACTAAATGCACAACTCAGGAAGGTCAGTGTCATGGACTGGTTGGACACAGCTGGGGCAACACCGAGAGAAATGGCTCAGAGCCCAGGGAGTGGTGGTGGAACGATGAATGGTCAGAGGGAGAAGACTAGGAAGAGGAGGTGAGTCAGGCTGGTGAAGAGTCACAGGGTCTCTCTCTCTCTCTCTCTCTCTGTGTGTGTGTGTGTGTGCAGAGAGAGAGAGGATATTAATTAATTACTCCATTGTCTCTCTTTGTTAAATTTTACATAGTAACTTCCTTGAGGCAGGGACCTGTCTTTTTGTTGCTGTCATCCTAGAGTGCTTCCAGGCATAGGAGATTTAGCAGCACCTAATCAATTCTTTCCTCTTCAAGCTGAAAGCTGAACAACAGCCCTGCAAATCCAAGTGACATTTAATAACTGGGCAGGCTGCCCCCCCCCACTGAAGGAGCAATTTCTGTTGGGACCATGCCATGGCACTGAGGAGAAAGTGGTATGCTACAGTCCCTATGCCATAGTCCTGACCATGACTGGACATCTTGTTGCCCACTGTGAGAAGAATATAATGCTGAACTAGAAGGGTCTTTGACCAGCAGAACTCTTTTTGTTTTTGTCCCCACTGCCATAGTTACAATGTGAAGGAGGAAAGAAGTGGATATAAATGCAATGCTATTTGGAATGGGGAATTCACAAAGCAATACAGCTAATTTGTAGAGAGAGGAGAGAGATACAATAGAGAAAGAAATGTGTAAATCTATAAAGGAATCAAGCAGCCAAAAGAAAAGGGAGGGAAAACACCCAGCTATTGAACAGCTGTGTGATGGCTTATCATCTACACCTGGGGAGACTGTGCAGCTGCTTTATTGTGTTTTAAAAAGTAGGATTGTGTGAGCTCTGAAAAATAATGGGGAAAATACATGAAGCGGATGTTTTGCTTTGTGAAAAGTGAGTAACAATGTCACTATTCCACAGCAAATGTCCACCTTAGATACAATCGAAGTCTTCTTACTAGGCTTTTAAGCTGCCCTTAGAACAATATAAGACTAGGAAGGTATGTTCAATTGCATGAAGGGTAGCCCACCTACTGCCACACTTGGATGCAGCAATGCTTGAAAATACCAGTTGCTGGAAATCACGGGAGGGGAAAGTGCTTTTGCGCTCATGTTCTGCTTCCTGGTTTCCTACAAGCATCTGCTTGGTCTCTGACAGAACAGGATGAGCCATTGGCCTGACCCAACTGACTGTTCTTTTGTAGTCCATTAACATCTGATGGTCTCCAGTGTGGTGTAGTGGTTAAGAGCGGTAGTCTCATAACCTGGTGAACCGGGTTCGCGTCTCCGCTCCTCCACATGCAGGTGCTGGGTGACCTTGGGCTAGTCATACTTCTTTGAAGTCTCTCAGCCCCACTCACCTCACAGAGTGTTTGTTGTGGGGGAGGAAGGGAAAGGAGAATGTTAGCCGCTTTGAGACTCCTTAGGATAGTGATAAAGCAGGATATCAAATCCAAACTCCTCTTCTTCTTCTTCTTCTTCTTCTTCTTCTTCTTCTTCTTCCATGTTGGCTGCCCTGACTCTCTTGCCTTTGCAATTGTACTACAGAGCAATCACAGAAAATTAAATTGCCATTGTGGAATGAAAACCTTTGAGGGTTACAATGAAAGGTTGGACACAAATATGTGGAGAGAGCTCAAGGTATAAGTTCATATCCTGAAATACATAACTATTTAGCGATAAAGATTGCTTGTATGAACACCATCAATATAATCTTTTAATAATATGTTTTTGTGCATTTTAGGTATTTGGCAACAATTCTTCTCTCTCTTTCATCCGTCTTAGGTTACAGTATTTTATATTGATTCTATGCTGCTTTTCGTTGACAGTTTAGATGTTATATTGATATTGGGCTTAAGTTTGTTTGACTGAGTTTTCTATTTTCTATTCTTTTTCCTGCTTTTAAAAAGTTTTTATTTACCAATAGATTATTGTAGTGCAATTTGTAAGAGTTTAATTGAGTTTAATAGATTTATAAAATTTTACTAATTTTGGAAGTTTTGTAAACTGTCCACAACACTTGGTTGCTGGGTGGTTTAAAAATGCCCACTATTTAAGTAACAACCAAGCTTTGCGAATTTGAAACCATCTGTAGTCTCTTAGATATATTGGAGGCAAGGGTTGGGGGCTTAATTGTCTGTAAAAGGCAAGATAGAGGGAACATACAGAAATTATTTCACAACTATGAGAAATGAGAGCTACAGAACCCAATAAAACATCTCACAGCTAGTTAAGCAAAAATAGTTCCTCCCCCCATTGGCTTAGAAATAATAATAATAATTAAGGGCTGGCATGCACATGGGGAGGAGGAATACAGTCTTACGCACATGTTTTCCTTGGAGAATTTGAACAACACATTTTTCCTTATGTGCTTAAAAATATATGAAAATGAGCCAAAAGAAGTAGCAGTGCTGGCAGCAATCACTCTGTTTTGGCAATGTATATGGCAGTCCATGTCCCTCACAAATAGCTTAAGATCCAATTTCTTTGCTATTTTGCAAAAAGCTCAACAACTTTGCCAAAAAAAACTTCAACCACTTTTCTGTCTGGATTCTCACTTTTTGAAATATGGCAACCCTACAGTCAGGGCAAATTTCTTCTGCTCACCCTACATAGAACCTAATCATGGGATGGGCAGATTTGTAAAAAGAATTGGTCTCCTTCCATGGAAGGCAGTGGAGAAGAGGAGACTACATCAGTAACAATTTGGCTGGACTGAAGAGTGAGCTACTGCCTATGGTGACGGCTGCGTCTCACACCCATTTCTGTTTCCCTGGCTTGAACATCAATTATCCAGCTCTTTGTGTGCACCACAGAGGCCAGATTTGTCCTGAGGAATTTTAGCCCTAGCTCAGCTGCACACATTGCGCAGTCAGTCAGGCTGATGGAGACAAGCTGCCCACAGAACTGAAGCTCTACCCAGCTTTCTTTAAGCTCATTTGTCTGACAGGAAATTATGAAAAGTGGGGGAGATAATGGGTGAGGGAGCAGTGCCAGACCTTACTACAAACATTGAAGTATTTACTGTGGCAGGCCCTGCCCTGTGGAACTGCCCCTGCCTTCTTTTAGACTTCTTCTGAAAACTGTGTTGTTTTGACAGCACTCTACAACATGGTTTTATTTCTTTTTAACCAATCCCTACTTAGGGCTCGTCCTAATTTCTAGGCACAGGTCAAGACTTTCCAGCATTGGAGTCCTTCTTCTGCCTCGCTGCTTTCTCCACAAAAACCCACTCTTTACCACGGAAAACAATTCCACAGAAAAACCAAATTTCAATTTGCTCCAATATAGCTGTAAAGGTCATGGTTTTCCTGGAGAAAAGGTGGGGTTAAAAAAAACCCACATTCAAACATGGACCTGGAAAGCCTGGAAAGTGTTGGCCAAAAGGTAAGAGTGGAGAAGGCCATAAGACAATTCTGCTGGTGTGATGGCTCTGGAAGCCTTTCGCAAGAAATACCTCTGCTCACTCAGAGATGTATTTACAGTCTTTATTTACATATATGGACCAAGTACAGAGCATAGCTTCATGCTTCTGAATCCTCGGTGCTAGATCCAGGAAGTGGGAGCTTTCGGCTCCTCCTCCAGCAGAGCAGCCTGGGAAGTCCCAAATGCCTTCTTCGTTCCCTATGCTTCAACCCTCTCCTGTCCTGTGCTGAAGGAAGTGGCATCGCCTCTCCCTCTATGCCTGAGCTGGTAGAGTGGTGTTGCTTCTCTCCAACATCAGGGAGCGTCCTCTTCACTGGAGTTCTTTCCACTTGCTCTCCCTACTCTGTTCCTCCTGTCTCTTCTACAGGCTGTTGTTCCCTCCCCCTCCCTCAGTTCTGGGCATCCCCTGGCAGCCCCGTGGCAGCTGGGCCAGGCCAATGGCCCCTCAAGTCCAGCATCCTGTTCTCACGGTGGCCAACCAAACGCCTGTATGAAACTGGCAAGCAGGACCCAAGCACAACACACTCCTCCTGTGGTTTCCAGCAACTGGTATTCAGAGCACAACCACCTTAGCTAGTGGCTATTGATAGCCTTAACCTCCATTAATTTATCTGATGCTCTTTTAAAGCCATCCTAGCTGGTGGGTATTTTGACCTTGTAAGTTATATACTGGCTTGATATGCTTTTATAAATTATAAATTTATAAATTATAAATTTATAAATTTATAGTGTGGGCTATAAATTATTTGAGAAATTTGAATTAAATCAAAATCTAGAGGGCACCACTTTGGCTACCCCTGCTGTAAGCAACTGGTGTCAAGGCCAGTGGACACAATAGTCAGTGGTTGACCTTGGGATCTGAAATTTCAATGGTGCCCAGAGTGTCAGCTTGGCTGTGTGGCCGTGGGTGCCTGGGACTGTGGGTGCCATGCAGCGTGCATGGCCCTAGTGTCAAAACTTGTGGGTGCCCGGCCCCCTTTCATGAACTGGCTGTGCTTCCCTAAACCTGCCTCTGCCATAGTAGCCTGAATATACATAGCTGTCTGGCCTTTTGTAAAGTGGTCCCTTGCTTTTAGTTTACCCAAACCTACAGGCAACTGACCCTTTCTGTCAGGGAATTCAGTAGCTATCGGATATGGTGGCAAAGCATCAACTCTGCATCCAGGAGACAACTCTTCCATGGTATTTTGGAAAGTAGTCAAAAGCTGACATAAATGTGGCCGCAGCTGATGCTGTTTGTCCTCTTTTACAATGGGTGCTGTGCGCTTGCTGGGCTATGCACATTGCTCACGTTTCCACTGACAATATGCCTTCACCGTTCAAATTGGATACAGACATCTTCTGGAAACTTCGAAAGTTGCCAGACAGATGCCTGACAGTTATGCACATATGGCACATCATATAGAGCATCTTCCTCCCTTCCCTCTGCTTCCTTTCTCTCTCTATTTCTCTTTCCCCATCTGACTGACTGAACTGAAGTGTTAGAGACCACAGTCAAGCTACTCGAACTATAAGTCATTCTTAGACAGCACTACTAAGATAACAAAAAAAAATGTGTATGCTTATTTTCAAGTTCTCTGTTTAGAGAACAAGCAGAGCACGGCTGTCACATGAACAGCCTGCTTGCCTGCTCTGCGGAGAGATTTTTTATATATATTCTTGGGCCTCTCGCTCTCCCTTCCTCCAACCATACTCATTTGCCCCCCCCCATTTGCTCAGGAAATAAATCAATTTCATCTGCTATAGTTTGCTTTCCTTTTTTCCCCCTTTCTGTCTCTGTCTCTCTCTACCTCACTCCCGCTTTGTAAGCCTGTTTCTGCGGCACCATATGGCAGCTGAGAGAAGGGTAGAGCAATGATCTAGCTCTTAACAAAAGAGGCTGTGGTGTCAAAGAAGCTCATGAATGCATGAGACACATTCATGTATAGAAAAGTGCCTCTAGCCCTGTCAGAGAGGACTAAAGAGATTGCTGATAGACCTGACATTGCTTTAGAGTGGGGTTTTTTTTTAAAGGCAGCAATGTCTTCGGCTCATCTCTCTCACACACCTCCCTCATATTCTCTCTATCTCTTTCTCTCTCTTCCTCTGGTCCTATGCCAAAATCATATTAGCACTCTTAACAACATTGGATATAAAGTCAATGTGTGGGGCAGAAAAATGCATTTAATTCAAGTACCATATACTCTTATCACTTCGTTCTTGTCATTTCCCCCACCCACCAAAATAAGCAAATCTTGCTATTCCTGGCAAGCAATGGACCCATATTGAATTATCTGTAAGTTTGAAGTTGTCTAGATAGGGGGGCGGGAATGATATCCATTGCAGGGGGGGAACCCTGCAAAATGCAGGTGTGTCTCCTCGGATGATGCATTGCTAACAAAATATTCAATTAAAAACAAAATGCCCTGCTTCCTCCTTTGTAAACTAGGCATCAAAAGAAGATAGTTTGAATAACTGAATAGATTTCAACAAAACAAGCAAGGATTTTGTTTTCCACTTTTAGCTGCCCCTCCATCCACACACCCAAATCCCATCTCCCCCTTACTCTTTCTTATTTGCTTGTTTATTTCCTTATTTACTTGTATAAAGATTTCTATCACAATGACATTGGAAGTGTCTGTTGGATCAGGCCAATGGTCCCTCTAGTCCAAAATCCCAGTGGCCTAGCAGATGCCTATGTGAAGCCTGAAAGAAGGACTTGAGCACAACATCATTCCCCATCCTCACCATGCACTTTTTTATTCCCAGCAACTGGCATCCAGAGGCAATTGCCTCTGAAAGTGGAAACTGCATAGACATCATAGCTAGTAACCACTGGTAGCCTTATCCTCCATGCATTTGTCAAATTGTCTTTTGAAGCTGTCCAAGTTGGTGGCCATCAGTACTGCTCATGGGAACAAACTCCATAGTATAGCTAGCTACTGTGTGAAGCAGTATTTGCTTTGATCCTGCCCTTCTAGGGCACATTTTGGTGGTTCCCCTACTTTCCCCCTTCACTAGGAAACACTAGTATAGACCAAACCATCCTTATGCTGGGCAATGATATCTGTTCACTTATGCACTTGGCAAACAAGACTTCTGGTTACCTTTCTCTCCCCCTCTAACCCCCCGTGTCTCCCCCAAAGTCTGGAGGATCTTCCAACCCTCCAGAGGAGATTTTGCAGGTGTTGGAGGTTGCAGGGAGGAGTAGAGGATGGAGAAGCCCTGTTGCACAGTGAGATATCCACTCATGCTATGCTGAATCACACCAATTGTACCCAATCTGAGCTATACATTGTGCAGTCTCCTTAAAAACACTTTTTGTTTCATTACCCTTGGTTGGGCCATGAATTGTAAGGAAAGAGAGTGGATGGAAAAATGTAGCACTGAGTTTAGAATTGCAGTTTAGAACCCATTTCGGTGCAAATGGTGATACAGAGTAATGCTTAACACATTTCAAGTTCACTGAACTTCCTTTTAAAAATGGTCTCAGAAATTAGAATCCTGGGAGTATTTGTGTAAAGCTGGGCAAACTTCCAGCTGCTTGTATCGGTGACCTTTTTCAAAAGCCCAACAATAAGATCCCCTATGATATAAATCAATGAATACATGTGCTGCATCTCAGCAGTTGTATGTCACAATGGAAATGTTAACAATACACCACAATCTGGTCTATATTCTTTATGCCTCAAATGCAAGGAAGAGAATGTAATACTTGGTTGGCATCTGAGCTGTTAACAATAATAATAATAATCAGGATCTACTTGTTGGAGGAAGGACAGTGCAAGAGAAGGTCCCATGGCCTGCAATCCTATGAGGTGGCCACTAGGAAATCCAGAGGGCACATTCCCAATGATCATGAGCTCATCACAATTTGGGCTTGTTATTAACAGCCAATGAGTTTGCATTAAGTCTGGCAAGATTGGGAAATGACTACATAAATTGAAAGCAAGGCTTCTACATCTGCAATCTGCAATCTGGCAATCTGGCAGGACAAGGTTTCCAGATCACAGAAAGCCTGCATGGGTAGCTTTCCCCTCTGGGGCTGTGGGTGTTGGGGACAGAGAGTCACATGATGGGAAGGGAGAGCTAGCAACAAGGCTTTTTTTTAGCCACAACTTGCCAGAACCCAGTTCTGGCACTTCTCAGATGGGCGCCATTGCCATTCTAAGAGAACGAGAGAGGTGTTCATGGTGAGTTCCTGACACCTCTTTTGCTTCTTCTATGGATGGGGACCCTTTCATATGGATAAGGTGTGAAGGAGGCTCAACAAATAGAGATATTCTTATGTTTTTAAAAGGAATATTAACAGCACAAGGCTTAAAAAACACCCTAAGCAGTGGAATGGTACCCTAATGCTTAGTGACTGTTATCTCTAACCCTCCTTGTTTATAGTGTTGACTGTTGCTACTGACTGTCTACTCTGTGTACTCTGTGTACAAGGTACCTGTGTTCATTTAGTTAGAAGTTTTCTAGTCTGCTATTGTTATGAAATAACAACTACTTTTCCTGTTGCTCTTCCCCCAGTCCATTAGTAAAGAATGCATGTCCTTTCTGTAGTAAAGATATGCTGATGTGGTCAGATGCCCAAAAGATGGTTGAAGTGAGATGAGCATTGATTCTGCATTCCTACAAAAAGAAGTATCTATTTCCCGCCTCCAATGGAGAGCTTGTTGTACTTTTCTGCACTGAGATCAACAGAAGCAAGCAGCAACTTTTTTAGCCCTTTCACCTTAAAAAATAGAGAACAGGTATCCTGAATGCTTTATCACCTTGTTTGTTGTTCTCTGTGTTTTTTTTTATTTCTGTTGGACTCTTCCTTGAGATGGGAAGATCAGAACTGCAGATAGTACTGAAGGTGCAGATACATCACCAGTGCAGAACAGTCCTACATAACTTGTTACCCAACAAGCTCAGTGTAGCCCATCAGCTTCAAACTTTTGGCTGCAGGTGCTTGACAGTTTTACATTCCCAAGCAGGTAGCCAAAATTATTCAGTTCAGTTCAAAGTTATTTTTCTTCACCATCAGCCATAACAAGCACAAAACAGATTTAATGAGACCAACACGCCTGGTGAGGTCCATTTGGATTGATAAGCAGGTGTATGTAAGAAAAACAAAATCAATCATTCCACCCCATTCCATTTTTCATTATTAAAACCTCATTTATTTAGAAGAAATCCATTCATTAAAACCACATTTCTATTCACAAATATTTCATTCATTATTGTTGTTCCTGTTTTTTTTCCATTTCCCATTGCTTTCAATGACTTAGCTTCGATGTTTTCTCAACAATTGTCATGAAATATTCAGGAATTCTGCTACCTCTGCAGGAAAACAGACTTTCAAAACAGAATTTCAGACAGATAGAGAAGGGGTGTGCGTCCACATTTATAGACAATTTTAAAAGCCTATTATCTCTAAGCTGATTATTAATAGGGAAAAGCAACCTTCTATACAACAGACTATAAATAACTAGAAGGGCAGTAAGCATAGTATTTTATGGATTATATCTAACTTTTACTCATAGCAGACCCATTGAAATTAATGTACATAAGTTAGTCATGCCCATTAATTTAATAGGTGTGCTTTGAGTATAAGTAGCACTGGCACAACCCAAAATGTTTAAGGAAACTATAAGAGGTGACCCATTGGGTACTGTGTTTACACAAAGACCAGAGAACTGTACAAAAGCTATTAATTCCAAGGAGGAGGAATTCACATAGGCAAATATTCACTCACTTTTATATTCACTTTTATATTCACTCACAGCTCTGTCCCCTTGCCAAGGTGATCAAAGGGTTCTGTGTAAATGGAAGACTATCAGAATGCTGGACCCTTCCTAAAATGAGCAGATAAAAGGGCCAAAGAGGTAACTTACAGGGTCCCATAGGGGGGGGGTCAAACCGGGCCCCGACCGAAGGCCAGGTGGAACAGCTCCATCTTGCAGGCCCTGAAGAAGGATGTCAAGCCCCTCTGTAGCTCTTATTTGATCTGGTGTGGCTGTTGGGGCAAATGAAAATGAAGGAACACAAATGAATAACAAACGGATATTTGATACTCTTTTTTTAACTTGGGCATTTGGTGGTTCTGTAATTTATGAAATGAATATGCCCCATCCTTTTTTCATTTGTTATACACCAAATGTAAATGCCCTATTGATACATTAGAAGCAGTTTAGCCAGGAAGAAACTGTGTTACTGATTCTTTTCATTTCTTGAATCATTCATTTCGTTCTGTTTGCCTCTTTTGGCTATGGCCATTTCTTTTGAATTCAGCAAAGCTCATATATAAGCTGCTTGCTTCCATGCTGTAAATATGCCATCATCTGCCAGTGAGACTCACATTGAGGAGACTCTGGCCAGTGAACAGAAATCAAACAAGAAACAATGCCACTATTCAGCTTCTTCTATTCATTGCAACCACATCTGTTTACATGGCCTGAGCCCACTTCTAAACATGTTTGTCTTTCCAAACTCCATTTTGTCTCACAGAGCTCTCACTGGATGGTGACTGCAAAGGTCATTTTATTCCCCGTCCTGAAGATCTGAAGTTTCAAATTCATTTATGAGATAAAGCAGAAAGACAGCTTAACAAAACATTCCAGCTATCCCCTCGTCTGCCTCTGAGTTTTAAGTGTAACTTGAGAGCAACTGTAAACCCTCCAAAACTTCCATTTAGTTTTCAGCATGCGTTTAACATTAAGGACACAGTTTTTAGGCTTCTAAAAGTTAGGCCCCATTGTGTTCTTTTGTTACACATATAATATCAAAGGTAATGGAAAAAGCATTGATCAAAAGAGTTTAGCTGACTCTATCTGTGATAAAACTGACTCACTTGGTTAGATTGTGATATGGAAGAGACAGCGCACATGCTCTGAATCTGTTTTCTATGAAATGGAATTTAAGTGGTAATCAAAATGCTTACCACGGTGCTTTAGATTTGTGAGCTATTTTATGGAATATGTGAATCAGTGATATTTGCTCATAATAATTTGACCATTTATAAATAATAGTGTGTACAATTGTTTTCCTTTATCTTACCAGGTCTGCAGCTCCAGCCTCTCCAAATTATATCAGACATAGCTGGGGTTGTTTGTTTGTTTTTTAAAAAATCAATCCTACATATTGACACTGAAGAACAAAAATACACAAAGAAATAATTGGAAACATTTTTGTTGGAAAAATATGTATCTAGTCTTTTAACCAATGTATCCAATATGATGTCCTCCAGATGTTTGCTGCTCTACAACTCCCATCTTCGCTGATCTTTGGCTCTACTGGCTGAGACTAAGGAGAGTTGTAGTTCAAAATGTCTGAACAACACGGCATTGGCTACCCCAGCATTTTAAGTCATATTATCTGAATCTCATGAAGCCTTAAAGTCCCACCTGAAGCAAAATCCAAACATATGTACAGGCAAATCCCAATTTATGTGGAGATCATGTTCCAAGGCACTGTGCGTTTAAGTGAAATTGTGTATATTTGAAACACCATTGAAAAAGCCTTCAAATGCTGCATTCTGCCTCTGCCCTGCCCCATTCTGTCTCTGATCTTTTTGTGATGTTCACAGGTCACTTATGGATTTGGTGTGATGCATGTGTGTGTG
The DNA here is from genome assembly GCF_965113315.1 of Podarcis vaucheri. NCBI lineage: Eukaryota > Metazoa > Chordata > Lepidosauria > Squamata > Lacertidae > Podarcis > Podarcis vaucheri. Next base: position 35,702,346 of record NC_138767.1, read on the forward strand.
GTTGTGCTGTTTTTCATTTGTTGTTTTGCTCATTCTGCTCTCTAAAGCATGGGTTGGGGGACCTGGAACTCTCCATGCAGTATTGGACTACAACTCCCATCACTCTTAGCCGTTGACCATGCTGGTTGGGGCTGTTGGGAATATGAGTTCAGTGACATCTAGAGCGATTGTCCACCCCTGGTCTAATGCAGCATGTACTTCTATAGTGTCATCATCCTTTTTGGACTGCTAGCATTCAACTATGACTGCAACTCCACTTTGAACCTTTGTGCTGGTATCTTGTGCATGTGATCATGACAAAATGCATATCTCTGTTGGCCTGATCCTGCAAGCAGTGCTGTCCTTGGCTCAGGTTGTGACATATCTTATAAATCATCAGTCATATGTTCCTTGTTATCATGATGAATGTCTCTTCCGCATCTGTGTTTAACTACATTTTGCTGAGGTCGTAAGAATTTGGCTTTGGGGGAGATTGAAGCAAAGCAGAAATCCCTTTATGTCCTTTACTGCTTCTGTTAATAGTTCCCTGTCTTTACTAAGCATTCCACTCAAAATAGCCTTAGCATTCATCTTATAAATACATTTCTAATTCTCAAACATGTGCAGAGGGAAACGATATTTTAATTTGTTCTGTTTTGTAATCATTTCCATGCAAAGAGTTAGCGGTAATAATTTTACCATAATTATTTAGAATATGCAGCCAACAGCAAATAGTATTATTTCCCTCTTCCATTAAAATAAAACTATCCTCGAATACCAATGACATTAGATTTCTATGTTGGCAAGGGGAGAGATTATTAAGAAGATATTGAAAAGAAACCTGACAATTCTGTAGTATCTTATACCAGGGGTTCTCAAACTTTCTACTCTCAGGGCCCATTTGAAATGGCTGAAAATAACGGAGGCACACCAGTCACAATCTGATGGTCCAGAAGTGGAGCCAGTCATCCTATATCCCTGGTCCTTTTAAATGCACTTCCTCTTCCTAAAACAGCTTTCTCTTCTTATTCCATCCCTTTTTATTCCCAGTTTATTATAATCATATTGTTTAAATATTACCCTTTAATCTCTTTCTGATGCCTTTCAAGACCTGAAATAGACTGATCCACCCATCCCTAGGGCTACTGCCTTCATGACTTGCTTGGAGGTTTCTCCAAAGGAATCTGGTTGGCAACTGTGGAAGGCATGGTGCTGGACTCCATTGTCATTTGGTTCAAACCAGCAAGGTTATTATGCTCACGTACATCCACAACACTGACATCACTGCGTTTTGAAGGAGAGGAGGAGGAGGAGGAGTTTGGATTTGATATCCTGCTTTATCACTACCCGAAGGAGTCTCAAAGCGGCTAACATTCTCCTTTCCCTTCCTCCCCCACAACAAACACTCTGTGAGGTGAGTGGGGCTGAGAGACTTCAGAGAAGTGTGACTGGCCCAAGGTCACCCAGCAGCTGCCACACCATTGCAATGTCCCTTTTGGGGATTTACCGCAGTGTCAGCCAGGCCTGAATGGAGGACTTACAGCAGTGTATTTACATGTGAGCCAGAATGGGGAACTTCAGGTGGCATAGCCTCAGCTGGCTCAAGTAGAGATCCCCCTGTTCCAAACCCTTCTCATCTCAGCAGATCTTTGGTACAGATTTCTCCCTAAGAAACATTTCTGGATGAACGACCAAATTATGAAAAACACCCACCATTACAGTAATGAGATTTGATTTTGTTATAAAGCTCACTCAGTTTCCCTGACATTCAAACAACCCAAAATATAATTAATTTGTGCTGTGAATTTATTTTTATCTTCCACTTTTGGTAGTACAAATTGCTATTGCCATCCATCAGAAATCAGGCAAATGACCTGTTATGACCTGCAGATATATTTAAAGTTGCAGTTTTTAGAAATGTGGTAGTTGAAGGTGGTTGAATTTTCCTCAAGTTCTAAATGTTTGGGGCAATTCCTGTTATCATTCTCAGGTAGGCAATTAATTTCACTTGAGTAAAAAAAAATTAAAAAATTGGTAGGCAATTGTCCTTTGTCCAACAAGTGTCAGGGAAGATAAATATGCTAACATACGGTATCTGTCTCCACAGTGCACAATAAGCAGCTAATAAATCCACTTTGTAAACCTATAAACAAGCTAATGGGAGAGTTTAAAAACACAGCAATGATACCTGTTTGTATTTACTGATAGTGGTAGAAAAGGGTTTGGCTAGCATAGCACTTTAAAAAATACAACACAGTATCTTTGGTTTCAGAAAGGGTGGCCCACAGCAATGAGCAAGAATACAATACAAGGAATTATGGGTAATGGGACTTAGTACAGAAAAAATGTGGCTAGGGTCATGGGCTAAGGCTGCAATCTGCCACATAATTCTAAGAAAACTAATGCAAGAAGTCCAAGTTCCACTGTAGGGCTTAGTTCAGAAGAAACAGTACTGAGTTTTACAGCACTTCTAGTTGGAGAAATGGAGTCTGTTCAATAGCCAAGTCCACTGGTTTCTGGCCCCTATGCAATAATCTGCTAGGTCAACAAAGAAATAGACCCTGGGAGTTGGAATCAGTGTGATTACAGTGTGGTCTTGTGGTTAGTGTGTTGTATTAGGCAAACTAGCTACAAATCCCTGCTTAGACTTAAAGCTATCTGGATTATCCTAGGTAAACCATTAGTTCTGAACCAATTTACCAGAGCTGTGATCAGGGCATGAGTCAAAGCCTTCATACTACTCTGAGTTTCATGGAAGCAGGATGGAATGTAAGTGTGATCAGTGACAAACTTTACATCGTCACCTCCCCCCCCCCCACTTACTTTAGCATGCCTACTTTAGCTCTAGATTTCAGGAGCCGCATTGTAAGAGAACCTGCCATCTGAATTGCCCTTATTCATTCGAAGAAAAGATCAATTTTTGATGAAACATTAGATATATGCTTTTCGCTTTTGTGTGCTATTTGATCAGTTCCATCTCTGCACTCTCTGCCAAGATCCCTCCTGAATGCAAGTCACAAGGGCTTATTATCCTTGTTCAGTTTTTGAAAGGTGAGAAGGAGAGTTGATGGACACCGTAACAATGGCAAAGAGGAACAGAGCACCTGTAACCAAAACAGCAAGTTTTTGCAAACCAGCCAATATGAGGCTTTGATATACTGTGCCATTCTGCATTTGGTATTTAGGAAAGTTCTAGATTTTAAAAGTAATCACATTTTGATATACATGTTTTATTTAAAATGATTTTAAATACTCCCCCCCCCTCCCCACAAGAAGCTGCATTTATACAACAGGCTGCACAGACAAAATACTTCCAGGAACAATAATCAAAGGGTGTGCTGCATGGGAAGGGGGGCAGTTAGAATTTCTTAGCTGTGATCAAGATCACATGACAAGCCTGGGGATGAAGCCAACAGTAGCATTATTCATTCATGTTCAGTCCACATGATGTATTTAGTTCACCCCGCAGGGAAGAAAATTTCAAAACAGGGCATTGAAAATATGCACACAAATCCTATTACTGGATAATGGGATTTGTGTGCGTAAAGTCTCGTGCACCAAAATTTAAATTTAGGTGTCTAATTTTTCATGTGACCCAACAAATCGCTTAACAGAAAACAACTTTTCACATGGCATCCTTGTCTCCCTGGGTTGTTCATTTACCAGATGGACGGCACAAGGCCGTTTGAAGCCTGGCTTTCCACAATAACCAGCACATCTTGCAGGGGTTAAGGTGGAGAAGTGTGAAATGGGCCAGTGCTGCTGGCACACAGTCTAATAGAACCATGAATCCATTAGCCCTAAAAAGGCACAGCTGGTTCTTAGGAGAGCCAAACGCGCCACCATGAAATCCCAACTTCCACACTATGCTTTTTGTTTGTTTGTGAATGGGTTAAGATTTCCACTTAGGATAAATATACCCATGTTCAATGTAGGGATGTTGCAGAATTCCGACAGAAATGGAAACAGGAGTGGATTTGCTGGGGCTTGCTTATTCATCCCATGTCCAGAAAGGAAATTGATCTAGCAAATATGATCGGTATTGGCTGTTGCTGCATCTATATGCGAATAATACATTTTTGATGACTCCTCACCACCCATTTCTATCACATTTCTTTCACATTGAAATGATATGGAATAATGCAATTATATTATGATAAATTACACAATTAATTATGTAAAAATCCACCACAGTGGACAGGCAAGACAAATAATGTAGTTTTTATTGGAAGCTGAACTGCAGCAGAATGTAAACAGCGCTGTGTGTGATACACAGAGGTCAGAATGGAAAGGTGTGCCTTCCTGCATCCCAAGTCTAGTGCAATCCTATGCATATTTATTCAGAATTAAGTCCCTCAGAGTCCAATGGGATTTACTCCTATCTAAGTGAGAATAGGAGTTCAGTTTTTTCCCCTATAGTTGGGTATATTCTCCACCACACTAGCAAAGGTTGTGATTTGTTTCCAGCTCTAAAGTTTGGCAAATATATGTGAAGTGAGTCCACAAACATTCATTATAATCAATAACTATCGTATAGTATAAAGTGACTCTCTACTTTGCAGGTGGATAAATTAGAAGCATGGCTTGAGTTTGCTTCTCCCAGTTTCTTTAGGTGCCTCCAGGGCTCCCCTTCCCCCAGCCAGAACTCACCAAAACTCAGTTCTGGCACCTCTCAGATGGGCACCATTGCCATTCTAATAGCACTGGGCGCCTCCTACTTTTTTCATGTTGATATTGTCTGCCTTTGTGCCTTATACTTGGAATGATATCTGCTGTTCCAACATTTTATACGTATTCTTCCCCTAAAAAATGCATTTTATATGCTTTTTGAATGTTTGTTTTCTGAAATATATCCATTTTTTAAACAAAACTGCATCACAATATTTGGAGAACTATGTATGCAATTGAAACCTGGGGTCTGATCTACATATAAGTCTGGGAACAGACTTTCTATTCCATCCTTAGTTGTAGTCATTTGGTTTTATGTTTTAAAACAGACCGGTAGCAAACTTTTATTCAGTAACAAACTTTTTTTGTGCCCAAAGCTTCACACACACACACACACACACACACACACAAACACACCACTTTTCCTGGCTCCTGGTGTTACATGTTAGCCAAGAAGGACTAAACATAAAGCACAACAAAAGTAATAATATCCTGTAAATTCTTCCATGGATTTCCTTTCTCTTATCCCAGCATTTCTAAAAGTGTGACATTATTTGGAGCATGCCTTTCAAGCAGAGTTCGATCATCTTGTGAGATTTCTGTGCAGAGTGGAGGGAAAGGAAACGAACAATGAAAAATATCGCTGATATTGTATTATCAAAGTGCTTTCTGTGAAATTGTCTCAGTCAGACTAATGCATTTCTAAAGGATGAAAGCGTCATGCATCAAGATCTTTTAAAAGAAAAAAGAAGAAACAGTTTAATTATTAAAGCAGTGCTATCAAGCGGACTGTCTATAGGGAATTTTTAATTTTGTGCTTTTTCGTCAGTGATAAAGGGACATGATATAAAATATAAATGCTTTTTTTTCCTTTTTGAAAGACCCTCACATATATTTCTTCTTGTCTTGTTTTCTCACAGTGGCGTGTGTTATGTGGGAGCAGGGTGAGCAAATAATTCAGAAAGGAAAAGGCAAATAGCTTCCTTTGATATTCCACTGAAACAGTGCCAACCATGTTGTTCAAGGGATCTCTTCTGAGTGTTCTTATAGGAAACAGAATGCATGCTCATTAAGCCAGGAGAAGTCAGAAACAATTATGAGACAAATTTGAGATGCACTACCCAATGCTTACTGTCTCTGTAGTCATTATGTTCAATTGCCAAGAAAAGTTGCCTTTGGAATGGCTAGAACAAAGCTGGGGGGTTACAAAAGAGCCTGTGGAACGACACTATTGAAGCTGATCAGAGCCTAAGCAATTATGTTCCCTATGTTACAAAACTTCATAATAAACTGCTGGGACCAGATATCTGAATTGCAGAATAATTTGATTCAGAAGGTGCCTCCAAAATCATCTCGTCCAACTCCTTGCCAATGGAGAAAATATTCTACATTGAATCACATACTGCTGACCACCATTTCCTGTAGACTTAAAGATATGTGCATTTGTGTCATGGCATCATTCATATGTTGCTGGGAGGGAAAGAAAGAGACCAGGCAGATTGTATAACCCTTGTGGCCCTACTGCCTTTAGATAGCAAGCTGGAAAATTCAAGGAGCTTATGCAACCTTTTCCTATTCATATTGACTCTGAATTTAGCTAGTAAGTATATTATTTATAAAGATTCAACCTTCAAAATATGTGAAATAGCCGCAATAATTAACATTCAAGGAGTAAAGTGAGCAATCCCGCAATTTATGTGCATTTAACTTGTGTGCATTCAGCTTTACGCACATGGCAAAATAATAAAAAGGGGTAGAAAGGGGTGAGGTTCCATGAAAAATGACTTTGGCAATCTCAACTGCCATTGAACCCAATGGGTTTTGCCTATGCATGATTTTGGCTTTAGGCGCAATCTCAGGAGTGTAACCCATGCGTAAATTGTGGGTTTACTGTAGTGCAATAATAGTATAATTCAACCAAATCATTGTAAGTCACATCCCACTGAAATCAATGTTAAGTAGAAGCATTTAAGTAATTAACTAAACATGAGTGGAAGAATGCTATTGCAGCCATATCCTTCTTGTGGGCTTCCAATAGGCAATTTGTTAGACACTATGGGAACACTGCGGGCCTTTGGTCTGTTCCAGCAGGGCTCTGCTATGACCTTGTGTGTTATTTGGGACACAAGCCACTCGATTCCCTTCATCTTACCTGCAAACTTTGAATGGTTTGGGGTACACCCTTCTGCAATGTTCTCATCTGCCCACATAGCGTTCATCCCCATTCTGGATAAAAAATAAACATTCCCCCCCCCCTTGCAAATTTCAGAAGTCCCTTCCAATGTACAAACCAACTCCTTGTCTGTCCTCCCTTTTCCAGTCCAGTCCACCATCCCTCTAGTTACCCACTTCAGTGATTCAGGGCTTAAGTGCAGCTTATACTGAAACTTATTATCCCTTAATATGTACTCTAGGAGGTTGGAAGACTTCCTGCTAATATAGAATGTTTTCCTGCTGTATATATTTTTTTATCAATTTTATTTTTAAAGCATGGAAAGGGTTTTGGTGAAGTTGTAAATAGTTCAAGATGATGTTCCTAATTCATATAATTAGAGATTCCCATTTAGTCATGACATCCCTGTTGTGGGGGATGATAATATTTGTTTGAAATGCTAATAAGAACAGAACAACAATTAGATTCAGCTCCATGTAGAAGTTTGCCTTTTCAGTAAATGTAGTGGTTAGTTTTTCTACAGTATGAGTCTGATTTCCCTATGTTAAAATGTGAGTGTATCTCATGTGGGTTCTTACTACTCTTGTAATATATTGAATTACTTCAATCATTGCTTCTCTCCTGCATGGTTTATGGATCCCATTGACGTTGCCTGTGGTTTCAGTACAACATTTATGCCATGAGAACCATAAAGGTGATGCTTCCATTTATAATGTTCTGAAGTCTTTCTCCAGCTTTAGATGCTGTCCCAAGAACAATGACGATTTTATAAGCATGTTACAAGAGGGAACCACTTGTTTGCAGTAGTTGCTGTTCAATGGTCTACACAAGCCATAGTTTGCATCTTTTACCACTTCATAAACAGGATTGCATTGTCTAATGTGGGTGATGCAAACAAAATTTGTCCTGTGGTCATGACTGAATAGCCACTTCACAGTTTTCCAGTCTCCAGATATTTTCAGTTCTCCACTCCCTTGCTACATCTGCAAAATGTCAGCCATCATAAGTAACACTGTATAACTCATTTGAGCAGAGTCTGTCTTTTAAAGAAAATCAGAGAGATGCACACTTCTTAGATTTTCTATACAACCGTGAAAATTTCACTTTCACCCCATGATACTCCTTAATTGCTGAAAATGCTAAATGAATTCTCTACGGCATGTTGGAGAAGCTAAAAATGATTGACGACCTGTTGTTGTCAAGGTGGGTAATTGTTTGGGGTTTTTTATTTATTTCAATGTGTTTAATCCTTCCTTCTAACTGTAGGCAACCATTGCTGTTCTTCATGATTCTTGGGCAAATGTCAACATGCAGCATGTGGACAACTGCAGTGATTTAAGAAATGCAAAAACAGCTAACTGTAGAATATATAATACTGTGAACAATTGCCAATATGTTTCTCTTTTTCATTTTAATTGAGAAATAAACATGTACTGTATGCCAGAATAGCTGGTGTTGACAGAAAACTGTTCAAAGTTAACATGTTAGTGGTTAGGATTTGTCTCAATCCCTGTGTACTGAAAAAGACAAGAAGGAACTCATTGGTTGAGTGCATAATGTAACTTCAAAACTCCACAGCGGCATTCATAGGATACCACAGGCAGTTACTCAAATGGTATCTGACAGTCTAGGAAGACATGGTAGTTCTACAGCTCAAGTGATGCAGGTTAACAAGCTTTTTCAAAGGAACAGGTTCATTCTGAAACTTTCTTCTGAACATTGCTAGGAAATACACTTTGCTATCTCTGTTATCTGGAAATGGCCAAGCAGTGCTTAAAGAAGACAACAAGTGAATTTGTGAGGGAAGGCAAGAAATAAAGAGACCATTCAAAAAAATTTAGGGTAAATTAGGGCAATATTGGCTAATGTTGAACAAATCTTCATGAAATAAAAATGTGTGATAATTTGATTTTCTAACAGGCTGCTAGGACTGATATTGTAGGCAAGCCACCCGGTGGTTTTTACTTGTTTTTATGTTGTTGTTTTTAAGATGAGGCAAATATGCCCCACCTTGTCCTACCTTCTCTAACCCATATCTCTTCAGATGAAGAGGTAAACATTATTGATTCATACCATCTTGGTAACACACAACTCCAGCAGCATGCTAGTCCCACCATTCACATGGACAACCACTCTAGATTGCTCACCCACTTATCTTCTTTAGAGCCAAGTTACATATTACATAACAGAAATGGGAAATTGGATACAACCAGCAGACAGGACCTTTATCTCCCCCATCTCACCTCCCATTGGCCATGTTTGACAGGTAGGAGGGGCCACCCACCTGCCAATCACCTGTACAAACAGCCATCTGATTGTTGGAGCTTCCAAAGTGTGGTGCATGGGGCTTTGTAGGTGCTGCCGATCAGCTGATTAGTGCTTGTGCAAATCACACAATCTCATTGAATACAGCTCTCTGAGAAGTGGCTGGCATGCAAAGTGATGAGCAACTCCTCCTTCACTCTCCTCCACAGTTTCCTGCCTTCTGCATGTGGCAGGACAAGAAAGATAAAAAAATAAAAGTGTAACCGTATGGTCCATACTGGCAAGAAATGTCAAGGAGTGGATTGTAAATCACAAACAAGTGGCAATAAGCATCCAAACACCAATTCTTGGCTGAGTGATTTGATGTGAACTCTGTGTGGATGTCACTTTTTCAAGAGACAATTTCCCTTGATTTCAAGGATAAAATATTCCAGCTTCCCTCCTTGTAGCATCCGATTGACTCTCTTCCCTTCAATGACAGTTACATACAAGTGATGGTGGCTTTGCTGTAGAGAATCTGTATTCTTTGAGATCCATTAGGATGAAATATTCTCTCCAAGTTATCAATATTTTACACGTTGAACATGGACTTAATGACATTCAATGGGATAAATGTGGGTTTTGCTCGAGGTTTTTTCCTCCCCTAAGCATGCTGTACACAACTGAGTAGGAAGTATTAAAAGTTTAAAGATTGCTATGGCAACTACTTCATTCTCTAGCAATTTCTTGGACCACATCGGAGTTGTGCATTCTACTGCTAGGAGACTGGAATGTCACAGTGTGAAACAAGGCAACTAATTCTCACCATACCCCTTCTTCTTCTGATATTGTGACTCGTGACTTCCTGACAGAGAGCACAACTGATTGGGTGGTATAATAAATGCAAAAATAAATATATAATAATAATAATAATAATAATAATAATAATAATAATAATAATAATAATAATATAATACTGTACATGTACTACACCTTCAGGTCAATTGATTTCTGATCAGTCTATTAGTCTGGCATTTGCCAGGAGTGAACTGGCAGTAAATCACACCATGCAAGTAGGAGTTAACTCTTTATTAGCAAGAATGCAATCTGCACAGTCTTAGCAGAGTGTCAGCCCTAATGAGCACAGCAGCTCGTCTCCAGTAGGTCTTGCCCCATGGATCAGTTGCTGAGACTGAATGTTCTCACCTCTCCAGGTTTTTCCCCCATGCAATCAGGGATCGCATTTGTGTGAAGCAAACCCCTCCTGCACCCTTTTCACACCTCTTCTGGTTCTGGGAGAGAAGTGGGGAAGGGAGCTTGTTGCAGCAGGATGGGGAAACACCAGTGGGGGAGATGAGGCATCCTGACTCATTTCTGCCTCTTGGCCTCCCTCCTCTCCTGCTTGAGCTTCTGCCTTGGATTCTGGACTTCTCTCTGTCATAGACTTTCACAGCTCACTAACCCCTGCTACCTCTTCAGCTTCTGACCTCTCCTCCCTCCAGTCTTCTCCCTCTTCTCCTCCTTTCCACTCACCACTGTTTCCTGCATCGCTATCCTCTACTACGTTCTTTGAATTTTGACATTGAAATGGAAACCATTTTAATTGACTACTGAAATTTGCTTTGTGTGAGAGAGATGTATCCCTAACTGTTCCTTGTCTCCCATTGTGATTAGTGTTTATTGTTCCTCAATGTCAGTAGGAATGGCAGAGGCAGCTATTAGTCAGGGTCTTGCAACAGGAAGACTAGGATTATAGGTTTCACTACAATTTGTCAGGAAAGATTTCAGATTTGGAGGTTTCTGCTGAAGTGAACATTTAAGGATTTTTGTGCAAGCATGGTTCTTTCCCATGGACTCAGAATTGCTCCCCCACACTAGACTGCCTACATCCTACATGGTTTCATTATGCAGATGCTCTCCCCAACTTGCATGTGACTGGGGAAACATCTAAAGGGCAACATTGTAGTTAACTCACAAATATACCTAAAATGACCTTGCAACTCTAAAGCAAGCAACTAATAAATTGAAAACAACAGCAGCAGCAGCAGCAGCAACAACAATATAAAGAAAACAATGCCATTTAGCTGAATGTGGGAGAAAGGATTCTAAGGCATTTGCTACGTGACCTCCAGGAAATAGGAAATCTTCATACGTTTTCACTGAAAACAGTCCTATTGTCAAAAATGCTTTCATATATTGCGGAAGTTACAACCAGTAAGGTACTCTATCTTCACAGCCTGAACTTTGTCCCAGCCTGAGCTTCCCAGAGAACCTCTCCTTCCACAAGCCTATTTCAAAGCAAACACCACAGGAGTCTGTTGTTCCCGTGCGGCCCACAGGCAAAAGTATGCAACCCATCATAGTTTGGATTGCTATGACTTCCTCTTCCTATGTTGGATTGTTTCTTTAGGGTATAGAGCCTTAAAGGGAAGGGAAGTGAAACAGATGGTTTTCATCCAAAAGCCTATGTCTTGGGATGTATATTCTTGATTTTACTATCCCATGGGATTCTGAGAAATATTGCTGTATATATGCAGGCAACTGTGAGAATGACGTTGGTTTCTTGTGGAGGTTATGGCAGCTGTTCCAAGGTAGCATTGAACATTCATTTTTGCAGGGGCTAATTATGTAGAGAGGAAATTGCTGGCTAGTCCACTGGGTTCCAGTGTCCTGTACAAATGTACATCTTCCCACAGTGCTTAGCTGAAAGCCTCCAGTAGAACTACCTATAAAGCATTAATTTTTATTTCCCCAGTCTAGGCACTTTCTTACTCTTGAGTGAATAATTCACTCTTTACATGGAGATAGCCAACAAGGTGGGTGCCTTTTCCATCTACTTCAAAATAGTTTTACAGTGGTACCCCAGGTTACATATGCTTCAGGTTACATATGCTTCAGATTACAGACTCCGCTAACCCAGAAATAGTGCTTCAGGTTAAGAACTTTGCTTCAGGATGAGAACAGAAATTGTGCTCCGGCGGCGCGACAGCGGCAGGAGGCCCCATTAGCTAAAGTGATGCTTCAGGTTAAGAACAGTTTCAGGTTAAGTACGGACCTCCAAAATGAATTAAGTAATTAACCCGAGGTACCACTGTATTGTAAAGCAAGTGCAAAGGCAGATCTTCCTGCTCACATGCTATAGTTTCATAACTTATCCTAGCTGAAGGCTGTTTCAAAGCTACTTTCCTCTAAGTTTTAAGTAAACAAAGCTGCAATCATATACACACTGGGAGTGTACTTCATTTAACTCAGTGGGATATTATCCTGAGTAAACAATGCATTGGATTGTGTTATAAGGAACATTTAAAGCCATTGATAGGAAATTATTGGTTGTAGATATAAGCTACAAAGCTTTAAATGCTGGAGAAACAGAAATAACTACTGGGTTAATTAGCATATCTAGAACTGTGATATAGTGAATGTAAAAAATGCATTCTGCTTTTTATTCTTAATCTCTGGATCCTTTAATATAATAAAATCAACATTTTTGGTTAGTTATTATTGCTTAGGCAATCAACAGGGCTACAACATTTAATAGGACTGGGTTTTTTTTAACTTGCGTGGCGATACCCGCCCCCTCCCACAGATGGAATAAATAAAGACACCGGACACCAGAATTCCAGTGCCAGCCCATTGGCTGGCTCTGCTGGAAATGAATACTAATGGGGATCCCTGAGTCCCACGGGGCTGGCACCAGCCCCGCGAAAATGTGGATGGGAGTGTGAGCCCGCAACCCCCCCCTCCTTAGTTCGGGAGTGGCTTTCTCACAAGGGATCTGAGCGCGATTAAGCAGTTGAATGCTAGCTTCGTTGCTCCTTGAAAGCTCACTGTGCTCCTAATAACCATTCACCAAGAGATAATTTGGCCCTTAGTTTGCAACAAATATAGAATACGTCTGAACCCTATTCACCTTTGGAACCCCCAGTTGTACACGCATTTATGTAAAAATAAGACCTGTTGATTTTATTAATAGCATTTGGACCTGTATAGCAGAATTTCCTGTGGAATAGGCCTCTCGGCTGCTGCAGAGGAGGAAAAGGGGCGAGCCCGGGCTGCCCTGACCTTAAGTGCCTTCAGGTGGGCCCACCCCCAGCGCCAGCCCATTGGCTGGCGCTGCCGGAAATGAATACTAATGGGGATCCCTGAGTCCTGCGGGGCTGGCGCCAGCCCCGCAAAAATGTGGTGGCGTGAGCCCGCAACCCCCCCTCCTTAGTTCGGGAGTGGCTTTGTCAACTGAAAAAGTATCCCAATTAAATGGGGAGGAGGTTTTAAATTTTATTATTAATACATACATCTACAAAAATCAAAGTTGATAGCAGTGCACCATCTTTAAAGCAGTATTCCCTCTTCTTTATCACAGAGAAAGAATGCCTCTTCTAAAACCATGCCTACTATGACACAATTGTGCATCATCTAAAAACAAATAAAATATGTTTCTTATTTAGGGATGGATTATAAGCTTCAATTTTGTTTATATTTTAATGAGAAACTACCTAATGTTTGAAATGCTGAAATGTTTGAAAACTACCCAAATATGAAATGAAGCACAGCTATCGTTCAAGATTTACACTTCTCTGAATTTTGTGGTGCATTTCTCTAACCAAACAATGTGTCGCTAAAATGCATCTATTCCTGAAAATAACATACAAAATGCATTATACTAGGAAATGTTGCTTACAAAATATATACGTTTGTCAAAACTGCATAAAAATTTATTAGAAGAAATTCTAGTTAAAATGCAGGTGAATTTTCAAAAAAGTTTTTTTTAATGCAAATTGCTAAAGAAAAATTATGAAATGAAAGAAACCAAAATTGACAGATTTATAAATCCCTATTTTTATTTTAGAAATATCACTTGAAATATCACACACATTTTTTTACAGATTCATCAGTCTGTTAATTGAATAACAGCCCAATTCTATACATGTCTACTCAAAAATGTCACTGAGTTCAATGAGGCTTATTCCTATGCTAAGTTGGTATAGGACTGCAGCCATAATTAATCATCTGAATTTAATCCTGTTGTATCCCTAGTAATAAGCTACATCATTTTGACAATATAATATCACTTTGCTATATAGACTGTTTAGGATAGAGAACAGGTTTGAGGGCTTGTGTCTTTCAGATGGCAATTAGAATTTCCACAGCAGTGCCAGATATGGCTAAATATGTATATTGCTGGCAAGCAAAATCTCCACACAGTCCTGAAGAACCACACAATGCCCAAGATTATAGCAGAGCAAAAGGGAAGACACAACAGGATTGCTGTTTATAGATGGCTCCATGTGGTGAATATAATGTCTGGGCCAGCCAAAATTTAATAACAGAGTAGTAGCAACAGCAGCTGCACCAACAACAGAAAATTTAAGTGACAGAGAAAGGTCACCTGTAGCTGGGATGGTAGAAGACTTCTATTCTGAATCCATGAAGAACTGAAAACACAGACAATCACAGAGTTGGGAAAGGTCTTGAATTTCATGTAAAACATATCAGTATGATTTCATGGGAGAATCACAAATGGCAGGAATAAATATACACAGGCCTATTTAATAATAATCTGGTTGGTGAACATTTGTGAAGAAATGTCCACAGATAAAAAGCCCAAGAGAATTAGTGTTTTAAGTGCTTTGAACAGGAAGGTATTATATATAGGCTGAATGTTGTTGTTATTGTTATTATTCATTATTATTATTACTGTTTTATATAATATTTTCATCTACCTCCATCTTTATCCTCTTGTAAGGTGGATGAAGGTGATGCTGTGGTCTAAACCACTGAGCCTCTTGGGCTTGTCAATCAGAAGTTCAATGGTTTGAATCCCCATGACGGGGTGAGCTCCCGTTGCTCAGTCCCTGCTCCTGCCAACCTAGAAGTTCGAAAGCACCCCAAAATGTGCAAGTAGATTAATAGGTACCTCTCCAGTGGGAAGGTAAACGGTGTTTCCGTGCGCTGCTCTGGTTTCGCCAGAAGCGGCTTAGTCATACTGGCCACATGACCCAGAAAAACTGTCTGCGGACAAACATCTACTCCCTTGACCTATAAAGTGAGATGAGTGCCACAACCCCAGAGTCGTCTGTGACTGGACTTAACTGTCAGGGGTCCCTTTACCTTTATCTTTAAGGTGGGTTAGATGAAAGAGGGTGACTAGCCAAGAATGACAGAGTGATGAGCAGGGATTTGAACCCAGTTCTCCATTATAATGGTCACCATTGCACCACACTGGCATAATCACATATTTCCACTCTCTCTCCACCCGCTCTTCTTCTCCTTCTTGTAAATGTGTTCAGTGGCACATTTGCAACACACCCTTGTGCATGTACAGTTGCCTTTTTATTTTATCAAGAAGCCTGCCTTAGTCTGCAAAAGTGCCAATCAACAAGCATAATAGTGGCTTCCCAGGCCTTTGTGCATTCACAAAACTTGTGGAACGGACCAAATGTATGAAAAGTAATGCATTCTGAAGCCTATAAAGGACTGCCAAAGACTGCTCCACTTTCCTTCCTGCATGCATGAGCTTGCTGGTGGAGAATGGCTTGGAGATAAACCAGATATGGAACAGCAGAGGAAAGACACAACCAGGACTGGATTTAGGTTTGGTGAGGCCCTAAGCTACTGAAGATAATGGGGCCCTTTATATGTCCAGATGTCCTTTGTCAACAACAAATTGTTGCTGATTTTTGTGTTGAATATATGCTATATGATAGTTTATGGACTGAATAGGTATCTAAAGACATTTGCACATAACAAAATATGTATTTTATCGAAGTAATTGTTGAACTGAAATACAATTAAGAAGAAGTATATTAATAGTGAAATAATTATTACACTATTAAGGAGCCTACACAACACAAACACTGTTGCTGTATGTAGGTTTTATTTTATTTGTTTTTTATCTTATATTTTGGCAATGTACATCCAGGTTTTCTTCCCTTTAAATTTTTTTTGGGGCCCCCCAAGAGAGTGGGGCCCTAAGTTATAGCTTGTTTAGCTTATATGTAAATCTGGCACTGGACACAACTGTTGACAGTGAACCTTCAGAGTTTATACAGCTCAGCAGGAAGGGACAAGGTGCAGCAGTGAGGGTCTGACGAGGGTTCTGGCTGATCCATCAGGGGAAGGCATTCAAGGGGCTACAGAGTGAGGTGGGAGGCAATGCATGGCTCCCTAGTAAGGAACTGCTGACGGGTATTCCCTGGTGGAAGAGTGTGTGATGTAATGGCTACTTGTGTTTAGAATATTTGTAACTGGGGGCATGGACACTGGGCCTTTGACATGTCCTGCACAAGTAAGCCCAACATAAACAAGATATATCTGCTGTAAAACACTTTGAGCACAACTCTCTTTCTCTAGGTTTAGTTCTGCTTTAGTTGGATATTGCTATATGTTGTACTTTCTTCTTTAAAGCTTTAGCCAGATTTCACAGTATGCTTTTGGGGTGCACATGAAACAGTGCATGAAATAATCTGTCACCTCTTCTCAGCAGGCCATTATTTGCAGTCTTCTGTGCCAGCTGAAAATTGGATCTGCCACTCGCGCAAACTGAAATATTAACATGTCCTCCTCTGATAGCCCTTCACCCTCCCTGTCTTAATTTGGCCAGAGCATATAAAATAGATTCAGTGCTGAACACATTGAAAACAATTTGTGCTGAGGCTAAGGTATCTGAATTAAACTGCAAAGATCTGTAGCAGCAATGCAAAACCAGTGGCCCTCTAGATGCTGAACTCTGATCAACCTTGACTGGCTATTCTGGGTGGGGCTGATGGGAGCTGGAATCCAACAGAATCTAGACGATAACAGGTTCCTTGTCCCTAATCTGCGGCTTCTTTTCTAGCCTTATTGGAGTTCACCGATTGGGTCTGCGTTGCTCTGGAACAGGAGGAAAGAAGTCAAATGACACCGAGGTTGGTTCAAAGAAAGAGTTTATTCTGTTCTCCGGATAGCAGAAGGCACTTGCGTGATCAAGTCCACAGCAAGTCCAAAGAAATGACAAGTTTCATGCAGTATATATATCCTCCAGGCACCCTCTCCTTCCTTCCCATATAAATCCATCCACGTCAGCCTATGTACGCAGGTTGACATCACATGTGTCCTTGCTCTGGTATTCTTAACCATAAAAGGGAATTCCTTCCTGTACTTCTGACCATAAAAGGATCTTCCTCTTCTTACTCTTATCTTGGAGGAAGAGGTGTCATCTCCGAGAACACGCTTCTGGCTTTGTTCCGGACTTAGGTCTGTGCGTCTTTTGTGGTCAGCACATAAGATAAGGCACGGATGTGTCTTCTCTGTTCTGCTGGTGCAGTCAGGGTCATTCCTGCCATCACAAACTGATAAAGGAGAAGGCTCTGAGCACAGCCGGGTTTTTGTTTATACATTGACTCAGAGCTCAAGTTTATGGATTTTAGCTAAGGAAAAATAGGGATTTTGGTGCAGTTTCAAACTGCCTGCACAGTCAGTTTTGGGTTTGGGAAACCCAGTCCTTCACTTAAAAAAAATAGAAAATTGTAATTGCAGAATTGAACCATTAAGAATTCATCCGCATACTATTTTAAAAATGCATACTAAAAGTACACTAAGTTTCATGCTACCTTTTTAAAAACTGAAGTTTCCAGTACATGAATGAAGGCCATTTTCATGCCAAGGGCCACATTTCCTGATACACAACCTTCTGGAGGCCACATGCCAGTGGTAGGTGGGGACAGAGGCAAAAGTGGGTTGAGCAACAGGTGTAGATCTTACCTTTCTATATTTTTGCTATTTTAGTCAGAGGTTTCTATGTATTCCCACAACCCATGATTCATCCAAGCAAGGAAGAAGCATTACCACATTTCAAGGACATATTCTGTCTGAATTCTGGAATGTACTTGCTAAGTACCATAAACTGGTCAAGATAGATTTCTTAAGAAGAATGTTTCACCTTGATAAACAACTTTTTCTGTGTTTAGCAAAATTTTGGGTCCTCATCTCAAATCTTTCACTTATAATATTTACCACTATTATTTAAATGGATTCAAAAAGCCAGAGGAAATTACAGGGGTCTTGCTTTTCTGATTTATTTGAGTATCTGTTGTTCCATCTTTAAGCTTTAAGCTATTAGCTATTTATGGCAGTTATTTAAATAAAGCCCAATTTCTTTCCAACATGAGCTCAGTGCCAGATTGACACTTCCTCTGGTGGAGATTCTTCCCACAAGAAAGATACTCACTGGCAGATGGAGGATTTCAGGAGAGCAAGCTGCTGAAGCAAGCAGACCAGCCAAGGGGAGTTGCATTCTCTGTGTGTACTTGTTTGTATCTGTTTGTGTGTCTTTGTGAAGCTCTCAATTACGTTTGGCATGAGACTGAGGAGACAGCAAAATTCTCACTGAAAGGGCGAAGTTCTTCAGAAGTTTCAGGTGGGCTTATTATGGGGACAGTAGTCCTTGAGGTTGTGGTGTGTGCTTTTAAACCAACTAATCGTATACAGTTGTACCTCGGGTTACATACGCTTCAGATTACAGACGCTTCAGGTTACAGACTCCGTTAACCCAGAAATATTACCTCGGGTTAAGAACTTTGCTTCAGGGTGAGAACAGAAATCGTGCTCCAGCGGCGTGGTAGCAGTGGGAGGCCCAATTAGCTAAAGTGGTGCTTCAGGTTAAGAACAGTTTCAGGTTAAGAACGGACCTCCAGAACGAATTAAGTACTTAACCCGAGGTACCACTGTATTACCAGAGGAAGCAGTATAGGGCTGAAAAACCCAAAGGAAAGTGAATGTGCTATGACAGAAGTTAGGGGTAATGAATCCAGGCATAGGTGTCATCTCTGGGGGGCCCTGGGGGCCAAGGCACCCACAAAATTTTCTCTGTGGGTGCCTAGCCAAGCGACCCAAGATGGTGAGTTCATGACTTCACGTAGCACACTGGGCCCAACAGGCAAAACACATGTATACACCATTAGATATACCCACTTTCAGAGTACTAATTACTATATTTTTTTTATTAAATTGCTTTATACACAGCTGTGTAAGCATCTGCATGTATCCGAGGAAAAACACATTTATTTCATATGCAATAGTCCTTTTAAATGATCTGCAAATGAAAGTTGTTGTTAATTCAAGTTCACCTTACCTTCTAGCTTTCTTTAATGCTACAATCACTCTTCAAACTATCTGCGGAACAGTTGTTTCAAAATGAAAACTCCCCCCTCCTTTTTTCATCCTACACATTTCATAAAGTTTCTTTGTTAAAATAAAACGTTGCCTTCTTAGTTGCAACAGTCTTGAAAACTATTACCATTTCTACTCCAGGCATGATCCTGGGATTTAAAACACAGCAGCTATGCGGTTTAAAATAAGGTCAAAGAATCAGATGACCTTAACTTTTAACTATTAATCTTCAGAGTGGTGATCTCCTGCTATAAAACTGCATGGGCCTTATTGAATTCCTTGCAAAGCCTCAGTCTCCAGCTTTGGTCTCGGAGGGCGGAGTTTCTTTCTGCAGAGTATTAGCCGTATGGCATTAAATAACTGACTTCCTTTTCATTGTTTAGATTAACTGAGCTGTAGTAAGGTCTAAGCATGGAGCGGCTTGGAAGCTGCATTATATTCAGCTCTTGGATCTCGTAGCAGTCCCATGTGAACCATCTGTAAATGATCAGATTGCTGCAAGGAGCCGAACACTGCCTAAACAAAACCTCATCCACAGCTCTCTTTTTGTTCTGCTTCTTGAGTCCCACTTCCTGTCATAAACAAAACCACATACCAGATTTAAATGTATGGAAAATTGTGAAAAATGCAGCCACCTATGAATTTCAGCTGTTATTAAAGGGAGGGAGAGATTGTAAACAAATAATTTTTCTGACATTCCCAGGACATCTAGCACACATAGTTTGACTGCTTCAAAGGCATTTCTTCTTGGCAAACTGCAAGAACCATGAAAACAGATACAAGGCTATTAGTGAACATATTCTTAAACTGGATAGTTTACAAATTCTAAAGTTTGGTGTGGAACTTAATGGGATATAGGACATGCATGAGAAACTTGCCTATGCCAAACACTTGGGACCTTACTTGGTCATCTTGCTAGTGCATGTGGCATTAGAATGCCATGCTAATGGTGTTCTATATGAAAGTTATTGAAAGAGTCCTGTTTAAATTGATGCACAGAATGGTGTTCATCTGGTGCCAAAAAGCACCAGACATGCCTCCTTAGGAAGAGCATTTCAAATCCATAGAAAAGGCTCTATTACATACCTCTGCTAACAAAGCTACTTCAAGCATAGTCTCTCCAGAATATCTTAAGATGTGACCAGGCTGGTGTGTAGGAATGTTGCCATGTATGAAGCAGCCTTCAACCTCCTTTTCTTGCAGCTACAGAGGTGGAGTGTCAAATCACCAGTTTTCTGCATTTAGTTTATCTAACCTAGTCACAAAAATCAGCTTTCATGTATATTCCTGATTCCCTCCATCTGAAAAGCTAAGCCTTATATGCAACTAGGTCAAACCCATAGTAAACCCATTGAAATCTATGGGCATGGGTAACTTAAATCTATTGATTTTGATGGGTCTGCACTTAGATACCACACTAAATCTTATGGTTGAAATGTTTACTAATTATGCTAGTATATAAAGCATCTTGTAATTGTCTTCTAATTGCTTTTTCTTGCTCCTGCCATTGACATTTGCTAATGGTAGTGATGTGTTATTGCTTCCTTATATGGCACAAGTAATAGATCACAAGACTTGTTAACTGCATTTTAAGACACGTTTGCCTAAGTACACAATAATTCACTTCAAGGCGGCTTAATGTGCACCTTTGGGCAAAAGAACGCTCTCTAAACTTTTGATAGGTATGCAAAATGGCTTTACTTAGATTGTATCACTGCCAGAGCAAACGTGGGAACAGTCACCTTTCAGCTGAGGTTACAGCAGCAACTAAATAAGAAAGAAAAGCAAGAAAGACAGATGAGGGAATACTAAGAAAATCAGAAAATGAAAAGAAGCTCTTTGAAAAGCCACATGGAGAAAACAAGAAAAAATGGATTTAATATTTAAGTTTGAAGCATACATCCTCCTTGAAGCGTAGGTAAGAGGGGAATCGAGGTAATAATCAAAGAACTACTTCTCGGCCTCCATTGCCTCCGCTAGCTCTTGCCCGGCGCAATTATTTAGTATAATTATGTCTTTAACGTCCCTTGAAGGACAGCTAAATTTAAATAACAATTCGACACATAGCTGCGAGGCATTTGTGAGCTTTTTTGCGGAGAAGGTCCTGTTGCTCCGCCATGACCTCCCTGCCAATTTGGATACAATGAAGGAACTGGAGGCCCCTCGACTGTCCTCGGGTCCAGTATTGGACCACTTTGACCGGATATCCCCAGCCGATGTGGACAGACTCCTCCAAGCTGGAAAGCCCACCACTTGTCCTCTTGACCCGTGCCCGTCCTGGCTGATTAGAGCATGTCCAGACGAGGTGCGGGCCCCCCTGGGTGATATCAATTTGTCCCTTGGCACCGGGATATTCCCAGGGGAACTGAAGGAGGCAGTGGTGCATCCGCTCTTAAAGAAAACATCATTAGATCCTTTAGATCTATCCAATTACCGCCCAGTTTCGAATCTTCCATTCCTGGGTAAGGTGATTGAGAGAGCGGTTGCTGAACAGCTTGGTAGGTTTCTGGATGAAACATCTGCTCTCGATCCATTCCAGTCCGGCTTCCGCGCTGGTCATGGGACCGAGACAGCTCTGGTCGCCCTAACAGATGATCTCCGTAGGCAGCTGGATCGAGGCGGGTCGGGGCTGCTAATTCTTCTAGACCTGTCAGCAGCCTTCGACATGGTCGATCACGAACTTCTGGACCACCGCCTTGCCGACGTGGGGATCCAGGGCACAGCCCTTCAATGGCTGCGCTCATTTCTCTCCGGTCAGGGACAGAGGGTGTCGCTTGGGGGGGGAATTGTCATCGCACCACTCCTTGGTGTGTGGAGTGCCTCAGGGTGCGATTCTCTCCCCGATGCTTTTTAACATCTTTATGCGCCCCCTCACCCAGCTTGTCCGGAGTTTTGGGCTGGGCTGCCATCAGTATGCCGATGACACCCAACTCTATCTGTTGATGGATGGCCATCCTGACTCGGCCCCAGATACACTGACCAGATGTCTGAAAGCTGTGGCTGGATGGTTACGTGGGAGCTGGTTGAAGTTAAATCCTTCGAAGACAGAGGTCCTCTGGCTGGGACGGAGCGATATGGGATTGAGGGGGCAACTCCCATCTCATGCGGGGGTGCAATTAGTGCCAGCATCGTCCGTTAAGAGTTTGGGTGTAATCTTCGATACCTCCCTCTCTATGGAGGCGCAGATTACAGCTATAACAAAGGCGGCATTTTTTCATCTCCGCCAAGCTAAGCAGTTGGCCCCTTATCTCTCTCGCCCTGACCTAGCCACTGTGATCCACACGACGGTCACCTCCAGACTGGATTATTGTAACTCGCTCTACGTGGGGCTGCCCTTGAGACTGACCCAGAAACTCCAGCGGGTGCAGAATGCCGCGGCGAGACTCCTTATGGGGTCTTCGCTGCGAGATCATATCCATCCAGTACTATACCAGCTGCACTGGCTCCCGGTGGAGTACAGGATCAGGTTTAAGGTGCTGGTTTTAACCGTTAAAGCCCTATACGGCCTAGGACCCTCGTACCTACAGGACCGCCTCTCCTGGTATGTCCCACAGAGAAATTTACGGTCTGCAAATAAAAACACCCTAAAGATCCCAGGCCACAGAGAGGTTAGGTTGGCCTCAACTAGAGCCAGGGCTTTCTCGGCCACGGCTGCAATCTCACCAGAATGCTCTGTCACAAGAGACTAGGGCCCTGCAGGACCTGACATCCTTCTGCAGGGCCTGCAAGACAGAGCTGTTCCACCAGGCCTTTTGTCAGGGCGCAGCCTGAGCCCCTCCTCTGGCAATCTGCACAAAATTTTGCTTGATGGTTGCCATTAATTTGATTTTAATTTGATTTAATTAATTTTATAATGAGTGTTTTAGAATGTTGGATTATTTTGATTGTTGTTAGCTGCCCTGAGCCCAGCTTCGGCTGGGGAGGGCGGGATATAAATAAAATTTATTATTATTTATTATTTATTATAACTAGAAGCTAAAAAGGCTTTGATCCTGTAATCAAGGTTGCCCAAGTCTGAGTCCAGTCATTGGGCTGAAATAGGTTCCCCACCCCTGTAACAGTGAATGCAATGTGGGACTCTATTTCCTTCCACTATGTATATTTGCAATTAAACAGACACAATGAATTCACCATGAGATGAATTGGCCACTACTGTATGTTCCCTGCTCTGGTAGCTTCCATACTGGATTATTGTAATGACCGCTTCCACATAAAATGGGGGGGGGGTGAGTTTGCATGGTCCCGTGCAGCCCCCCCCCCCCGGATCCCAGTGTGGCTCCTGGTAGTTCGGGCTGGCTTCATCCTCCCCAGGCTAGGTACCTTGAGGTCTCCGCCTACCTCAGCCAATCACCCAATCCCGCCTGGGGAGGCATTGCCAGGGGATCAGCCAGGTAAGAGGGGGACCGCCCTGCCCACACAACAGAAGGTGACTCTTACTTGCGAAGTGTCAGTTGGCTCCAGAGCTTCTCCCACCCTGCCATCCTTCAGTTAAGTCTTCTTTTGCAGGTTAACCTCTTCTCCACAGATACGCAGGCACTGCTACATCAGGGTCACTGTTGAAGGGCCAGAAAGGAATTTTCCTGCATTGGCAGGTTTTGCCTTTCCCGTAGCAAAATGTCACAATTTTGGCGGTTTCAGGCCTTGGGCAGAATCCTTTAGTCTATCTTCCTAAATGGGGGGGGG
Organism: Podarcis vaucheri; assembly: GCF_965113315.1. Lineage (NCBI taxonomy): Eukaryota > Metazoa > Chordata > Lepidosauria > Squamata > Lacertidae > Podarcis > Podarcis vaucheri. The sequence goes on from NC_138767.1 coordinate 35,726,239, forward strand.
CATGAAGCAGTGACCCACACCACCCTTGGGGGTGTGTGATCACAGGGTTCCCCATTAAAAGGGTTGTTTGAGGGGAGGCATTGGCCATACACCGAGATGTTGTCATTGCTCTCCCCTCCAATGGTGGCGAAATGGGGGGCAGGCTCTCTGCTTGAACATATGTTCTCTAGAGCCAGCCCAATCCCCACACATTCTGGATAACCCTGATGTCTCCCAGATCCCCGGCTGGGGACTGGGAAGGATAAATGCCCAGTGCCTGAGCCAAGGTCTCCCCACATCTGAAACTTAATAAAGTTGTGGCCAGTTTTAATCCCATAGCACATTGTCTTGTGTCATTATTCCCCTCGGGAGTCGCCTGGGGTTGGGGGGACTCAGCCTTTCCACGCAATGTCCTTTACCTGGGGCCACCCTTGAGGATGACATGGAAACTTCAATTGCTCCAAAATGCAGTGGCCAGGCCACTGGCTAGGGTATCTTTCAGGCCTGATATAACCTGTTTTAAAACAGGTGCACTGGTTGCCAGTTTATGTTTAGGGCCATCTTATTGCTATAATTTTAAGTTGGTTTAAACTGTTTTTAGCATTGTCTCTTAACTGCAGTTACCCACCCTGGGACTTTAGGGTAAAGGGCTGATAATAAACAGAGTTGATAATGATTATGGTTATGGTAATGATATGTTGTATTCTCTAGCTTCATAAACTCAATCAAAGAGTGTTGTGCTAGATGCTATTCATGGGCTTCTCATTCCTTGAAGAACCAGGATGTACCTAACTATGTATTTATGAAGTTAAATAATTGGGTTTGTTTGGAATTACAGTTGATCTAGGAATCCATATGTTATTTAATCCACCAGTGGCTGCACATCAGCAAAACTCATTTTCCAAAGTAAATTCCCATTTTGCGACCTCATTTTTTTTAAAAAAAAAGGGGAAAGGGAAAACATATCAGACTTTGCTTTCCACTCACTCAAAAAGCTAATTACTAGCTCCAACTACTGCTTGACAGTCATGAGTCCAGCTGAGGTTTAGGAAGACTCCGAAGAGGAAATCTGCAAGTGCTTTGAAGGGGGAGCATGTTGAGCGGTTCCTGAGTTACATCTTCGTTGGCAAGAGATTAGGGCTGTGTCTCTGAATCAGCCCAGTGTGCTGTGTGAATGTTGCTAGTTTATCAGCAAATCCCGAGTGGAAACTGCAATGGTAACAAAATCCACTTTCCCTCCATAATGACGTGAGCTTTTCGATAGTGAAGGGTAATCCTGCCCAAATCTCAGGCCTCGGCTCCTACACTGCAGGAGCGTCCTTGTCAGAGTTAGTTAGCTGTCAAACGAAAGGCTGGGCAAAGAGAGGGAGGGAGCGAGAAGCTGAAGGAAGGCATGTTATTTGAGAGGCGCCCTGGCTCCAAGGTGGTTGTTTACAGAGTTGCACTGTTTCCCTGCTCCAGGAAAATAGCTGAGTTGTCAACATGTATCCACACAACATCATCATCTCTGCAAACTTCGATGTCCTTGATTAGAAGAAGGAATGGTTTACTGTAAAATGGGGAAAACCAACCCACTGTTTTCTTCTCCTGTAAACACACCCTGCTTAGACTGCATCAGCGTTTCTGTAATAAGGTATCTGCCAGGCAGCAGCAAAGGAGCCTGGCAGACAATTAACTGTTAGAGAAGGACTTATCCACCTATGAAGCCATAAGAAGGCGCATCAGCAGCGGCACTAGCAATTTATGGCAAGCAGTGGGTTTGCTGCCATAGGAATTACCATATAATCAAGGAACCAAACATAAAATATTCCTCTTACAGGGGCTATGTAAGCAGTGTTTCCTTTAGCTAACTATGTAAGGGATTAGGTATTTCCCTTAGGGAAAGTTTAAAATTTCTCCAGACCTGAGGAGAATGCAAGTGCTTCACTGAACTTTCCTTTGAATGCAAAATGGTCCTTGATCTTAAATTCATCTCTCTGTAGGCTTCCCTAAGGGCCTAACTACACAGTACACACGAATGTATGTAACTAAACCCAACAGACTCCAGTTTTCAGGAAATAGTCACTCTAGACAGGGTAGAGAAGGAGTTCAGGAAGGGATAAGTTATTTAACACTTTCCCTGCTTGTTACTTTTCCCAATATTTTGCTTATGACTTAGTATTAATAGCAGCATGCATTGTGCTTTACATAGTGCAAGAGGGCAGGTCCCTGCCCTGAAGAGCTTGCAATCTAAACTTTTACACAGGGGAAGCAATAGAGGAAGTGGGGAGGAGAGATGAATAAATTGGGGAAAACAAATGGGTCACATGACAAAATGGTGCAGTGTTCAATGTTTCTGTTTAGAGTTCCAGTCAGCCAGCCATGCCCTTTTCAGGGGCATCCATTCCATTTTCCCACCCCCAGCTTCTCTAGTCCACACCCCAAAAGCAGTCTTTATCCAGAAGCCTTATCACCACTCTTTCTAAATGCATCCCTAGCACTTTAATTCTGGAATTTCCATTTTCCAAAGAAAATGTGCAAAGCAAAAGCATAAGTGTTCAAGACCAAAACAACAACAACAAAAAAAAAACTATGGTGGTCTGTATTTGCTGACCTTAGTACAGTGGTACCTCAGGTTACATACGCTTCAGGTTACAGACTCCGCTAACCCAGAAATAGTACCTCGGGTTAAGAACTTTGCTTCAGGATGAGAACAGAAATCGTGCAGCAGTGGCACGGCAGCAGTGGAAGGCCCCATTAGCAAAAGTGGTGCTTCAGGTTAAGAACAGTTTCAGGTTAAGAACGGACCTCCGGAACAAATTAAATATGTAACCAGAGGTACCACTGTACTGTTGAACAAGGTCGCTCTTATCAAGTGTTCTCTAGTGTAAGAAGTGGAGAAAATGTAAACAGCTTTCTTTCCACATGACTTCTTAATTAAAACAACCAAAGACACATTATGATGTGACATACTTGGAACACTGACAGAGGAAGCTCCATAGCTGGGGAACAGCCATTATTGGTTGACTTGATAGCATAACTTAAGGCTTAAGAACTCTACACTGGATATAAACACACAGAACCCCCTTCTGCACTGTCCACCCTTGCACTTCTCATGTGGATTCCACTGGTATGTGCAGTGTCCTGAAAATGGCACTGCATAGATTATTTACAGCCAATCAAAGAACCAATGGGCCTTTAACTGGCTGTAAATTACACTGAGAGCATCATTTTTATGGGGACTGTGAGGCTTGACGTTCAACCCCATGATACCTGGAGGCAAAAGAAGGTGCTCACATCACTGGGCAGAATGACATTCATTTATCATACCAGTTCCTAATTTCAGTTGCACAGAAGAGAGTGGAACTTCTTAACAAACCCACATGACTACTCTTATCTATTGGACAGATCACTCAGAAAGAAATAAAAAAGGGAATAGCCTATCTGAAATATTTTTCAAATATGTATGCACTGTACTTCTACTAAAATGTAATGAATAATGCAGATTGACTGTTATTTATATGGAACGGTTCCCATAATACTCTTCAGCCAAAGGTTTTCAAGTGATGGGGAAGAAAAATTAACAAATATTGAAGAACCATGTGGTCTTTAAGGAAACGCACCAAAAACAGCTCTCTTATGCGTTTTAAGAAATAGCTGATGTCAGTATCTTGCCTGCATAGGGGTGTTACCTAAGGCAAAGTTTGTACTGGGGAGCCGGGTAGGCTTTTGCATCACCTCTGGGTTCCTGTAAGCCACATAACCTGAGATATGTGAACAGCAAACATAATTGCACAATCCCACAGAAATACATTAACCCACCCATAGGTCCAAAGGGCAATTAGATTCCTGGGCCTTGTAAGGTTTTAACATCTCAGGCCAGATGAGATATTCTGAGAAAGATTGCTGACAGCATGGCATAGATCTCACTCTGAGGTGACTTAAAATGTATTGTTTCTTGTGTCTTGGAAATTTCAAAGAATACAGTTCTGAAGGCACTGTTAAGCTTAGCAGAGACCTCAGGGTGGGGGTCTATCAGGAGGTGATGTGGGTTTGGGATAAAGGGATTCAAAGTAAATGAAAAGGATGTCTATGGAAAATATAGGTCATGTTTCCAGGTCTTTCCGGATATTTTTTCCTCCCTGTTAAATCCAAACTTGATCTGTGTGGAAGTAAAGGTCATTTTTGTTAGCTTCTGATACTACTGTCAACTTGCATCTCCTACCTAGGAATGTAACTTGCTTAGACATATAGTAGGCAGCACGTACAATTCACTAGCAAGCACCATTTATCATTACCAATGTTTCAGTCTAAACAGCAAAGCTCAAATTGTGCAGGGGTGCTAACAATTAAAGTTAATTTTGATGGCAGGATCAGCCCACGCATCAACAAATTGGTACAATATTTGGGTTTGTTTGTTTTTAATGCAGTGTAATAAGTAGGGATGGTCTGAGACTAGCTAGCAAAGTTCACTTGTGGTCTTAAATCCAATGATATTTTCCATCCAAATTCTCATCTACTTCACTTTCTCCTGGTCAATTTCCCCTGAAGTATAATTTCCACTGTTCTTCTTAGACCACTGTGGGCAGATAGATCTACTGGTAGATTGCTAGCTGATTTGAAGTAGATTGGGAAGGGTTTTTGACACCCAGTAGTTCAGCAATAGCTGAAGAGCTGCTGAAATGAAATAAGGAGTAGACTTTTTTGTGAAATCCTGGGAGTTCAATTCATTGCATTTCTGGTATTGATAACTGCTCTCTAGCTCAGAATGTACTCAGATGCCCCACTCCTCTTCTCAGTCTCTTCTATTTAATTCAGACCCAGTTTCCTTGTGGCATCAACACCTTGGCAAGATCCACTGCACATGCCTAGATGGGACCCCCCCCCCTTAGAAAAACATTTCAGGTGCTCAGTACTGGGCAGCTACCTAACCACCATTTTATTTTCCCACAGTGCCCCCATATGATGGTATGTCAGGGCACTGTGGGAATGAGTGAGAGCACCAATCAGAGGAAGAGTGCCACCAGCAGTACCCACTAGGGGCACCAGAGGGCTATATGGCAAGGTCCCATTTCACTCCAGATGTTTCCCATTTCACTCCAGATATTTATAGTACTTTGGACTGAACAAAACTGGCCTGATCCAGCTAGATATCATATCAAGCTTCTGACCACAGAAGCAGGCTTCTACGTATCTATCCCTACCTGAATGAGGAACTGTGGACAGAAACATGTACTCTGTGTGTGCAGCAGCTCCCTGATACTTCACATGGACTTCTGCATTTAGAGCTATTAAAAATATATATGTTGCCAATCAGCAAGAGTGAGTGGACTAGATCCAGTCCACCTCTGCTACCTCTTCTCTGCCAAACAACTGATATCTTAGCTATTTTAAAAGAGCTACATGTGCCTGCCCAGCCTCAGTAGCTCTAAGCATATTTCTTTTGATCCAAACAAACAGATAAATCATGGGTCACCAATGAAGTGCCCAGAGATGTACATCGGGCTCCCAGAGGCTTCCCTGATTTCTGCAGAGTCTCATTACCCCTGTCCCTCCCTCTGCAGAAAGAAGGCAGGATTACCCAACAAAAGGCTTTTTCCTCAGTTGTGACACTTTGGGGGGGGGGTTGGGGGGAATGGGTGTTTCAGCCCATGATGGGAGAGTTGGAGGATGTGTGAGGTGTTCACAACGGTTCCTCTGGTTTGCAAATGTGCCCATGGCCCCTTAAAGGCTGAGTTTTCCTGATATAGATAGATGAAATGCTTAGCTATCATTTAAATCCTTGCTCAAATCAGGCAAGTATTTATCTTAACCACTTCTCGCATTATTTTTTTAAAGCCGACACATGACCAGTTTCTCCGACACTTATCTGAAGCTCTCCTGACTGCTCTTCTTCAAAGGGAGAAGGTCCAAGAGCTGTTCTTGTAGAAAATTCACATTAAAGAGAAAAGAGTGAAAACCCCAGCAGCAAAATGGCCAAAGGTAGTTTTGAGATAAACAGATGACAGCTCTTTTCTCTTTTTCCTAGGTGGTATGATGAACAAGTTAACAGGCCAGTTCATAGCTTTGTTTACCCCTTAAGCTGAATGTGAACTTTTATCTACAGATTTAAAACACGGGCATTTTTCATTTAAAAACAACAACACTGTATTCTGCTGGAAACTTCAGTTAAGGAAGGGTATTTATTACATCTGCCTTAACATCAGCATGATGCATGTATGCTTAGTTCTTCTTGGCAGATGTTAAAACAGTGATGGGCTTGGCGTTAATATGGAGAAAAGCTCCAGGTTCATGCTGCTGTGTCTGGACAAGCTTTGGATAGTTTGGTTATGTCAAGGGAGCAAAGGATGTCTGCTTAGCAGTCAATTTGCTCCTTTTTAAGTACTTGAGCTTGTTAAAAGTTGGCCTGGGAACCAAACTAATATGATATTACTATCAAATATAACTTCATTATATCCAATATATACAAGAGAAATTTTCTTGGCAGTAGATGTCAGTCCTGATGCTGATTTAACATTTGTATCACACTCTTCTACAAATGACTATCAAGTGAGTCTTACAAAAAAAGGAGGGGGAACCTACACCATGTTAAAGAAAATGGACAATTTGAAAACCACACAATTAAAAGCAGCCATTAAAAAGGAGATAATTGAAAAACAACAGCATTTGAAAGCCATCTTGAATAAAAATGTTTTCATTCTCTATCTGAAAGAGAACAAAGAGGGAGTCAGGTCAATCCTCCATAGGGAGGGCATTCCAGAACTTTAGTGATACTGGCAGTCCTGGAATAAGCAAAGAGAGATTGCAATTTTAGTTACCAGGTGTCTAAATTTTTCAAAGATGCTACCTCTGAAAACAAGGGATGCGGGTGGCGCTGTGGTCTAAACCACAGAGCCTAGGGCTTGCCGATCAGAAGTTCAGCGGTTTGAATCCCCGCGAAGGAGTGAGCTCCCGTTGCTTGGTCCCAGCTCCTGCCAACCTAGCAGTTCGAAAGCATGCCCAAAAGTGCAAGTAGATAAATAGGTACCACTCCGGCAGGAAGGTAAACAGTGTTTCTGTGTGCTGCTCTGGTTCGCCAGAAACAGCTTAGTCATGCTGGTCACATGACTGTCTGCGGACAAACTCCGGCTCCCTCAGCCAATAAAGTGAGATGAGCGCCGCAACCCCAGAGTCATCTGCGACTGGACTTAACGGTCAGGGGTCCCTTTACCTTTTACTTCTGAAAACAGGACATCCGCTAACCTTGAATGTTCAGCAGATCTGCTTTGTTGCGTCATAGAAACCAAGAGGGTGGATATGGGGTTTACAGGTGGCCTCCCATCCAAGCACTGCTTAACTTCAGAGAGAAGGCTGCATTGTATACTAAGAGGCCATGCTGGGAAGCAGGTCCTATAAACTGCCTTGATGGAAGACCATCCAAAATCATATGAAAGTTGTTGTGAGTTCTTTGGAGAAAAAGAGCAGGATATAACACATAATAAACAAAAACCAATACAGTGGTACCTCGGGTTACATACACTTCAGGTTACAGATGCTTCAGGTTACAGACACCGCTAACCCAGAAATAGTACCTCGGGTTAAGAACTTTGCTTCAGGATGAGAACAGAAATTGTGCTCCAGTGGCATGGCTGCAGCAGGAGGCCCCATTAGCTAAAGTTGTACCTCAGGTTAAGAACAGTTTCAGGTGAAGAACGGACCTTCAGAACGAATTAAGTTCTTAACCCGAGGTACCACTGTACAGTAAAAGTAAGAAAAGAATTGAACTGCTTTAACACCTCTATTGTAACAAATCAACCACTGTTCTCCAGCGAGGTCTTGACAGCAGAGGTGGCATCTCAAATAATTGTTATACATTTAGTGTCTTCTTAACTTTCTGGTCTGTAATTAGTGATCTTCCAGCCCAGTGATCTTCCAGCTCACATCTTTGGCTTTAAAATGTTATTCATTACTTTGTTATATTTCCTGTTTCCTACTCTACTCTAATCTCAATCCAATAGCCTCCTAGTGCTATTGTATAATCCACTGAGAGTATAGTGCATTGAGAGGATATTGGCCAGATTCAGCTACCATGTTGCAGTAGCAGAAGCCAGTGCAAAGACCTGCTAGCTCAGTGGGGCTCCCCATCCCTTCTCTCTGTGAATGTTTCTTCATCTTCCACATATCCACTCTGGAGGGTTGGGAAAACCCGCAGAACAGGGGGGAGGGGAAAGGGAAGTTAATGTCATCTGGCAAAAAGAAATACTTGCACTGATTATCTCCTTAGCACTGCATCACACTGAATTCTGCCCAATGACTTTAATATGCTCCACCAGCATTTCCCATAACAGATTCCATTTTGAAGAGGTTCTACATCACGGGTGTCAAACACAAGGCCCGCGGGCCGAATCCGGCCCGCCAGACCTCATCATGTGGCCCGTGGCATCAAGGGCGAGGAAGCGAGCTTCTCGTCCATTTTACTGGTCCCGACCCAGATTTTAGGGTCCGTACTCCGGCGGAGGCTCTCTGCCTTTCTAAAAAGTGACCCATGCGAACAGCCTTCCCTGCCTGCTTGCAGACAGGGCTCCAACTGACGCACCCCGATGGCGCTGCCTACTGGCCGGTCCCGCAATTTTCGCCTGCCTCGCGGGCTGGGCAAAGAGGCTTTCTGCTCGCTTGGTCCAGTCCGGGGCTCGCTGCGGAAGAGGCGGTCCCACGAAGCCGAGCTCGGAGCCGGCTGCCTCCGCCCCTCGGAGCCTCCCAGGCGCGGCTGCTCGACGGGGCGGGGTCGCACGCGCGGCAACTTTTGGAGCCCAAGAGAGCCGTGGAGGCTGGCAGCGAGGGCAGGGAGCGAGAGCCACGCTGGGGATGCCACTCGCTCACTCACTCGGGCCACAAGGAGAGGTCACTGCGGCGCTGCAGCTGGCGAGGAGATGGCCGGGGGCGTGGGCGGCGGGGCCAGAGGCTGGCTGGGGGTCGCTCTGGTGGGTAAGTAGCGGGGCTGGCAGGCGGGGAAGGGAACGGCGGAGGCGGGTGGAGAGCGGGGACCAGGCGCAGATCCTTCCGCAGGCGGCGCGCCCCGGCTGGGCTGGGAGAGGCGAAGCTGCTGCCGGTTCAGCTGCGCAGAGTGGGGTGGAGGGAGGTGGGTGGGCGGTGTGCCACACCGCAAAGCAGGGGCGCCTCCCACCCCGAAGAGGACCGCGCCGGCATCTGGGCAGCTGGAGCAAAGTGGGAGCCTGCCAGCAACTTGGCTGCGGGAGCCTGGCTACGAAACACCATCCCCCTCCCCATGCCAACACATCGGCTTTCTCCGGGCCGGAGGACTTGGCGGATAGCCCCCTCCCCAGGAGCAACTGCAGCAGCTCGGGGCCCCAGCAGGACATCCTGGCCACCCGCGCCCGCAGTGCAGCTGGGGCTCCCTTGCAAGGAAGAAACTGCTGCTGTCCAAACTGCAGCTCTGTATCCTCCGACTCCTGAGTGCGGCAGCAGGGCGGGGGGAGGCAACATTTGCTTCTGCTCTGCTCTGTTGGGACAGGCTCCTGTCTCCTCCCCGTTGGAGCTCCAGTCTGCCTGGAAGCCCATCTCGTCATCTGTTTAAAAAATCATTATTATTTCTTCTTCTATTCTTATTTAAAATCGTACTGGAATAGGGTATATTAAATAGTGTATAGGTTCAAGACAAAACACACCAGTGCCTATGGAAAAATAACTTTGAAAAAGTCCTACAGATACAACCGGCCCTTTGAGGGTGACCAAACAGCTGATGCGGCCCCCGATGAATTTGAGTTTGACACCCCTGTTCTACATTCTCATATTTTACTGTATATTGAATACTATCCAATGCACAAAGACATGCATTTCCACTACTTTAATGGAGACAAGAATCAACATCCTTTCTCCCTTTTGAATTTGTCTCTGCAATTCAGGTGATATGCAAAACCTCACACATTCATTATCCTCACTTTTCCCCAGTCTTTAAAAAATTAGCGGATTCAGGCTTTGTTACTGGGGGGAAATTCCCTCACCCTCTTTAATTCATAGAGTACATTCATGGCATGCAGGAAGAATGCAAATAATGTGCCCTCTTCATAGATGCTCAGTCTCTGACGTCTGCTGTTAACAGGCTATCTGATAATGGTAGCTGGAATAAATGATGCTGGCTCGATGACCCAGTGATCTGACTTGGTGTAAATTGACTTCATGTGGTGAACCTGATTTATTAACACAATACACATAACACACTGGGATGGATGAATCCAACAATTTCAATTTCTCTCAGTTTCTTCTTTTTCCAGTGTTAAGTTCAGTTCTCCACTTTTCTAAATCAGAGTCTGATTCTTTTAAAGGGCCTTGTGAAAATTATTTGGCATTTCAGTGCACATATCACCTAATATACACATGTTTGTATGAAATTTTGCCTCGTATACAATTTTTTTACAGATACTTTCCCTAATATAATGCATTTTCATGCACACTTTTCACTAAGCTATCCATTATTGTGTATGTTATTTGGTCAGAGAACTGCATTGTGGTTTTTATATTGCAATTTTATGTTGAGAACTGCCCTGACATCTACAGATGAAGGGCACCATCCAAATTAAGAATTAATTAATTAATAATAATAAAATTTAGAAAAGTGAGAGTTTTGAAAGATAGCTGTGTTGCTGCTCACATAGTGCTTCAGAAATTACAAAATAGGTAGGTTCGCATTAAATTTTGAACAGGGACTGATGAAGGGGAACCTCTGGAAGGCCACAGGTTCCCCCCTCTCTGCTATAACCTCTTAATTGAAAAAAGTCAAAATAAATCTGAATAGACATGTACCTTGGGTTACAGACGCTTCAGGTTACAGACTCCACTAACCTCGGGTTAAGAACTTTGCTTCAGGATAAGAACAGAAATCGCACGGTGGTGGTGCAGCAGCAGCTGGAGGCCCCATTAGCTAAAGTGGTACTTCAGGTTAAGAACAGTTTCAGGTTAAGAACAGACCTCCAGAATGAATTAGGTTCTTAACCCAAGGTACCACTATATAAGATTGCACTATAAGATCACAATTCTATGCAACTTTACTCAGAGGTTAGTACCAGGGTGCTCACTTATTTTAAGGTATGTGTGCATAGGATTGCAGCCTAATCATCTTATCCCTCTGGAGTCTTATTAGCATCTTGACAGCGCCTGAAACTTGGATAGTTAGACGTATTTATCACTAGACTTGGATATGTCATTTGTGGCAAACTGTTACGAAGGGTCAGAGCCCTGGCTGAATTGACATGACTGATTTTAGGAAATAACAGAGACTCCCTTATGAAGAATAGATTCTTGCACTACTGCCCTGACACAACTACAGCACTCTTTTTTAGCATTGGATGTGGAGAATGAAATAAAGGTCTGAGAGCAACATTAACACAAGACCTTGACACACAGCAGTGTTCTGCAGGAATCCGCTTCCATCCCATGCATACCCCTCTGAAATGTTAGGAATCTTTTAATTGACTTGAAGAAATTTCTAGCATCCATTTTCAAAAGGAGGAATGCCCATTCTCCTTTGTTATTAGAAAAATTGCTTTTTGTAAAGGAAACTTCCTTATTCACATTCAAAACTATCATATAAAATGTACAGAGGACAATTGTCTGATTCCCCCCCCCCAAAAAAAAAACAACCACTACAAAATGGCCCTTCAGTATTAGGACTTTTAATATTATATTCTGGAATGAACCTGGTTTGAATAACAAACAAAATCTCTATGAAATACAAAGTCTAACACAAGCACTAATGGTCGTTCAGCTAGGCCATGCCTCAGGGTAGAATGAATTTAACCAAATTTCCAAGCACAAAAATTATGTCTCTGTGAATGACAAGCTGTCAGATTGACTGTTGCCTCAGACAGGCTGTCTGCATAGAGATTAAAGAGAGGAGGTCACACCCTGTCACTAAGTGAAAAATGCAGCATTAGTTGCTTGTCATTCTTTCTATTAATAATAAAACCACAAAACTGATTAGTAGGATCCAGTTTATGTTCCACCAAGTCAACGGCCAGGTGTGATAAAGCACATCATTAAAGGTGATCAGATTCAGCTGGATGCAAGCCAGCCTAACCAAACCACTAAGGGAATGTTGCAGAAGTTTTTTTTAAAAAAAATGTATGATTCCTAAAAACACACCATGGTCATGTATAGAGAATACAATTCAATTTTAAAATATTTCTTCTTATATCTCTCAACTGGCACCAAAGCAGTAATCAAAAGCTGCCTCTGCCTAGTGCTTTTATTGCAGCAAGCATCTCTTATACAGTAAATGAAAAACACTGGTAGCTGTTCTGATATCTTAACCCAGCGAAAGGCACCTTACGACCCAGAGGCTGCACACATCTCCAAAGATCCAAATTGATAGAATCCTCTTTCTAAGAGCATTCCCCACCCACCCACAAACACATAATTATTGATGAGAAACCCAGGCAAGCTCAGAAGCAGGACCAGAAAATCACTCCTTGGAAAACAACCCAGTTAATCCAAGCCCACATATGAAGCAAATGCTACCCCATCATGCCCCAGTGATGACTGATGTTCTTCTCTGACTTGATGTTTAATTAGAACCAGAGAATAACATTTTTGTAATGCCCACCTAATATTTAAGCTGAATATTATGAGTTGCTGAAATTATTATTTCTGAGCCAGGAGATACAATATTTGGTGACATCTTGGGAGAAGACTTATAAGCATCTCTCACTAGCCCTGTCCACTCATTCTTAATCACACAGGGAGCCTACTTGAGGAAAGGAGACTCCCCAATGCTGATATTCAACCTCCAAAATGGTGGTGGTGGTGGGCTATAGGAATTGGGGCAGAGCCAGTGGTGCATGAGGGAGCAAAATTGACCAAATAGGACTATTCTTCTTTTATAACATGTGTGGATGCTCTTTGGGCAGGATGGAAAGCAGAAGAACATAAATTTCAAATAAAATGTATATTCATCTAAGCCAAATGATAGACTCATAGCAAAACTATAATAAGCTGTGATAATATCAATAAAACAACACCCAAAAAGTAACATTCTTCCACATGGCCCCAAGGCCTGGCCAAATACAAAGTTCTTGAGTTGTCCCTAAAACATTTCTACAGAGTCTCTTGGCAGGGAGTTCTTGGAGATGCCCTGTCTCGTGTAACCACACCTCTAGCATCTGTTATAAGCAAGAAATTGTACAAGCCTTTTCCTGCTAGTCATAAATTGGTCCATTATATGTTAACAGCAAAGCCTTGAATTGGGCTCAGTAGCTCAGTAGCCGCCAGTGCAGCATCTTCAGGAGAAGGGTAAGATGACTCCTCCTGGCGGCCCCTCTAACCACCAGAGAGCCACAGTCTGTACCAGTTGCAGCCTCTGGACCATCTTCAAAGAATGACCCATGGAGATCACATTGCAATAATCTATAGCTTAGTGTGGGTGAACTCTGGGATGCACTTCACCAATTCGGATTTTAAAATGGAATATGTTGCTTCATTAAACAACAGATATGTTGTCAACATTTTCCCTCCCCCTGCTTTTCAGGTGCAGGCGTCCTGTTTAATTACAGCAGAGAGAGGCTAGATCTCAGGGGTTTGCCATGTGTCATCAATTTCATCCTCTTTTTACCCCAGGCATGACCAAAGTCACCAATGGTTTTGAAATGTCCTTCTCCTTCCTTCTTTCCACCTCCAACCTAATTTTGTGCAGAAGAATCTAATCTGTCTCAGTTAGGTGAATTAAAAACTTTTGGCAGAGCTTTAGCTAGCTCAATGAATTGTAACACGAGGTCCTGCTATGGGATCTGCAAGGTATAAGTGTGAAAGATGATGCTACTGAAAGAGGGACATGACCTAAGAAAATATGGCTTCTTGAGATGCTGCTGCTGTTGCTGCTGGATTTCGACCAGTGTTCTTCAATGCTGGGACTCTAGATGTTATTGCAATACAATTCCCATAATTTCCAGCCAGCTTAGCTGATGGGAGTTGTAGTCCAACAACATCTGGGGCCCTAAGACAATCGGCCCTATATGTTGATTTTTGCAACTTGCTCATTAGAAGTGGTTCATTCAATAGATTTCATTAAAGCAGCCTAGCCCTACTTGATTTCAACCACTCATTTGACTGCAAAAATCCACTTGCAGATCCACCCTGAATATTAAATAAGCAGAAAATTGGATGCTAGGGAAAGTGAATCGCCATTTTAATGCAGTTATCGTGCTATTGAGACCAGTTATGGCCAATTGCTGTTCACCAAGCAACATCCTGCCTATATGAGATTATTTTGACTAGCCCCTGAGGCTTTATGTTCCTGCTCCTTGGGACAGAAGAAACATGTTGAGAAGACTCACACAAAACAAGTTCTTCCTTTTTTCCAGTACATGGGCAGTGATAGCAGGGCCAGAGATGTGCTGGAGTTGATTAGTAGGAGGGAATTCCTTATCTGCTCCTTCCAAATGCTAACTGAGACTACTCCTTTTGTTCCTGGCTTGCTCCCTTCATGGCTTCATGCCAAAAGGAGGAAACAGTTTTCTTCTCCTTCAGCACTAACCTAAATCCTGTTCTGGATCTTACAGTCTTATGGAGGAACCCACAGGGTAAGACAGGCAGGTTGTGACAGCAGCAAGGATAGCTCCTAGTGAACAACTTTGCTTATCTTTTAATTTTTTATTCATAATTAGATTGATATTCCACCTTTCCCAGAAGCAACTAACTCAAAATCCCATATATGTTTCTCTCCCTCCCCACAACCCTGAAACAAAGGTTAAGCTGAGAGGCGGTGTCCAAGGTCACCAAATGATCTTTAAGGCTAAGTTAGGTTTTGAAGTAGTAGATAGGTAGCCGTGTTGGTCTGCCATAGTCAAAATAAAAAAATTCCTTCCAGTAGCACCTTAAAGACCAACTAAGTTAGTTCTTGGTATGAGCTTTCGTATCTGAAGAAGTGTGCATGCACACGAAAGCTCATACCAAGAACTAACTTAGTTGGTCTTTAAGGTGCTACTGGAAGGAATTTTTTTATTTTGATTAGGTTTTGAACCAGAGCTTCTCAGGTCCCAGTCCAAGAGCCAACCTTGGCTGGAAATGAAATAAGGCATTTTGAGCCTTCAGCCTTCCTTCTTGTAGGCTTTACTCTGTTTGAAGAATTAGTGAATCTTCTTAAAGAACCAACCACCTAGCCTGAAGATGGGCACTTCCCCTGTTCTCCAAGGCCTCCTGCCTGTTGCACTTCCTGCACCACTGGCCTGGCAAGGTTGTGGAGCAGACACCTGGTTCTTCAGACTCAGGAAGATCTTATGAAGGTTCTAATTCCAGTGGTGCTGTGGAAACATCTGCCTCCTACCCTTGGTTCTGTGGTCTCCTGTCCATCAACATCAGGTTCAGAGTCAGGAACCTGATCTGGCTCCTTAGGCAGTGACATTGTAGCATCAATGTTCTTTCACTCCTGGACTCTGAGGTTATGACAAATCCAATCTGGGGCCTCCTTTTAGCTTGGCAATGAGTACACTCCAACTGAGAGAGAAAATGATGCTGAGATAGGGTGCTGTGAGAAGGGGGGTCTTAAATGAACTGTCAACCCCAGGGCCTTTTGAGTCTTAAACAAAGAGCCTGGTCTGAATTGAGAATGACTTTAGACTTCAAGTGTTTTGACCATTCTTTTTTTACACAGCTCACAAATGAATCATTCCTTGTGCCCCAGGGTGCAAATGTATAGCCCTAACTGAACTGTAAGAAGCAGGTCATCCCTCAGAAGCATTATAGTATATCTCCTGTTACCTGGCTTTTCTTTATTTTTTCACTGGCTTCTTTTAAAAAGCAAGGTGACTGTTCCACAAAGGTTCAATAATAAATTGGCTTTTGAATGCAGGTGTGCAAGGATGCTGTTCCTCACTCAGTATCTCATTGATTAGGTACAAATGAGTTCAAAGCTCCCTGGGACAAATAGGATCCAGGTTCCTTAAAACGCTAAATGAGTTGAGACAGTTTCAGTAAATACAAGAGGCTAAAACTGCAGGTGAACAGATTGAAAAGGTCTGACATTTAGTCCCACGTGACCTTTACCAAGGACAGCACAGAGCACAGTTTTCATCTTAATGAAGTGCAAGACCCATGAGTTGGTGACTTTGATAAAGGTCATTTCCGTCCACAATGCTGGAAGTTTTGCAGTTGCCTTCCCATAGAAAAAGATGCATTTTTATGACTGCCAAGAGTGGCTGTCCTTTTTATTTTTATTTTAGTTTAATAAAGTCTTGTTTTGTTTCATGTATACTTTTATGTGGAGCTTTAAATGTTTTCTATTTCTATTTTTGTTTTCTTTGAATATGGTCTGTGGAGTAGCACAATAATTTCTATCATATGTAACATGGCATTTGAACTAGTTAACACACTGAAAAAATGTCTTTTTTATAGGTTCAAGCATTCATAGGAACTACACATTTTAGAAACTTGAGATACATGCTCCCATGTTAAAAGAAATATGACCTGTAGATGACCACAAGATGAAAACAGGTGGATCTCAGCAACATGGGGGCATCTATGACATAGAAAAGAAAATTCTAATGAAAGCTGAAACAAATTTGAGTAGAAAATATTCGAAGCTAATTCTCATAGCTTACAAAAAAACCTGAATTTGTATTCTATAATATGCATTCCTAATTTAACTCAGACCCATTGAAATTAATGGACCTAAGTTAGTTGTGCCTATTAATTCAAATGGGTTTACTTTTGAGCATGACTAAGATTGGAGACAGCTCTCTGAATGCCACTGGACTTAGGAATTTTAGAAAAATCAAGACATAGCATTGAATTAAATTTGTATATCCTTTATATTATTGTGTTAAAGCTAATAGGCAGGAATTAGATTTTGAACTTTTTAAATGCATCCTTTCAAGTTGAATTTCAGAAGTAGTATTTTAAAACGTTGGGAATTCAAAGAAGTTTCTAAAATGTTGCCAAATTTCAAATTTTGGAGAATTTTTCTCTCACTGATACTATGCTTTGTAGAAGCAGCTTCACAAATGAGCCTGGATGAGAAGCAGGGGTTTTTTTTTGGGGGGGGGGTTGCCTACCTATTTTGCACATTCTGAAACAATATAAGAATTGAAACTCTGCCATCCTTTGAAATTTGCACTTCTTTGTATATTTTGATGCAGTTCTACAACCAAACAATGTTAACAAAAATGCATAAATTTGGGGAATGCACATAAAAATGAATATATTGGTGAAAATAATACACAAAATGCATTATATTAGGGTAACTTTCTTCTAAAAATGTGTATAATTCTGAAATATGCTAAAGAGAATCAAATGTCTAAGCAGACCCCACAAGCTTCTCCTTTCAGTTGGAAACAACTTCTATTTTAGGCCATGTTGCTAAATAGAAAATCTGGCCATTTGTTTAAGCAACCATTTAGTAGTTAAAATAATTGAGACCAGCTGCTTTTATCGGCCATTTCCAGAAGGTGTATAGCACTGAAATGAGAGGCCAGATCGCGAGGAAAAAAGTTTCAGTATGTGCCCAAAGCCTCAGGAATTTGTAATGTGCTTCTTTTGGAAAACATCTGATTTTTGTCTAAGCACACTGATTTAGAAGATGGAAGCAATAATATTGTATTCATGTTTATATTTGAATTTCCATCATGCAATTTCTGCAGACTCCAGCACTCATTGCCGACTGATTTTTCCACACTGAGGTGGTCGGATCATTTGTGCTTTCCTTTGAGAGAGACCACCTTGAATCAATTACAAATATTAGTAAAGGAGACAGGACATGCCCAATGTTTATTCAGTTCATCAGTGATTGCAGGGGGCAGGGAGAAATTTGCTTTCTGCATGCCATTCTCCCCCCCCCCCCCAATTTTTGAGTTTCCTCCTATCTTACTAAAATCTTTGCTTTGGGCTTTGGGCATTAAGTTCTTGAATTTGTTTTGGTCAAACTGAAATGTGTTGAGTAGAATTGCTTGGGAGGATTAAAGAAAATGAGATACACGGATGACTTATAGGAGATGAAGGGCCCCTCCAAACATTCTTGCACATTCATGACGATTCGTGCTTATAATGCTATTTTATTTGTGCCTGCAAACAATGGTCACACTGCTTTATTGCCAATCTGTACATGTCCTGTAAGTTCCTGCTGAAATACAGTGGTACCTCGGGTTAAGTACTTAATTCGTTCCGGAGGTCCGTTCTTAACCTGAAACTGTTCTTAACCTGAAGCACCACTTTAGCTAATGGGGCCTCCTGCTGCTGCCGCGCTGCCGTGCCGCGGCCGCATGATTTCTGTTCTCATCCTGAAGCAAAGTTCTTAACCCGAGGTAATATTTCTGGGTTAGCGGAGTCTGTAACCTGAAGCGTATGTAACCTGAAGCGTATGTAACCCAAGGTACCACTGTACATTTTTTTATATCACATGGTTTATTTTTGTCCCACTTTTGTTACACTATGGCCCATCCAGGTGTATTGGGTGTTTGGGAGGAGGAGTACCTCTGGTAGAGGACACATTGTACACCTTCTGGGGTAGTTTGTCCACCTTTGGTCCCTACCTTGCACTGAGTTCTCACCTGTGGCTCCTAGAAGCTGTCAGCATATGAAAGCGGCCACACTCCAGGAACGGCTTCAACTGGTCAGCTAGACCAGGTGAGGGTAGCCAATAGATCTCAAACCTTCAGTGAGTTAGGGACTTCCTCTGCATGCAAAGACAGGCTCTGGTGGATTGAGAAGATGAAACCAATAGTGAGTCCAACAGGCAAGAAGGTGGCTTCTACACGTGCTGTAGAGGAAACTGAGCTCATCAACCTGGGAAGGTAACCCATCTAGGAGAAGGTAAACTCTGAACCTAAACATCTGTTGCCTAGTGAGATATCTTCAGGAGAAGAAAAGACTAAATCTGGAGTGGAGTCCCTAAGACTGTTGGATGGCAACTCCTGCAGCCACAGTAGTTCTAAACATATTGCTCTGCTTTTCTTTGGACCCCATCAGTGAGGCTAAGGGGAGTCTTGCTGTCTGGCCAGCCCAGGAGCTCCATACACATTGCCCAGTCTTGCACCCTGGGGAACTAACTTTGGTGCTGCTAACACAGCAGTTTTACTTCACCCCCAGAGGTACAGTCCATGGTCTCTTGAGACAGATGGATGGGGGGGGGAGCCCTTCCAGACAACAATAATATGTTAGCATTTGGGAAGCAAAAACAGGGGTGGGGAGGAAATTAAATTTCCCCCTCCCTCAAGGTACACCCAATAAAAAAGAGGGGAAGAGCTTTTCGATTGCTGTTAACAATGTGCACCAGGACTAGTTAATGCTCTTTACAGGAAATAACCCTTATTATCATAAACTTCAAAGTCAATTCAGCTGATTTTTGGTGCAGCAGCATTTTATTGTGAAGCAAAAAGTTTGCATCAATCTCTTTATCATTCTGGATTTCACACACTTTTTATTGGTTTTCTCTCTATGAGAAACTTCATGCAAACCAAATGGTACACACAGATATCTGAGAGGCTGTAGCGGCTGAAGAAGCAGGTTTTCCAATAAATTTTTAAGATAGTTCAACCCGTCTTTCTTTCCAGCAATTACAAAAACATTTTTCACTCGGCTTGACTTCACAGATGTATTTCTTCTGCACTCTTCCCTAATTTGTTTGCATTTGGCTGAGAAACAGGTTTTTTTCAAGAGCCCTGTGTTTTGGTTTTCAGTTGTTTTTCTTGGTCAAAAAGGCATAGTAGCTTTTACTATGCAGCCAGACAGCCTTCAACACATGGAAGGATAACAGATCCTCACTGGAAGCAACCCACAGGAAAATAAAAGGTGCAGATGAACTAAGAGCCAACTGCTCCTATCGTGCCAACTTGAGGGTTGTTGCCGACAGCCAGTCCCCATATGGTTGGCTCCTAACTACAGAACAGATAGAAGAGGCTGGAATTTGAAATGCTGCTTTCAGACTGTGCTTTAGAAGATGGAACATATAAGCAAAGCATTACACACATCCTTATAGCAAGTTGGAAACTAATATTTTTCCATAACTTGATTGTAATGTCTTTACGGAAGCAAGCAATCCGGGAATGGTGAACTAAAAATAATGTCTGAATGAATTATTTTATTTCTAGAAAGTGCTGTTCTTCTAGGTTAATACTGAGATGATGGTTGAAGTGACTACAGTGGTGCCTCGCAAGACGAAATTAATCCGTTCCGCGAGTCTCTTTGTCTTGCGGTTTTTCCGCCTTGCAAAGCACGGCTATTAGCGGCTTAGCGGCTTAGCGGCTATTAGCGGTTTAGCGGCTATTAACGGCTTAGTGGCTTAGCGGCTTAGCAGCTATTAACGGCTTAGCGGCTTTAAGAAAAAGGAAACAAATTCGCAAGAACTCGCAAGACGTTTCGTCTTGCGAAGCAAGCCCATAGGGAAATTTGTCTTGCGGAACGACTCAAAAAACAGAAAACTCTTTCGTCTAGCACCGCTGTATATAAAAAAAGCTTCCTGCATGTTTGATTAGCATTGTCATTGTTCATAAACTTAACCCCACAGAATTCAATTGGATTTAGTCATGTGACAAATATGAATGAATACAATCAGCTAATAAGAAAGCTGGTGAAGCTGGTGGGAGTTCCTACTAGAAATTGTTCAATGGTTGTAATATCTTCTGAGCTGCAGGTGTCAAGCAGTCATTCCAGGTTAAATTCCTCAGCCAGCATTTTCACACTGAGCTGATACAGAATTTCTCCAAAGTCATTCTGAGAAAAGTTCGAGATTTTTATTTTGCTTACCCAAATAGAGAAAGAAAGCCACTTCGCCGAATTTTCTCCAGATATTTTCCATCAAATAGATAGATAGATAGATAGATGTGAGTTTGGGGGATTGGCTGCATGCTTGAGCCCTTCTGCTAATTCTTGGATCCAACAGAGATTCAGTTCCTGGAATAGCCAGGCTAACTTCCTGTTGAGGTAATGGTTGTCTAAGTATGGGTCACTAAGGCAACAAAGGAAGTGGCTCTGAGCCAGGCAGAAAATGGGTGGGCTCCCCTCCCTAAGCATGCTAGTAGTTAGAAAGACAAAGGCCAGAGTTGGGAGTTATGTGAGCTAGAAGATAGAAGCTGGCAGGCAGAGCGATGCCTGATTTTGGTTGGAATCCAAGGCTGTCGCTCTGGGAGAAGCAAGACCCTCTTGAGGTGTTAGTGCTCTGAACCCCTCTATTGTAGGCTCATGTTGTATATATGTGTAAATAAACCATATATCATAAAGACAGAACAGTCTCTCCCCCCCATCATCTCTCTGCAAATAGGGTGGAGAATTTTAAGAGGTCATTTCTGCTAGGAAATGGGGGGGTGCCATACCTTATGCTGGTAAATACATCATGCTGGTTTGCTGTCTAATGTTGCTACTAATAAAAGAAATGTTGACAGCATGGATTGTGTATAACCTAGCATGTGCAATCCTACTGCCCCCTCATACATTCAGTGAACTTGTGAGGGGCTTCATCTGAATCTCCCAACGTCAAATCCCAGCGATGACAACTGAATGACAACCGTGTCTGGAGAATCAACCAAGGGTGAAAGCCAAAAAGGTGTCTAATGTGAGGTAAAATATGCCTAAAAGCTATGTCTTTAAAAATATAGCCCATGCCCAAATGGCAATTATTCCACAGAATGATTTTCTTCCTTGAATTTTTTCCCTGCAGAAGAGCTGCAATCATATTCATAAACCGTTCCTTTTTCTCCAGAAGTCGCTTTGTGACATAGTGAATTGTTACAGGGCAAAACCACAAATGTCAGATCACCAATTTGGGGCCTTATGTAATTTTTTAACTCAGTTCCATTGCAGCTGAGATACAGACGGAGCTTTAGCCTGAAGCAGGCTGTCATTGGACTTCTGCACCATTTTAGAGGTCAACTCAAAGAGCAGGCTGAGGTCACTTGAAGGCAAACAAACAGTAAAAGCAAGGGGAAGGGAAAAGATTGATGACCTTCCCCACCCGGCTTTGTTGCATAATGATAGTCCATCATTGAGAGCAAATATTCCTGGATTAGAATTTTCAAAGCAGGAAATGGAGATTTGGAGATATAGGGAATTGATCTTCTTACATGTTACCCATTCTCAGGACTTTTTATTTTCAGCTGGAGCTCACCAGAGCTCAGTTCTGGCACCTCTCAGGTGGGCACCATTTTCATTCTAAGAAAACAAGAAGTTGTTCATGGTGAGCTCCAGCACCTCTTTTTTCTAGAAAAATGGCACTGCACATTCCTATCTGCTGTTCAGTGAGTCCATACCTCCAACTGCCACAATACAATATTGGGCAATGGCATTAGAAGCTAGAAAAAGCTGGGCAATATTATTATGGTCCAAAAGGATGCAGTTCATATCAATTATGGCAGTCTACTTCTACCTCTTCTATGCAATGAAAATGCCCAAGACATTTTGCCACTTGAGGTGGAGGAATGTACCAAAAGCTGGCCAAGTTACTTCGACAACTGGGACAGAAAATTCCACAGGCATCTATCTCTTCTTTCCCAAGGTACAAAAAATATATAGTAAGAATGAGCTAAATAACTAACAATTCCATTGCACCCCAAATCAACTGCCTCACTCTGCCTAATGATAAGCCTGAATTAATTAACGTTGTTAAGAAACAGAGGAACTCTCAAAGTGGCAGGAAGCAGTAAGGTAGACACTGGAGGTTTTGAAGCAACTTATCCAGTGCAACAGCTTGATCCAAAATGGATTTACTTCACTCAGCAGTAGGACTGGATATTTCTGTTCTGCCCTCCCTATTTGTCTCAGTGAGGTGAGAAGTGGTAGAGGATCGTCCAGTATGAGCACTGGTGGAACCAGTCCAGAGATTAGACTGATTTTGGGGTTGGCCAGCAGAGATCTGAAAAATGAATACATTTACTTGACAGTGGTTTCCAGAGCAGTATTGGGTTGCTTTACCCATCCTTACAAGTTGTTAATATACCTTTGCAACATTTGTGGCAACTCTGTCAAACCATCTAAAAATTTAACAAATATATTCCCTAATTCTCTAGCCCAGAATCTCATTTTTTAACACTTCATTAGGCACTGAAGTAGTGCTTAAAGGTATTATCAAGCAGTGCTATAAAAAAAGAGCAACCTAGCAATAATAATAATAATAATGGTGGGTGGGGAGAATTTGTATTGCTTCCAAAGTGTCTCCTGTTCTTAATTCTGTAATCTCTCCTCGTGCCTTAAGGCCTTAATGATTTCAGCAGGACTCTTGGTGAGTAAATTAGGAAAAAGGGTAGAATCTGACCTTTTGTCAACTATGTTCCTATTTTAAATAGTCAAGAGACAGTTTATGTGAGATGACAGTTTTCTAGCACTGTTGAGCGGGCACCATTAGATGCAATTTTCCCCCAGAGCTGCTGCAAATTGTATAACTGCCCAATTATCAGTTCGTGGTCACCATCCTGTGGCACCGCAAGGGCCACGTCACTGCAGATAAGCCTTGCTTATGTTAACTTAGTGTCAGGATGTACAGCATATGTCCATAAGGCTGGATGAGTGCCCTTTTGCCAGATGTTTTGCATGCTCACATTGTGCACTGAACTGCCCTGAAGGTTTTGAAAGAGAAGAAAAGACCTTTCATATAGTTTAATCCAATTAAAGCACATTAATCGAGGTTAAGATCATCTGTCACATTATCCAGACACTTCCTTTCATTCATCATCTGACTCTGAAGTCTGCTGTTCTTTCTTTAAAAAACACACACAAAAACAGGTCATTTTTCATTCAGATAAATATTGAATTTTAAGTATCCAAGGAACATCACATTTTGGTTTTGTTTGTTTGTTTTATCAGGTAACTTAGTGTGCTCCCTTATTGTAAACTATGTTTACCATGGGCACAAGCACTTCAAAGAAAAACCAACCTCACTCTTGGTTTGAAGTTTATGTCAACTAAACTAAAGAAAAATAAATCTTGGGGTCATCACATGCAACCACAGTTGGCCTTGGACAGGATTGACCCTAGTGCTGACCTGTGGTGGCACATTTCATGCCATGTGATTCAAGATGGCAGCACATTGATAAACTACAAAATCTCACTAGAAAATCTGGGGTAGAGAGTACAAAACTAGCCTTGGGTTTACGCCCTGAAAGGAAAGCTAGAAATGACTATTTAACTATGTTGCATCTTAATATCCCAAATAAAACTACATAACAACACATTCTTTCAATTGTAGTAGAATTTGCTTCAAAGAAAGCCTACCTGAAATGGCAGCTGAGTACCAATATCATATGGGCTAACCATCTGCTTCTGGAGCACATAAGATCTAATAAAAAAGAGAGGCCACCCATTTGGGCTGGTGCCATAATAGAACTATCAGACTCACTCGCTGGATCATCACCTTGTCGTGGTGATGCATGTTCCTATGACCCTTGTGAGCAAAGCCATCGGGAATCTCATACTCCCAGCAGGGTCACCCAAGGCGGTAAGGTCAAAGGGAAGGAATCAGACAAAGAATGATCCAAGAAGTCCTCAATGGCAGAACAGGCAGATGATAACAAGCAGTATGTTACAACGGCCATGAAGGCAGAGGAAGGCTGCAGCAGTAAGGAATCTACCGGTTTGTCGTGGCTACTTCATGCCATCGGAACAGAACCCTACTGTGAAGACTATGTTGGTCAGCAAGTTCGTCAGTGTGCACTGATCTACACACATAAAACAAATTCTTGCACAGGCGTCTTCCAAAAACCCAGCCTCGTGTTTATGGAAGACAATCTTACTCGGCTATGAGTGATCGCCAAAGAAGAAGAAAGTACTATCAGAAGCAGACATATACCAGACCAGAATAGTTGTCATCTAGTCAAGTACTGTCTATTTTCCAGGCTCATAGGCAAATGCCTTTCCCACTTGGAAGTGCCAGGGACTGAATCTGGAACTGTGTGTCTCTGCCCCTGAGCTATGGGACCCTTTTCTGTTTCAGGTATAGCAGTGTAGGAATGAGCATTGAAAGCTGCCTGAGATTATTGATTCATCTAGCTCAGGACTGTCTACACTGGCTTGCAGCAGCTACCCAGAGTGTCAGGCAGGGATCTTTCCCTTCCGTACCTAAAGAGGCCAGTGACTGAACCTGGGACCTTTGGCATGTAAAATATTATCCACCATTGAGCTATGGTCCTGTGTATGTGTGTGTGTGCATGAATGGTGAACCAGGGCTCCCACCTGACAGCCTTTGGAGTCTTTCGTCTTTCTTCATCAACAGTGTTTTGCTGCCACATCCCTTGGGCTGCAATTCAAGCTCTCGGTCCACTGACACCAACCACCTCCTCACTGCTAATGGAAAGGTGGGCAACCTGCTTAGGGAACATAGGAACCTGCCTTATATTGAGTCAGACCATTGGTCCATGTATCTCAGTACTGTCTGCATTAACTGGCAGAGTCTCTCCAGGATTCCAGGAATTAATAATTTTCATAATAATTAATAATTAGCCATTTGATACTCACAATTGCATTTACATTGGGCCACCACCCTTGGGAGAGGACATTCTCTTTACAGTCTCTTTACAGTCTCCACGGAGATGTGTCTGGCACTTTTATTATATAGTTTTTGCCAAATGCTGAAGACACACCCCTTTACTCTGGCTTTTGACACCTAAGACATGTGTTTTCAGGCCCCACCCTATGACTGTGATCTGTGAATGGTGGGTAAGAAATTGAAATAGCAGCAGCAACACCTAATAGAGATATGACAAGAACATATCACATTTCACAGACCAGAATTCTTACTTCCATTTGAATTTTTCCTCCAAATGAACCCCAACCCTTTTGTCTATTTTACAGAGCTTGGCAGATATGGAGCAGGACATCAGAGTAGTGCTGTCATGCACATGGTAGCCAAGTGTTAGCTCAGTCCAATCACGGTTGCCATGCTCTAGGCATGAATATTGATGCTCATGACATCTGTACTTTCAAATGTGCTTTAGGGAAGTGTAGAAGAAGAGGAGAAGAAAAAACCTGGCTTGCCAGCCCACCTGGACCTCTTTAGATGGAATAATTAATAGTACGGCAGGATTTATGGGCTATAAAAAAGTCCCTCAGGTTAAAACTCAAGTGGTGCCGAGCCCACAAGGTATTTTGGCTTTCAAGTGTATGTATTCCTTTGGACTTAACATAGCATGGAGGAATGTGTGTTATTTCATTCCCATCTCCTCTGTGAAAATGATCAAGGGTCAAGAACAAGGATTTAAAACAAAATCACCCTTTTGTTTTCCACCAACCAGAACTGCAGCCCCTGTGGCTCTTATAGCACAAAATCTACCAGCCAAATTATTATTTAAAAAAATAATAATTGAGCACAGCCAATTTCTGGACCAAGAGGAAAGTATACCCACATTGATACATTTGGAAATGTTAAAAATTAATTGAAAATCAGATTGTACACCCAGGGCTGCAGTGTCATACACTGGCAAATAATGTAGTTTGTTGAGGGTACTGGGAACTGTAGCTCCATGAGGGGTTAGCTACAGGTCCCAAGATTCTTTGGGGGAAATAATGTGCTTTAAGTGCATGGCATGCATGCAGCCTATGTCATCACTCCTCCTCTGTGGAGGCTGGGGACCCCGCTGTCTTAGAGCTGCACTCCACTGCATTTCCCCTCCATGGCATCACTGTTCCCTTTGCCATGATGTTCTTCCTGAGCATGGGTGCAGCCTCTCAGAGTCTCTTGGTCTCTTGGCTAGGGCCAGAGGCCAGGAGATGCCTCTCTTCAGCTCTTTAGGTAATGTTCTCAGCAAACTTCTTTGTCTTTTTTCAGTTGTTTTGGCTTTCTATTGTCTGAATCTCAAAAATGCTATAGTGATCAATTTTTCATTGAATTGTTCTTGCTAGTGTCTGAAGCAATCTAACCTGTTGTTGTCAGTAGGCAGTGTATTCCTTTCTTTCACTTGACCAGCAAAATAATAATAATGTCTTCACAGCAAAAGGAGGTGGGGAGATATGACAAAGTTAAGCAACATATCATTAAACAAATGTCTCC
Organism: Podarcis vaucheri; assembly: GCF_965113315.1. Taxonomy (NCBI): domain Eukaryota; kingdom Metazoa; phylum Chordata; class Lepidosauria; order Squamata; family Lacertidae; genus Podarcis; species Podarcis vaucheri. Next base: position 35,753,147 of record NC_138767.1, read on the forward strand.
ACAATAAAAACATCATGCATTACAAGCAAGCATTGAAGTTAGTAATGTTTATGCAAAATACTCAGATTTAGTGTACAGGCAAGATCTAAAAGATATATACATAAACTAGAAAACATGGGGGGGGGGCACATTTCAAACATTGTTCCTTTAAAGGCATGTAAAAAAATTGTATTGAGTTGGGGCAATTTTTCATGAGTTTCAGTTTCTCTTTCAACATTCATATGGAAAACGTTTTGCCAATTCAAATGAAAAAATAAGTACATAAAAGTGTTTCTCCCTGTCTGCTTTTATACCATGTTTTGATACTGGAGAAAAGCCCACAAAAGCTCCAAGGAAAACCATGCATCTGACAAACATCTGGCAAAGCTCAAGGACGCTCCTTGACTAGGCTTAGCCTAAGTGTTATTTTATATATTCTCTGAGCCTTCCTGACCCAGCCAGCCAGCAAGGTCAGCTGAACCACTAGACAGATTGAGGCTGTTCCATATGATTGCGCTAAATAAGTCTGTTCTGTGCCCTCTAAGGCACTATCCTGCCCTCAGGTCCAGTGGAACACATGTCCCATTGTTAGTAAAATTCAGTTGCCAGCCTGGTGGGATTGTACATGAGGAAGTGGAGCACCAGCTTGTCATTCACCTGAGGTAGCAACTTTGAGCTGGTCATAGCAGAGTGGGTCTATAATACAGTGGTACCTCGGGTTACACACGCTTCAGGTTACAGACTCCGCTAAACCAGAAGTAGTACCTCAGGTTAATAACTTTGCTTCAGGGTGAGAACAGAAATCAGGCGGTGGTGGTGCAGCAGCAGCAGGAGGCCCCATTAGCTAAAGTGATGCTTCAGGTTAAGAACAGTTTCAGGTTAAGAACAGACCTCCGGAACGAATTAAGTTTTTAACCCGAGGTACCACTGTACAGTGACTACTCATGAGTCTCATTGGCTGGAAGGAGAGTCTCTAACTAAGCTTCATCTCAGTCTGCATGGAGAAATTTGGCAGCTCAAAGATTACCTGTTACCTTTGCTCATGAGGTGTAGGAGCTCCCCTGAGAAATCAGAGGTTTTCTTTGAAGCACACTGGGTGGGTGGAGCTTTTTCATGCTCCCTCTTCTTTTCAAGGACTGGTTTCCATGACTTTCAAAGCAGGCCAAAATTTCAAGGGGGTGGTCAAAGGAGATGGGTTTTTTAACAATAACAAAAGTGGAGAAAACTGTTTTAGCTCAGCAGTAATGTTTTTACTTTTGTAACAGTTTATCACTAGGGTGGCTACTTAGACACCACTGAAAAAGGCCATTTTTTCACCCCACTAGTAAGCCCACAAATAACTAACTGATGAATTGTTTACTAATGCACATCACAAAATTCATCTCAAGAGGTGTACACATCATGCTAGGCCATGTTAGTGATCTAGTGCTGAAGAAATGGTTAAGAATAACATTCATTGTTCATTTTCCAGTTTCTATCAGTCTGTATGTATCATACATTATAAGTAGCTAGGGCTTTTCCCTTTCCAGATTTGACCAATTAACCTGCTTCAGCTATATTTCATTCAAAATAAATACACAAGTGCTATTTAGCAAATAATATTCATGGGCCATAGAAGATAGAATCAAAGCTTCTGCCAACTTCCCAAAGAGGGCCCTCTAGATGTTGCTGAACTTCAACAACAGATTATTGGCTGCTGTGTTTTGGACCAACTGAAATTTCTGAGTCTTCTTCAAGGGCAGCCCCACATACAGCACAACCATCCAACCTGGAAGTTACCAGAACATGGAGTGCAGTGGCCAAGTCATCTATATCCCAAAGGGGTGAAAGCTAGCAAACCTGTCGGAGCTGAAAAAGGCACTCCTAGCACTGAATCTAGGAGCACCCCTAAACTGCAAACCTGCTCCTTCCAGAGAAGTGCAACCACTATCCAGGGCAGGCTGTCTTCCCACCTCCGAGATGTGCACTGCTGTGGAAGGGGTGTATTTCCACTACTCCTTCATGTACACGTGCAGGGCTTCATTTGAACATCCCTAAAAGGAAATACATAGTGCAGCAGGTTTGATACCAAGGGCTGTCTTTAAGTGGTGTGCTATCAGCTAGTCCCACACAGACTACTTCCAGTTCCTTTATTTTGATGCAAATTGGAAACTAACTTATATTGTTCGAGCTGAGTATAAAAGAACCTATGAATAAAAGCACTCCCTAGACCTTCAAAAAAAACCCCAACAAACTAAAACAAATTGTATGTACATGTCAGTTTTGTAGTCCTGGCACATCTTTCACAATTGGTCCCATTTATTGCTGCACATCTATATTTGTTAAATCGTGGGTTTATAGAAATGAAAAGGTAAGGTGCCTTTATTGCAGACATTCATTTTCATGAGCCCAGCAGCGGGAGTTTTAACAAAATGCATGTGACCAGTTTTGATTTTTATTTATTTTTTTAATCCTTCCAGTGTCCCAGCAATTGCTTTGCATTGGGTTTAAAAACTGATTGGCTTTAAAGCTTTCTATTTAAAACAAAACTGTACTTAACTTTTATCTCTCCTCTTTTTATCTTTCTCAATGGTTTCTACCCTTTTTATTGTTTCCTGTGATTTATTCAGTCTGTGGCTTCTGAATGCTTGTTAGGAGTACCATGCTGGTTTTGGAAAGACTTTCGGAATTACTACCAAAACACTGGAACCCTAATCTGGGGTCAAATGCACACCGTACATTTAAAGCACTGTGATACCACTTTAAATAGTCATGGCTTCCCCTAAATAATTCTGAGACATGTAGTATGTTAAGGGTGTTGGACGGGGGTGGCACATCCCTAGTAGAGCTTCTGCCACCTGAGGTGACTGCTTCACCCCACTTCGTGTGTGGACTGGCCCTGTTGCTGAGAGTTGTTAGAAGACCCCTGTTTCCCTCACAGAGCTACAATTCCCCAAGTTCCTTGTGAAGAGGGATTGATTGCCAAACCACTTTGGGAATTGTAGCTGGAGTGGGGGGGTAGTAGTGTAACCAAAGCAAAGGTTTTCAGCAATTCTGTGGAATTTTATTTTACAGATATGAATTCAAAGACTTTTTTAATGGCAAAAATGGCTCAGCAAGGGCAAAGTCTAAAATGGCTATCTTTAGTCACCACAGTCGCCCTCACCACTTGTTACTTTGAAGATGGATTGAGTTTCAAGAGACATTTCTGAACTGAGAGGTGCGGCCCTTGGCACAAGTCCAGGAAGACACATAACCATGTCTCCCCTCTGTCCTTGTAATTAATGGCTCATTATTCAGAGACTTCCCTTTGCAATAAGGTTTTTAATGTTGCTGTAAATGTACATACTGCCAGGCCAGCCTAGAAGCAGCTCTTTACTATTTAACACCTAACAGTATAACAGGAGCCGGTGACTAGTAGGACACCTTTTCTATAATGAGAGTGTCAAGTGTGAGGGATCAGAGCTATAAACCACAGCAGGTATGTGTCGATAAAAAAAAAATTAAGGGAAGAAAGGCAGGCTCTAAATTCTGGAAATAAATAAATAATGGGAATCGGATCAAGGAGGATCATGAGGACTTGAAAAGGATTTCGGGCAGAGCAGCAAAGATGCTAAAAGGTCTGGAGAAAGCAAATCCATAAGATCTGGTCAAACTGTGAATGTTTAGCTCTGGGGATGGAGGAGCAAGATTAATGGGAAGCAGGAAGATGATAGTTTTCAAATGCTGAAAATGATATTAAAGGGAGGCAAGGGCAGCTAAAGAGAAGGAGTAATTGTACAGAAGGCACAGTGAGAAATGATGGTTACTGACAACTAGAGAGGTAGAAATAAAAGTAAATATTATAGATTCAGGTAGGTAGCCATGTTGGTCTGACACAGTTGAAATAAATTAAAAAATTGTCCAGTAGCACCTTAGAGACTAACTAAGTTTGTTCTTGGTATAAGCTTTTGTGTGCATGCACACTTCTTCAGATACACTGAAACAGAAGCCACCAGACCCTCATATGTAGTGGGAGGGTGGGGTGGGGTTTTCCTCACAATTGCTTTTCACATAGTCCCGTGCCTTTATGCATCGACTCTGGCTGTAGATCACATTTAGGTTAACGGCACGCATGTAGTGGCAGTTTGGCCTTCTGTGTTGCCAGATGGAGGCATCAGAAACCTTCCTCTATGACAATGTGGTAAGCAAATGAACTCAAAACCCCAGACTTCCCTGTGGCAGGAAATGTTATCTGCACCATAAGTTTAAAGTGTAGCATTTTAAACTAAGTGGCATGTCTATCACAGTAAGTGAGCCAAAAGAGAAGAATGAAATATTTTTAGGATTAATATTGTCTCCTTCCTTTATGTATCCTTCAAAGATGGTGAGATGGTGTATCCTTCAAAGATGGTGGCAGAACTTCACTTCGATGAAGATGGCAGAATATATCTTGTTTATGAGAGGTTGCTTAAAACCTCTATTTGGAGTGCCCGCTCTCTCTTCCCTCCCCCCCCCCATATGCAGGGTTTCTGTGAGAGATTGCTTTGCCGTGAATATTCATTCTTCTGAAGCAAACTACTCTGGATGCACGAAAAAGTAGCTCATTCAGCAAAGTACATTCACTGTGAATAATGAAGAAAAGAACAAGTTTTTCTCTTTTTTTAAGGTAGCTATGAATTTGGGGATAAGAAAATAAATGAAAATGCATTCTGCACTGAATATTCTTTGTGGTTTTGATGCTTTTTAAAACAAGGTTATGCTGCCTTGAAATAATGCTTGTGAAACTATAGAGATAAAGGCCATCTGCATGGTTGTTACAGTATATTTTTTATGTGCAGAAGTAAGAACAGGAGGCTGTTGAACTGCCTATTGTCCTTGACTGATAAGAAAGTACATAAAGGATTCTTGAACCACCTGGTAAGAAAATCAATCTATGAGGTATGGGATAGATATAAAAGTTTATTGGAGCAGAGAACACCATGGTGGCTCTCACCATTGGAAGCCATTTCGGTTAAAAAACCAAACATGAGAGGGGAGTGGGCCACCTATAAAGATTTGTTAATAGAGCCAGAAGACCAATTAAAATTGGAAAAAATTGAAAAGATAAGTGATGTCTTTAAAGTAGATTTTTAAAAAAGGTTTTGATAGAGAGAGGTCAAAGTTTGAAATAGATCTGTTGGAAAACAATGTAAAAGGTGCAGTCATCAAAACAGAACAGTGAAACTTCTATTGGACAATGACAAAGAGAAGCTCATATTGATACTTACAACACACATATTTCAGACGGCATTCCAAGCTAAGGGAAAGGGAGTGGAATCCCATTTTACCACTGGCTTTGTGTGAGACATCCAGAAACCAGATATTTTAAAAAGATTCAATACAAAAAAAAATACACAAAAAAGACAGCTTGTACAAACACGAAGAATTTCATACAGTCATGTTGACCCAGCTGTAATCTCCCAGTCCTAAAATGTCTGAGAAACAGCTAGATATTTTTTTCCTGTGTGAGTAGTGATGGATTCCATAGGTTATTCAAAGCAAAACTGCAAAAATACAAAGGAAGGTGCATGTACAGGGTTCATTCCAAAGGTGGTTTCCTACACAACCATAACACACTATCAGGAGCACATGAAGTGTTATGGGATGAAAGCAAGTACTTATCCCCTTGCCATTAAGTTTTGGACCCTGGACTTAACTCTCTTTTGAGGCCCACACCTTTAGATGGCCACATGTGTTGTGTCAGTTCTAAAGCACACAGTTCTAAAACATGCTGCGGTCCAGCTCCAAGGGCCTTCTGGCAGTTCCCTCACTGAGAGAAGTGAGGATACAGGAAACCAGGAAGAGGGCCTTCTCGGTAGTGGTGCCCACCCTGTGGAATGCCCTCCCATCAGATGTCAAATAAATAAACAACTATCTGACTTTCTTCTAAGACATCTAAAGGCAACCCCAGATGGGTGGGGTATAAATAATAAATTATTATTATATAGTCAACGTGCCTCTTCTCACCCCAGCCATCATCACATGCTCTACAAGTGCTCCTGTATTTCTAATCTGTTGTCAGAGCAAACAAACACTTTGCCAACCCTGATTATTATTATTATTATTTAAGAAAGAAATGCTCTGAGCATGAACAACTTTGCATTTAAATTCACTTAAGTCATAACACCATAATGAGCAGAATACAAATGAGCATGCCTGGCTTGCCACTCTCTGACTATAACATGTTTTTGAGATGGAGAATAAGAGGAAGGGGAAGGAGTATATATGCTCTCATGATACCTAGATCTATGGTCCCAGATAATGGTGCGGCCTTGGCCAGTTGTGCTGTTGTGGGACCTCTTTGCAAGTGCCTCCATCATCCCAACCAATCTGGTTGGCCACTAGTTTTCCTGGACACATCTGGAATACTGCAGTCAGCAGCAGTGTCTGACTGGAAATCAGGCAAATGTCTGGGAAAATCCAGATGTATGGCAGCCCATGGTGGCAATGCCATTTTCCCATAAAAGGAGCTCAAAAATTGCATTTTTAAGGCAATTTTGCCCCAAAAGCTCAACAACCTTTCTGTCCAGATTTGCACTGCTTGAAATATGGCAATCCTAGCCACCGCAAGAATGGCGAGTTACAGCAGATGGCCTTTGACATAATCCAGCCAGCTCTGTTTATGTCACTGGAGGACCCTGGCTGCTTGATCCTGAACGTCATCCTAACTGGTCCCTGTAGTTTAGAGACAGCTGCACACAGCTGCTAAAAAAATCCTGAATGTCTGAACTGTTGGCATATAGTAAGAAGGTGCAGGAATGTAGAAGAAGTCTTAGATGAGCGCAGACTGAGTGGGTAAGCTAGATCGGGGAAAGTACTCAGACTGGGATTATGCCACTTCTAGATGCACAATCTGCTTCCAACTAGTGCTCAGTGGAAAAAAGAAGCCAGGCAGATCCTGCTTCTCTTATCGTGGTGCTATAGCAGACCGGCTACCCACAGACCTGCATTTTGCAGCAGATGGGGAAGCAGGAAAATAGCCAGACAGCTGGATCAATACAGCAGGAAAAGACATACCTGCCAAATACCTCTCTTCTGCTGAGATGCCTTCCACAACTGGCTGGATTCTTTATGTGTATTCATCTCTAAGAACATTTATATCCTGCTCTTTTGGTTCCAAAGCCAGAACCTCCCGGGGCATCTATTAGCATAAGCAAAAAATGCAATCTAAAACAATTAACAAATTAGGAATCTTCTTATAATTTGGGAGAAGACAAATACAAAGTACGTTTGAAGTAATAAAAACAGTCCTGGCCTAGGGAGGTCAGAATGAATGTCTAAACGTCTGTGTACCTGACCTGTCATGAAAAATTAATTTGCACAACTTTGGGACTCATTTAAGGTGGCACTGTGGGTTAAACCACAGAGCCTAGGACTTGCCGATCAGAAGGTTGGCGGTTCGAATCCCCATGACAGGGTGCACTCCCGTTGCTCGGTCCCTGCTCCTGCCAACCTAGCAGTTTGAAAGCATGTCAAAGTGCAAGTAGATAAATAGGTACCACTCCTGCGGGAAGGTAAACATCGTTTCAGTGCACTGCCCTGGATTGCCAGAATGGCTTAGTCATGCTGGCCACATGACCCGGAAGCTGTACGCCGGCTCCCTCGGCCAATAAAGCAAGATGAGCACCGCAACCCCAGAGTCGGTCACGACTGGACCTAATGGTCAGGGGTCCCTTTACCTTTACCTAGAACTCATTTACATGTTACTTGCTTGCAGGAAATAAAATCATTTGCAAATAACATGGAAAAGAGTGCTATGTTTGCACTATATCAAAGTGTTTTTTTCATCATGTGTAAGTTCAAAAATAAGGCAGAAATTAACAGCCTGGGAAACATTGGAAAAACAGGATAAACTGTGGTGTAAATTCAGCCTGAGAAGGCCTCCTCTCTCTCATTCTCTCCCCACATTGTGCAAGGATATGTTTTGTTTTGTTTTGTTTTGTTTTGTTTTGTTTTGTTTTGCAAAGAGTGTACCTTCTGGAAAGCAGAGTAAATAGTGAGGGATAAATACAGTACATCTTACAGTGGAGCCCTGGGGCACAGCAGGAAGAGCACAGGAAGAAATAATTCAAAGTGAGGTAAGAAAGCAAAGCAGTAGAGTTAGAATAATGCAACATAGCAGCTATAGGAATGAAAGAAAAGTGAGTGGATTGGATGGGGCTGAATCTGTAGGAGATGGTATTGTTGTCCCCAGAACTGTTCAAACAGATACACAAATATTAAACTGTTGCCCTAAGCAGTACATGATCTACTGCCTGCACCAAATAACTTGCATCATTGTGGGATGCAGGAAGATAAATTTCAGAATATGCTTTCAAGAGAAGGGAAGAACAATAGGTGAAGAGCCCCATGTCTGTCAGGTTTATGATGGCAAGGGATTTCCAACACACGCCCCATCAGAACTGAGGTTTATTCCACAGAATGCAGGGAAGAATATGCTCCAAACATAGTCAGATGCAGCAAATATGAAAATGTCAAATAGGATTTGCCCCTTCAACCCTATTTGATCCCACCAGCTAAAGTGGGACTTACTATGTCAAAACCAAGATGCTGCAGCCTATATTTAACTTGGTTGGATGCCACAGTCTCTGACCCCCAAATTGCAACGATGTGTAGTTGTGTGGTTTGTTGGTTTCCTTGTTTTTTAATGATCCCTTGCATAATGAGCCCCAGTTGTGTTCTAGGCACTGTGCAGAACATAAAGGAGGGTTGCATTCCCTTTCTTTGGGTTTGTGATCTGCATTAGCTGATGACGACAATGGGAATGGAAGAAAATCAGGGATTTAAAATAGAAAATGCATTGGAGGAGCATTTAAGTTGGAGGACAACTCAGACAGGAAATTTGGGCAAGGCAAAGTAATGTGAAAGGTAAGAAAATATTCTGCTGTAGTGTGTCTTCTTGAAGAGACTCTCATTACGAGAGAAAGGCAAAGAATGTTTCAAACTAAGAGTGTGAGGGGTTTTTCTAGGCATTAGAAACAAGAGGAAGAGAAGCAAATTTGTGCAAACTAAGTGGACCTATCAGAATGAAAGACATAGGAGGAGACAGGAAAGCCACAAACTCAAGAAAGACTAGAACAGATGTGGGGAACCTGCAGCTACCTAGATGTTGCTTCCATTATCCCTATCCTTTGCCAATGCTAGATGAAGCTGAAGAGAGTCGGCATCTAACATTTCATATACAGAGCCACAAGTTCCCCATTCTAGTCCAGTTCCGGACTAGAATCTCTGATGATGAATTAAAAAAATCTTGTAAATGTGTAAGAAGAGCTGATCATAGTGATGACATGGAAAAAGGAGATTAGCAGAATGTTTTAAAACTATGGGAGCAGAAAGGTACAGTAGGAGGAAGGCCTTTGAGGAGTTCCTTGTAGTCTAAGTATGAATGGAGGTTTTAGCAATAGGTAAAGAAAATAAATGGTTATTCTTAAAGATGCTGAATATGTTTCAAAACTGTAGTTTTTCTGGACTGGGGAAAAGGAAAAGGACTGCAAACTACAGTGCAAGTGGGTAACAATGAAATAAAACTATAACCAAAGATTAAAATTAATTGCAAAAATAAACATTAGTCTTCATTCTCATTGAGCAAATCATACTCAGTTAGATCTTAACAATACAAGTAGATAAAGCATAGTTAGGAAAGGTCAGTAAACAGAAAATAGCAATGATGGAAAGAAGAAACAAAGAAGGCCCAAGGACTTGGTCAAATGTATTTCTCTTTTATGAGAAACAAATTTTACTCCCAAGGCCTGCCCTCCCTGTCCTCTCTTACTACCCACCCCAACTTCTCTGAATAATGTCTCTTATATCAGATTGAATATTGTGTTAATCTGATTCTCACACAGGAAAACTGCTATACTACTCTGTTCTAATCGCAAACAGGTTTACAATTTTAAAGTCTTGTCAACCATGGTTCCCAATTGCCATGGAAAATTCTAAGGTAAAGGTAAAAAGGTAGAGGACCCCTGGATGGTTAAGTCCAGCCAAAGGTGACTACAGGGTTGTGGCACTCATCTCGCTTTCAGGCTGAGGGAGCTGGCATTTGTCCACAGACGGCATTCCAGGTCATGTGGCCAGTATGACTAAACCACTTGTGGTGCAACGGGACACCGTGGCAGAAACCAGAGCGCATGGAAATGCCATTTACCTTCCCGCCGCAGTAGTACCTATTTGTCTTCTTGTACTGCCATGCTTTCGAACACACTTATCAGAACATTGGACAACTTTGTTATTTCTCTCTTGAAGAAGAGTATAGACACAGGCTAACTCCATCCAGAAAAAAACTAAACCCAGTGCCACCTAGTGACAAATGACCACCCATCAGATGCCCGCCTTGCCTCCACTGGCAACAGAGAAACGGCACCCTGGCAAAATCTCACCAGATGCTGCTGGCACTTCACAGGCATTGCCACCACTGCCTATGCTTCATGGGCACAGCTACCGCTACTGGTGCACAACGCAGGTAAGAGAGGCAGGGTAGGGGAGGCAGCAAGTTCTCATTTCACCTCAAGTGACAAAACAGGAAAATAGAATCATAGAACTGTAGAGTTGGAAGGGATCCTGGGGGGGGGGTCACATATTCCAACCCCCTGCAATGCTGGGATTTCAACTAAAGCACCCTCCTGCAGATAATATGGTTAAAGGACTCAGAGGGAATTTGAGTGCCATATGAAGTTAGGAGAGCAAGCATAAATTTCATAGCCTGCTCCTGATTACTAAACTGTGATTAATATTTAGATGGTGTTACATATATGCTAGTAGCAGGTGCCTAAAGCAGATTATCACAGTAAATTATTGCAGGTAAAGCTGTTGTTGAGCAGGATAGATTTACCGCTTATGATTCATATGAGATGCTGTTGTTTCGCAATGTGCTTTATGCAGCATCACAGTTGTGCAAGTATGTAGAACAAATACCAGTCATTTTTTTTATGTAAAGCCTGGATTTAGCAGCAGAATCCAAGTCACTGAACCAAGCCACAGGGACCTGGTTATGATTTTATAATGGTGATTTACAGGCCCCCAACTTCATTATTTCACAGCTAAAAACTTCCAATTACTGGAAAATTTTGGCCAGGGAGAAAATGTAGCATTTGCAAAGGCAGAAAGTGGAAAGATTCAAGCTTGTGGAGGCCAAACCAGATCTGAAACATGGATCTTATAATTGATCTTAAACACGGATCTTATGGAAACATTTTTCCTTCTTTTAATACCACATGGTGAAAACTTAGTGCTTCTATTATTCATCCATATTTGAAAATAGAATTACTATATCAGCTCATGCCAGACACGAAGGATTTTAAAGCTAGGACTTCAGACTTCGCCAATTTCACAGTCACTGCTCAGTGAGAGCCCATAAGGCAAAGTTAATGTTCTTATGTTGACGTGACAAAGCATAGAATCTTATGTTGTAGTCACAATGAATTCATATTCCTGCCCTCCTTGTCTTTGAGGTTTCCAAGTCTATTTACTATTCATATAAGGAGACAGGACAGTGACATAAAAGAATGGAAATCTGATTTGTTGATGTGAGTTCTAAGACTTGGTTTTTGGAGCATGCAAGACCTACAATGCCAACCACCTTTCTATATGAACACTAAGAGGAATAGAATTGTAAAATCGTATATAGAGTTGGGCATGATCCCAAGGGCCATCTAGTCCAACCCCCTGTAATGCGGAAATCTCAACATCCATGACAGATGGCCATCCAACCTCTGCTTTAAAACTTCCAATAAAGGAGATTGCAGAACCTCCTGAGGGAGTCTGTTCCACTGTTGAACAGCTCTTACTGTCAGAAAATCCTTCCTGACGTTTAGTTGGAATCTCCTTTCTTGTAACTTGAAGCCATAGGGTTGGGTCCTACCCTCCAGAGGAGAAGAAAACAAGCTTGCTCCATCTTCCATGTGACAGCCCTTGAGATATCTGAAGATGGCTCATCCTGAAATTCCCAAGGAGGAATAGGATAGAAAATATTGTTTCTTAGTTGTGATGCAACCCGTACAGTAGTACCTCAGGTTACATACGCTTCAGGTTACATATGCTTCAGGTTACAGACTCCACTAACCCAGAAATATTACCTCGGATTAAGTACTTTGCTTCAGGATGAGAACAGAAATCGTGCTCCAGCAGCGCAGCAGCAGCAGGAGGAGGCCCCATTAGCTAAAGTGGTGCTTCAGGTTAAGAACAGTTTCAGGTTAAGAACGGACCTCCGGAACAAATTAAGTACGTAACCAGAGGTACCACTGTACTCAACATCATGAAAATATGTATAAAATGCCTACGAATTGTGTACAAATCAAACACAATGTGTGTGTGTTAAAATCCACATAAAAATGGGACAGCACATATCTATGAATGAGCACCTGCCTTTCTCTATGATTATTTTCATTGTCCTTAGATCTATGACTTTGGATTTGTTCCACATACCTTCCATTCTTGAAGTATAATTTGTCAACATGCTATTCTGATTGTTACATTTGTGCGTGCGTGCACACACACACAGACACACAAACAATTAGCCTCTCTGAGAAAGTCTGCCAAGCATTGTTTTCATATGCTTTCCACCAGATGAATAAGATCTATTTATTTAATGAGCATTTTTGCTTCTTTTATTATGAGTTTGTTATTTGCACTTTTTCCCCTTACTGCTGCAGATTTAACAATAATTTTAATTTGTTTATTTAAAAGGATGTTTTAAGATGATTGCTAGATAGAATTGTTCTTTATCACGTTCATCTCTTAGGAAAAGTCATCAAATACTTCACATGGATAGTAATGTGGTTAATAGATGCAATTATTACAACAAGAAATAAGAATGTATTCCGAGACCACTTCCACCCCCAGTGTTATGGTTGTGTGTGTGTTAGGATTGCACATAGTCTCCTCTATGCTGGCCTCCATCAGTGAAAAGGAATTTCACGGTTTCTTCTACCATGGAGGCCCTTGCTTCACGCAAGCAAGTGAAAAGCTATTACTGGCATTTCTGCTGCTGGCAGTAAAAGTTGGAAAGCCCTAAAGTAAGCAACTTTGTGGCAGGGGGCCAGCAGCTTTGGATCCACAGGTTTCAAAAACTTGTGGAACCTATGAGGCACACAAAGCTTAGTGTCTAAGCCACACCATTGGAGAGCTGGCATAGGAACAAAGACAGAGGGTATATGCAACATAGCACAAAGGTGCAATGATTTCTCCCTGAGCAATGAAATGTTCTGTTGCCCCTCTGGAGCAAATTTGTGTGCATGCAAAGGTTGGGTGAGAGGGAAAATCCCACTGCACTAGTGCTAATCTGTGTACTAACAAAGCTATTTATCTGCATACCACTTGAACCAGCTCCCCACCAGAAGCCAGCAGAGCCTGCGATGCAACAGTGCATCTGCCTTTCTGCTCCAGTCCACTGCTTCCCAGTCCCAGTTAGGATTTTTCTGCCAAAATTAAAAATCAGCCACAATCCAGTTGTTTGATAGCTAATCAACCTGAATTTGACCTATTTTTCAGTGAGGAATTCAGAGAATCAATAGAATCCAACTTAAACTTAAACATGGTAGCAAATGTTTTGTTGCATAATGACAACATTGTCCTCTAAGACATCAAGGAGACTCCTGTAGAGATTCTTTAGCAGATGAGATTTTGTCTGCCTGAATGCCTTTAGCATTCAGAAAGTAAGATGCATGTTTTATAAATAGTGTTTCGCTATTGATCATGATGAGCAATAAATTCACCCACTGAAAAATTCACGGTTAACTTGTTTTTTTTTTCCATGCAAGATTAACTCACTTGTGAATAGCTCTGTTCATTCTTTGCTTCAAATCAGTCTTTCTTCCAAGACAGTATAGAAGCAAGTAATTGCACACTGCTTTCATTTTTCTTTCCAGTGCTCTCTGGTGGTCAAAGCAGATATACCCAGATATATATATAAAATCATATTTGCCATGTAACTATGTTGTTCTGTTTTTGGATCAAAATACACACATTCATGTTATTCTTCTTTCTATGGCCCCCCAAATAATGCAATCACCAATGCTTTCCCCCAATATGCAATCCATCTCTGGCCCCCTATGCAATAACAGTGTGTTTATTTTATCCTGTTTTTTGTAGATAAGTTAAAAAAAGTGCTAAAGTTGAAAGCTAGAAAACATGCACTTTTACACTAATTACTTATTCTACCCTGATCCTAAATACATTGGGAACAATCCAACAATAGTTAATTGCACTGTGTGAAGTACAAGCTTAGGTTATATAGTCATGAATACATTTCATTGAGTTCAACATAGCTTATTCCCAAAGCAAGTGCACACAGGATCCTTCAGTCTAAGTTGGTGCAATAAGTCCCACCAAAAGCAAGAAAAATCTGCAAATAAAACAAAAACTGAAACGGATAGGCCGGTGATAGGCCCTTGTAGAGAGATCTCTGAGTTGTGGTACTGATAGATTTTTTTAAAAAAGAAAGAATGAAAGAAACAGTGTGGTCCAGAGAAGATACAGTGGTACCTCGCAAGACGAATGCCTCGCAAGACGAAAAATGCGCAAGACGAAAGAGTTTTCCATTTTTTGAGTCGTTCCGCAAGACGAATTTCCCTATGGGCTTGCTTCGCAAGACGAAAAAACCGCAAGACGAAGAGACTCGCGGAACGGATTAATTTTGTCTTGCAAGGCACCACTGTATTTTGGACATTGATCAGGTACACGATGGTACACTCGTAGACTGTTGGGGAGGTCTTTGGTAAATGTTCTAATGGTAGTTCCACATCTATAAAATGGAATTACCACAATTCATTTCGTAGGCTTGTTTGAAATAAGAACTCAGGCCGATGTAAGTTTCAATAGTGGGAGTGGTCCCTACTCACAAGTCAATAGTCAATAGTAACAAAAACTAATGCATTCAAAATATGTATTCTGACAAGAATTACAAACTCAGATAAAGATTATAAATTTTAACAGAGATTACAAACTCTAACTCATAAAGATATGTATAACACAATAATTTGTTACAAAGATTTTTTCTTTTTCACTCGACAATGATGTTGATCCTTATAATTTATCAGCTTGCAGATGGAGACTCAGTTTCAATCACAGAGCAGAAGTCAAAAGTCAATTATGGATTAGAAGCCAGGACAGGGCCCTGTTTCGATGTATTCACCTTCATCAGCTAATTTTTAAAGGGTTGCGTAAATTTGAAGACTTTCAGATAAATATATCCTGTTATTTTCTACTTTTCTCAGGGATAACAACTACATGTGGGTAGATCAACGTGTATCTTGAGCTTTTCTGTGCGCCATGTTAACAGTGGCAAACATTTTTTCTCACACACCCTCCACTTTTAAAGAAGATTTCATTTGTGTAGCAGTGTGCTAGGTGCCAGAACAGAAGAAAAGAGGCCTTCTTCTGGTGCTGCTGCCTCCACCAGCAGCTAAGTAAGTGGCTGGATGGGTTGTTGGGAAGGAAGAATATGTTTAGAGTTCTGCAAATAGGAAAGAGGGGTGTACAAGGATTAAGGACAAGGAAGAAGGTTCTTGGTGGATCACTGGTGGGAATGGGAAAGCGATTTGATCCTGTTGGGCTAACCAGAACCAGATCCACAATTGCTTGTAATTGGACTTAAACCAAACCAAGCTATTCACCAGGTTCTGGGAAGGGAAATCATCCAGTTTTCTGAGCCTAGTTATGAATCCAACTCAGGATATCTACCCTGTCATCAGGCACTGCAATTTAATGATAACAACAACAGTTCCCTTGAGTATGTCTAGAATTCCTCACCCTCATTTCTCCCTCCTTCAGCCTATCCTATGAGCCTGGGATTAGGAAGTGAGATCCAAGGTCACATAGCCCTTGCATTTCTTTTAGAAATTGACCACTTTGGGGAATTAATAAAAGCTGTAGTGACTTGTCCTTCTCATCCTCCATACTTTACTGAATCAACCCAGAAAGAATATTTGCATTTTATGTACAGTGGTGCCTCGCAAGACGAAAAGAATCCATTCTGTGAGTTTCTTCGTCTAGCGGTTTTTTCGTCTTGCGAAGCAAGCCCATTGACGGATTAGCGGATTAGCGCTTTTAGCGGCTTTTAGCGGCTTTTAGCGGCTTTTAGCGGCTTATCGGCTTAGCGGATAAGCAGATAAGCGGCTTAGCGGCTTAGAAAAAAGGGGGGAAAGGGGAAAAAACCCGCAGGAACTCGCAAGACATTTTCGTCTTGCGAAGCAAGCCCATAGGAGATTCGTTTTGCGAAGCACCTCCAAAACGAAAAACTCTTTCGTCTAGTGAGTTTTCCGTCTTGTGAGGCATTCGTCTTGCGGGGCACCACTGTACTAGCATACTGCTCATGTCTCTAGAAAGAGAGATGTAAGTTTTCCATTTCAGATGCTACAGGGAAGAGTGAGAAAGAGCACTCACATTGCATATTATGAAAATACCCCCCTAAAATGATGCTGGAATTCAATTACTTACATATTTACAAAGCACAAACTAAAGTTTTTGTGTATCATTAAACGTATACGGTGATTATTCACATTGCACCAAACTCCGTTAAGCATTTTCACAAGGCCTTCAGTTTGTGGTTTTCTCGATTCTCATAAATATTTAAAAGATACAGTTAATACATTAACTTCCCAGCAAGTGTAGTATTGACAGCACCATCTTGAAAAGAGGGAAAATATATATTGGAAAAACCAAATGATTGGTATTTCTCCTGCAACAGGCAACATGATCTCATTTTTTAAAATATTCCATTAGTGTTGCCAGGCATATCTTGCTACATATTTACGGGTAGGGTGCTTTGACAGTTACATTTCTTTCGAGTGAAAATGGGCAATTTGCAAGGTAGAATGTAAAACATAAGAAAAGAAACAAAACTACATTGTTACAGTACACTACTTTCAACCTTCGCTTTCTGTCATTTCTTCTTAATAGAGCTGAACTATGGGAGGGATCTTTCAGAATAATATGGTTTGCACTTCAGAGTCTTCAGTTATGAGACCACTAGCAGCCCCTGCTTGCTACTCAAATACCCAAATAAGTACAGGACTCTGGTAAACAGAAGGAATCCAGGTCTCAACAACTACTTTACAGTTAAACCCCACCCCACCCTCCCACTCTATATAAGGGTCTGGTGACTTCTGTTTCAGTGTATCTGAAGAAGTCTGCATGCACATGAAAGCTTATACCAAGAACAAACTTAGCTGGTCTCTAAGGTGCTATTGGACAACACACACTGCTTTAATATAAGGGCTGTTATCATTGCTTACTCCTTCCTTGATGCTTCCTGGGCACATTTCTCTTTCCTGCATTTTCATATCAGGCACTACTATTTCCATGGTCAGCTTTCAAGGTGCATACAATGTTCCATGGTAGCTTGGGTTACACATAGGTTCCATTGAAATCAATGTGAAACGTCACCATGACTAACTTAAGACAAGCGATGGAGGAAATTTTGCTTGGCATGTGTTTTTAAGCAAAGCAATCTAATTTGCACCTCCTAGGCCAGGGGTACCAAGATGTGGCTCTCCAGATGACTGCAACTCCCATCAGACCAAGCCAGGGATGATGGCAGCTGTAGTCCAGCAACATCTGGAGAACAGGCTGTTCTTATGTTCTTATGTTATCTTATTTCAGCAGTACATTCCATAACACCCATGCCACCAGTGAAAAAGTCTGCCTCCACATCACCACAAACCAATAATCATTAGGCTTTCGCAGAACCATTTGCCCCAGAGTAATACTATGAATTATACAAAATTCAAATAGCAGGCAGCTGACAGAACCCGCACCCAGCATGCAAGGCTACGACTGGCCTCAGTATTAGGCCACAGTAGCTGCCAAGAAAGGTAGCGACAGGCTTCAGGGGACCCTATCCCCCTCCCTCATGGCAGGCTGCCAGTAATGGGAAGACAAGATGTTCTTACCAAGGTATTTTATTCAATATTCACAGAGAGGGATGTAGAATGCTACCTCTTGGATAATGGTGTTGCTCCAAGTAATCTCCTCCCCCCTTTCCCTCTCAGTCATCAGCAGCAGCTCCACACACACACACTTTTACAGTGGCTGTGTAAGGCCTTTTGCCCATTTGCTTTCTTTTCTACCACTCTCACTGCTCGGTGGGTCCTAGAAGAAGTGTGCTGGGCCCGGAGGTAACCCGTGAAACGTGGTCCAGGACCAGTCCAGAATCTAAAGGTTCCTCTGGGAGTCAGTATGACAGGGTCAAGGCAGGAAACCAGGCGAGAACAGTTACAGGATCTCAGGCAGGATTTGGCATACAGCAATGTTGCTCCCGCAACCTGGGGCGGGGTCCAGCATGTCAGGGTAATGGCTGGTCCTGATCCCCCAGCGACTCACCTCCCTGTTTCACCCGAAGGCGAGTACTCCTCCTGCGAGTACTCAGGTCTCTCCTTCTCTCAGACTTTAGTCTCTGCAGTTCAGGAGACATTGGTGGGTTGCTAGACCCAGGGGCCGCCTCAGCCTCCCCTGACCAAACCAGTAGTGGAGCAGCTGTAAGTGATGGCTCAACTGAAGGCAATGAGGTAATCCTCACATCTGGAGCCAGGGCAGGCTCAGGCTCCTGACTCGGCCCAGCTGATGTTTGTTGCAGGGGAACCTGTGCAGGCTGGGACTCTTCAGGATCAGGCCCCAGACTTGGTTCAGATCATGCCTGAGGCAAAGGATCTGGTGCAGACTCTCCTCTGGTTCTGAGTCCAAGCCCAAGTCCCAGGCCATCACAGGAAGGGGGGTCTGGAATGCTTTCTAATGATAACATGTCAGCCAGCTGCTCTGGCTCTTCTGCCCCCCCCCCCATTCTTCCATTATCTCCCAGCTTTTTCCTCTCTTCTGTCTCAGAGTCATGACCTTCTGCAAGCCAGTGTTGTAAATCAATATTGTCTCCCTCTTCTCTGGCGGGGGTGGTGGTGGTCTCCATCATTCCTCAGTCCTGTCCCTGATATCTAGGGGCTAGCCCAGGCCCTTTTTAAAACAAATTTTAAGCTAACACACAAACACACACAAACACACACACACATATATATAGCATCATGAGAAATTATTTGAAGACAGAGCTAAATTCAATGTGACATAGAATAAAGAACTCCTGTGGGCTTGTTTTGTTTACTAATGAGCAACCCCACATTGCTATTTTGAAGGACAGGCAAGTTCTTCAAATCCTTTCTTTATGTGCCATTTCCTCAGTGTATCAACTACCCCCAAACTGCTAGAAGCTCCATGGACAGAAAGAGAGAGTAATGAGTGTGGCAATAAGCTTTGCTGGAAGTCCACTTTGGAAGAGGCAGGGGGCTTGGCTGCTCCTCTCAACTCCCACCTCAGAGCAGCCCCAAGGGGAAAGCAAATAAATAAAAAATAGTACCAGCTCCAAAATAAAATAACGCAAGCAAATATATTTGGAAGGCAGGAGGGAGCTGAAAATATACCAAGAGAGATAACAGTATGCAGAAGGGGCAATGACTCAATAAAATGTGTTAATTTGTTTCAAAACCCTTTTTCTCCGGAATGTATAGTAATCATGTTTGAATCAACACATCTATGCACCACAACTCTGTTCAGAGATGCCAATTTTTTCACATCATCTAATTTTCCCATATGTTAAGCTTTAGTGATATTCTGCTTTGTTTCTATAATTAAGTGATTCTTTAGAATCAGTCAGTCAACAAAATAATTACATTTATCCTGCTTTCCCTTCAAGGAGCTCAGGATACCATACATCATACCCCCACCTTAATTTTATTCACACATGTGAGGTAGTTAGGAGGACAGTGAGTGAGCGAGTGAGTGATCCAAAGTCACCCAGTAAGCTTTGTGGCCAAACAGGGGCTTGAACCCAGATACTTTTGTGTGTTTTTCTGGCTCTGTGACCATTATACTACATGGAGGAACACTTTATTGGAAAAAAACAGTTGTGGGACCAAAACAGCATGAGATCGTCCTTCAAAACATGCTAAAATTTGCAGAAGAAAGAGCCCTTTGACTCCGGAAGAACTGATAGACATCAGATCCACAATTAAGTCCACATTATGTTCTTCCAACCACATTAAATTATGCTTGGCATGCATAGCCAACCTCCACAATGCCTAAGGTCAGCAGTCTGTCTGTCTTCACACACCTGAGCAGCATCTAATGAAGGCTGCAATCCTATATACACACTGGGAGAATTGCCCTTGACCTCAGTGGGGCTTTTGAGTACACAAGTAAAGGATGGCATATTAAAAAATGGATTTACACCATGTGATGAGCAATCCAGTGAACCAGAATAAGTCAAATGCATCTCTGCAATATGCAATAGAGCCAAATCCAATGTTTCATTTGCAAAGTTCCCATCAGTATCAGCCAGCATGGCCAGGGATGATGGGAGTTGTAGTCTAAACCACCTGGAAGGCACAAGGTTGGGGCAGCTGCTTCAATCCACGCAACTAAAAACACACCCCATGTGACATTATTACCTTCATACATTACCAGAAACAGTATAGGTTCTATCTTTTGTATGGCAGTTCTCTCTCTTAAGAGACCAGGAAGTGACTTAGAATCATAGAATCATAGAATCATAGAGTTGGAAGAGACCACAAGGGCCATCGAGTCCAACCCCCTGCCAAGCAGGAAACACCATCAGAGCACTCCTGACATATGGTTGTCAAGCCTCTGCTTAAAGACCTCTAAAGTAGGAGACTCCACCACACTCCTTGGCAGCAAATTCCACTGTCGAACAGCTCTTACTGTCAGGAAGTTCTTCCTAATGTTTAGGTGGAATCTTCTTTCTTGTAGTTTGGATCCATTGCTCCGTGTCCGCTTCTCTGGAGCAGCAGAAAACAACCTTTCTCCCTCCTCTATGTGACATCCTTTTATATATTTGAACATGGCTATCATATCACCCCTTAACCTCCTCTTCTGCAGGCTAAACATGCCCAGCTCCCTTAGCTGTTCCTCATAAGGCATCGTTTCCAGGCCTTTGACCATTTTGGTTGCCCTCCTCTGGACACGTTCCAGTTTGTCAGTGTCCCTCTTGAATTGTGGTGCCCAGAACTGGACACAGTACTCCAGGTGTGGTCTGACCAGAGCAGAATACAGTGGCACTATTACTTCCCTTGATCTAGATGCTATACTCCTATTGATGCAGCCCAGAATTGCATTGGCTTTTTTAGCTGCCGCGTCACACTGTTGGCTCATGTCAAGTTTGTGGTCAACCAAGACTCCTAGATCCTTTTCACATGTACTGCTCTCAAGCCAGGTGTCACCCATCTTGTATTTGTGCCTCTCATTTTTTTTGCCCAAGTGCAATACTTTACATTTCTCCCTGTTAAAATTCATCTTGTTTGTTTTTGCCCAGTTCTCTAATCTGTCAAGGTCATTTTGAAGTGTGATCCTGTCCTCTGGGGTGTTAGCCACCCCTCCCAGTTTGGTGTCATCTGCAAATTTGATCAGGATGCCCTTGAGTCCATCATCCAAGTCGTTGATAAAGATGTTGAATAAGACCGGGCCCAAGACAGAACCCTGTGGCACCCCACTAGTCACTCTTCTCCAGGATGAAGAGGAACCATTGATGAGTACCCTTTGGGTTCGGTCAGTCAGCCAGTTACAAATCCACTGAGTGGTAGCATAGTCAAGACCGCATTTTACCAGCTTCTTTACAAGAATATCATGGGGCACCTTGTCAAATGCCTTGCTGAAATCAAGGTAGGCTACATCCACTGCGTTCCCTTCATCTACCAGGCTTGTAATTCTGTCAAAAAACGAGATCAGGTTAGTCTGACATGACTTATTTTTCAGAAATCCATGCTGACTATTGGTGATCACAGCATTCCTTTCTAGGTGCTCACAGACTGTTTGCTTAATGATCTGCTCCAGAATCTTCCCTGGTATTGATGTCAGACTGACTGGGCGGTAATTATTTGGGTCCTCTCTTTTCCCCTTTTTGAAAATAGGGACAACATTTGCCCTCCTCCAGTCTGCCGGGACTTCGCCTGTTCTCAAGGAATTCTCAAAGATGACTGCCAGTGGTTCTGAGATCACATCTGCCAGTTCTTTTAATACTCTTGGATGCAGTTCATCTGGCCCTGGAGACTTGAATACATCTAAACTAGCCAAATATTCTTGTACTATCTCCTTAGTTATTCTGGGCTGTGTTTCCTTTGCTGAATCATTTGCTCCAAATTCTTCAGGTCGGGCATTGTTTTCTTTATCGGAGAAGACTGAGGCAAAGAAGGCATTGAGTAGTTCAGCCCTTTCTGTGTCCCCTGTTTGCATTTCACCATCTTCTCCTCTGAGTGACCCCACAGTTTCTTTGTTCTTCCTTTTGCTACGAACATACCCATAAAAGCCTTTTTTGTTGCTTTTAACCTCTCTAGCAAGCCTGAGTTCATTCTGTGCTTTAGCTTTTCTGACTTTGTGTCTACACGTGCTGGCTATTTGTTTGAATTCCTCTTTGGTGGTTTCCCCCCTTTTCCATTTTTTGTACACATCCTTTTTTAATCTTAATTCAGTTAAAAGTTCTTTAGATAGCCACCCTGGCTTCTTTAGGCACCTTCCATGTTTCCGTCTCATTGGTATTGCCTGTCGTTGTGCTTTTACTATCTCCCTCTTAACAAACTCCCAGCCATCATGAACTCCCTTTCCTTTAAGTATTGCTGTCCATGGGATCTCACCCAGCACTTCCCTAAGTTTTATGAAGTCGGCTTTCTTAAAGTCAAGAAATTGAGTCCTAGTATGCTTGGCTGCTCCTTTCCGCTGTATAGTAAACTTCAGAAGAGCATGATCACTCGCGCCTAATGATCCTTCCACATCTACCCCACTAACCAGGTCATCAACATTGGTTAGGACCAGATCTAAAATGGCTGTTCCTCTTGTTGCTTCTCCCACTTTCTGGACAATGAAGTTGTCTGCAAGGCCAGTGAGGAATCTGTTTGACCTTATGCTCTTGGCTGAGTTTGACGTCCAACAAATATCCGGGTAATTGAAGTCCCCCATTACTACTATCTCCCTTCCTTTTGCATGCTTGGCCATCTGTTCCAGGAAGGCATCATCTATGTCCTCCGTTTGGCTTGGGGATCTATAGTAAACTCCCACAATGAGGTCTCTGTTATTCTTCTCTCCCTTAATTTTGACCCAAATGCTCTCCCTTTGGCTTTGAGGTTCTAAATCTTGGATCTCTTCACAGGTATACACATCCCTGACATATAACGCCACTCCTCCTCCTTTCTTGTCTGGTCTGTTTCTCTGAAATAGATTGTATCCCCCCATTATTACATTCCAATCGTGGGACTTATCCCACCAGGTTTCAGTGATGCCTATTATGTCATATTTAGTTTGCTGTACCAAGAGCTCAAGCTCATCTTGTTTATTTCCCATGCTTTGCGCATTAGTGTACAGACATTGAAGTCCATTAATCATTCCCCCGTGTCTCTTATTTAAGGATTTTTTCCTCCCACCACTAGGTCCGCGTGCTGTTTGCTCCATTTGGTCTATGACATTTGGATGATCATCTTCATTAATTGATAGACTCCTACCTTCAGGAGCATTGTCTCCCTCCCCCACATTAGTCAGTTTAAAGCCCTCCTGATGAGGTTTCTGAGATTTTTGGCAAAAACATTTCTCCCAACCGTTGTGAGGTGCAGCCCATCGCTTGCCAGAAGTCCATCTTCAAGAAACTGCAGTCCGTGATCTAAGAATCCAAACCGTTCCTGTTTACACCATTTGCGAAGCCAGCTGTTCACTTCCACTATTTTCCCCTCTCTCCCTGGGCCACGTCGTTCAACTGGGAGGACAGACGAGATGACAATTTGTGCATTTAGTTGCTTCAATTTCCTGCCGAGAGCCTCGTAGTCTCTTTTGATCTTCTGGAGGCTATTGCTTGCAGTGTCATTGGTTCCCACATGAACCAAGAGGAAGGGGTATTCGTCAGTGGGTTTTATGATTCCTTGCAGTCGTTCAGTTACATCTTGGATCTTAGCCCCGGGGAGACAGCACACTTCCCGAGACATCTTGTCAGGCCCACAGATCACTGCTTCTGTTCCCCTCAGTAGGGAATCCCCTATCACCACTACACGCCTCCTCTTGGGTTTGGTCGGGGTTCTTCCGTGAGCTGTCCATTCCAAGGTCACCTGCACATTCCCTGAGGACTGACTTTGCTGCTCGTCTTCATATACCTGATCGACTGTAATGGGGGAGAGATCCTCAAATGGAGTCTGCTCTTCGTCTTCCATGCTAGGGGAGAGGACCTCAAAGCGATTGTGTATTTCTAGACAATCAGAGTGGACCCTGGGCCTTCTGCCATGACAAAGAGCATGTCCTATTTGAAAAGCATTGGTTGTATTATGAAAATGGAATACCAATACAGAATATTATTTTCTTTGGCATCTTCTAAGGCTCATTACTATGAATTGCTGTTCTGACATTGATGCCATTATTTCTTGCCCTATAACAGCAGCACCCACCTGTGATTAGCAGAATATTCTTTTCAATGTGATCTTTGCTGTTGACTCCAGGACAACGGACAGCAATTACAAAAGCTTTCTTGGGCTGCAATCTCAAGCTTTTTGTTTACAAAACACAAACTTGCAGAATTGCATTTTTGTGCATTGATCGATATATATTGCCTTTATGCAATCAAGATCCCATTTAGCTAATTCAGCTTCATCTGCAAAAACATCCACATGGAGCAGAGAGTCTCATTCAGGTATAGATTTCTTGGCGTGGGGATGGAGACAATTTGCAGGCCTAAACTTTATTCCTTTTACAACTACTATTAAGCTCAAAGAGGATCAAATAAATAGATGATTATCAATGAACAGAGAATGCTATTCATTCAAACAAGCTGCAATTTTCACTTAGTGAACACCCAGCATTATAGATCTGCCATTCATTTTTTTATTATTATTTGTAAATCCTAGTGCAAGTATAAAGGGGCTGTGAGATGCAAAAGAGACATGGGAATAATAATCCTTTCCTGAGAGCTCCTTTGAAATGCAGACCCCACGTTCCCTAATGGTAAATCTTTCCAGTGGATTTGTCACAAGAAGACAGTATGAGCACAAAAACATCTTGGCTACACTGCAAGGTCTCTTTGAAATGCATTATAAGCCTCTTGTATAACAGCTGCTTCTATATTAATATGTCTTTGTGTACTACATATGGGGAAAAGTATCCATTTTCTCTTTGATAGCAGTCAAGGTTATAAAAGCTTTTCTTCTATAACCTAATTTTTACGTTGGGGTGATAACCCCTCTTACACACATTTAAAGTAGTAAAAATAATGCCATGCCACTGTTTCAATTAGAATGTTGGCATGAAGAAAGTTAGAAACTAAAATCAAAAGCTCTATTTTAATTTTTGTGGTTGAACCCAAAGCCATTCCCAAGGATTGTAACATGAACCAAGTCACAAAATCATCAAGCACATGCTTCAAAAAACCCAAAATGGCTAACAAGCACCTTCAGAACAATTCAACAGTGTTCTGCATGATGTTAGATCTTAAAGAGTCAGGACTTCTTCAAAAGTTTTATGCAACTTGGGTTTTTTTAATGTTAGCCTTAATTAACACAGAGAATCTCCACATGATCAGACTGGTACACAGGCCAAGAAGCTGAAAAATGTTACAGCCTCAGCTTGGAGCACTGCTGAAGTTTCTGAATCTTATATAGAATCATAGAATCATAGAATCATAGAGTTGGAAGAGACCACAAGGGCCATCGAGTCCAACCCCCTGCCAAGCAGGAAACACCATCAGAGCACTCCTGACATATGGTTGTCAAGCCTCTGCTTAAAGACCTCCAAAGTAGGAGACTCCACCACACTCCTTGGCAGCAAATTCCACTGTCGAACAGCTCTTACTGTCAGGAAGTTCTTCCTAATGTTTAGGTGAAGGCTGTAGCATTTGAATACATATATCATTGAACCCAGGGGTAGTTAATGTGGTGCCCTCCATAAGTCCCAACCAACATGATGAATGACATGATAGGAGCCAAAGTTAGACAACATCTGGATGGCACAACATTAGCTATCCCTAGTTTAGCCTCCTATCACTTCTGTGAGGTGCGACCATCACCAAACAAAAACAAACAAACAAAATGAGAAAAAGGGGGCTTCAAGTTTGCATAAATTTTTCATATGCTAGTTTAACTACATTGATGTACATTTGGAAATAAGTAAAATAAAAGTACAGAACATCTAACCACAGTGGGCAAGACCCAATGTGCAGTTGCTGTGTCTGCCATCCATGTTGCTAACTGCTAATGGGAAACTTTGAAGACCTGCTCTCCATTCCTGTGGTTCTTCAATCTCTAAACCAAATTTGAACTTTACAACAAGTTGAGGACTGTCCCCAGTAAAGAAGGACACATGGCTATGCAAATCCTGTGAGACAGGTTAAGTTAGAAATAATTACTTTTCTAGAGTCACAAAGAAAGCTGAATGGTTTGGGTTTTTCCAAACTGACACTCTAGCCACTATATTACACTGGAACAAACCACAGTTTTACTCAGTAGAGCTTGTGTAGGATCCAAAGCATCCCTAAAGCTCACTTTACCCAAATAATTTTACATAAGGTTCAAATTATATATAGTACCCATGCAGTGGGATGTTGTGATTTGATGCTAGCCAAACCTCATACTGGCACAGTTTCCCCTGTGTGAATAAGCCTTCCAACTATTCATCCCTTTTCTTCATAGCAAAAATAACAAAGAGTCATATGGCACTGAAGAGAATGTTATGAACATCCTTTTAAGGGCCAAGCCCAGAAAACCAGGCTCAGCATGAGCAGACTATGGGAGACAACTGGGCATAACAGAGGTCTATGTGAGTGGTCAGCCTTGTGTAATCTCCTCAGAAGCCTTAACAATCTTGAGCCCAGTGACCAGAAACAGTTCTTAGCTAAGTTGCACTCGTTAATTCTCCAGATCAGCAGGAATCAACTTTACATCCATTGGGAAGGAACACCATGGAGAAGGTTTTTTTTTCTGACAAGTCTGCTTCCTTGGTGCCTACCATTCTCACCTCAATACAATCATCACCATTTATTTTATTTTATTTTATTTTGTATACCACCCTTCATCCATACAAGCCAACAATGCTGATCTCAATATGCAGGCAGAAATAGTTCTTCAAATCTATTAGGCAAAGTATGGTATATAGTATATGCTACTGTTCCCATGTATTCGTTTTTTTCCTGCTTCTTAAAGAGAAAATTCTAGTGTCAGTGCAGGTGGGGGAAAAACCCTCAGCAAGAGACTATGGATAGCTACAGATTCCATATATACATTAAGGTAAAACATTCACACCACAATAAGTGTGTACTGTACAAAGTAAAGGATGTGGCACAGGAGCACGGTGGACTATAATGCAAGAGCTGAAACAGAGATGATTCTTGTGATTTCAAAGAAATAGCTCTGAGAATTGCCTTTTCATATTTGTTTTCCCTCCATGATTAAATAAATTCAGATAAGATGTAATGAAATCAACTATTTGATTTCATGTACGGTGCTAGCCTTAAACTCAAGTGGAGCATATTTTTCATTGACATTGAAGTGGCTGTTTAAGATCATGTACACACTTGAATTTATTCCAGTCCAAACTTACTTGGAGGAGACCTGGTTGTCAACTTCATAATGAATGCTTGGCGTGCTGTGAATAATAGGCTACTTGCCAGCCTTCACTGCCACACACTAATAATAACACTATGTTGTACGTAGGGCTGAAGCCAATATTTTCTTCCTTTCTGCTTATACATTGAATAATTGAGGGTTCATTTTCATTATTAAAGTTGGATCTTTGACTTTGCTTACTTGCTTACTTTAGTTCCTCTAGCTTAGATATTTTTAAGCATGGAAATTATTATGCTGAAACCTTTTTTCAGAGTGATGTGAACTAGTACATTCAGAATGAAGATTCGGTTACAATTCTGTTATCCACTCAGTAATGGCCAAGTCATTATAGTGACCAAGGCACTGACACCAGACTGCTGCTCAGGGATTTGTTACATCATAAAGAGAAAACCAACAACAACACTGGGCAGAATCTTCTGTGCTTACACTCACTTTACTACAAAGCACACAATGGCACAAATGTATTATTAAGGATGTGACCTTCCCAGTAGAGGGTCATTAGAAAGAGTAATTCAGCACAAGTTCTTATTGTATTTCTGTCATCTCATATATACCGATGTGCTAGAGTGCCATAGTGGCTATTAAGGGCAGTTTGTATTGATTATTTTAAGATATATCTGTTCATGAGAATATTTAAAAGGAAATCTGAAGTACTAGCTCTACTAGCCTAACTCAAAGAAGATAGCAAACCACTTGAGGACACCAGAAATGCTCCTAAAATGCTCCTCAGTCAAATTTGTTCCCCGTTTTGGGTGTTCCAATTTACATCTCATTTGGTGGTAGAATCAGTGCATTTGGTATCTTTCATTGTTCTATGTCTTCTTTCAAAATATATCAAATTGAGCAAGTGTGAAATTGTACAATTGTATTTCCAGTTTGATATAGTTTTCGGCTTTTTTCAGCTCATCTGGGTATTCCTCCTCCTCTACATTAGCAATGTGTACCTGTGGGTTGATAAAACATGGTGAGTGAAGGGATCAAACCTGATGAGATCATCCACATTATTGCACCATTATTCTTATTGTATGGGTACCAGCGTCCCAGACCATACCTGCGCATTGGTAAAACATCAAACCAAACAAATCTTAATGTAATAATACAGTGGTACCTTGGATTGCAGACGCTTCAGGTTACAGACTCCGCCAACCCAGAAATAGTACCTTGGGTTAAGAACTTTGCTTCAGGATGAGAACAGAAATCGCGCAGCAGCGACGCAGCAGTAGCGGGAGGCCCCATTAGCTAAAGTGGTGCTTCAGCTTAAGAACAGTTTCAGGTTAAGAACGGACCTCCAGAACAAATTAAATTCTTAACCCGAGGTACCACTGTACCATTCATGCTTGTTTTGTGGGGTTTTGGCAGTGTTTTATCAATACACAGATTTGTAACTTTAATGTAGCGCAGGTGAGATTTGATTAAACTGAAGAAACTGAAAGCTCTAGCAAATTGCATAATGGAATTAATTTTATAAATTGTCATGGTTAAACCAGAATTCGGGAGAAGTGGGACGCAAGGCAAGCAAATCAGTTGAGCATAAAGGAAGGGAGTGTTGAAAATTCATTCCTATTTAACAATGTTCATTAATATCATTTTCAGATATTCATAGAGTGACTCAGAGTGACTTCACAGGCAAATTTTGCCATGATTTTGAATTTTTTTTTTTACTATGCTTGTAAATTCCACCCACATAAAGGAAAATGTGTGAAATGCAAGAACAACATTTTTTAGCATCATGCTTGCAGATCCTGCACTCAAACAAGGCGAAGACCAAAGCTTAGGATACTGCTAGCCATGGGAAATGGAGTAATTATGTGAATTAGCCTTTATGCATTTGCTCGATTCCTTTGATGGCCCCCATACGATGTCTCAAAGTGCCATTTTCCCTTTAAAAGTGGATTTCTGCTCTCTTCTTAGCAGAAGTGCTGAGAGTGAGACAATGGGAGAAAAAAGGAGAGCTGCCTGAGCTCGTCTTAGCAACATAAAAGTAATATACAGTGCCTCTTTTCTGACTTCATCAGCAAACTATCAAGCACTCCTCTCAGAGCTGTGCTCACATCATCTGAAGATGCTGCTGCAGTAAAAAAATAAAATAAAAAAGTATCAGAAGATTGAATAAATGGAAGTTGTTAAATAAAAACAAGCCGGACTGGGTTTTGTTCCATTTAAATGACAGGAAAACAAATCAATGCTGCCAAATGGAAGAGGATAAAATCAATAGGGGGGGAATGCATTTTCAAGACATTAAAAACCTTAAGAGTAAAAACAAAGTTTAAAATCTCTAAACAATTACCTGGATGCATCCTATTAAATCAAAGTTCAGGGCACTTATGGCTGGTAAGACATAAGGTATTGCCAGGCATCCAAACTAAAATGGCACTCTTGTGCTACAGTTTTCAAGTATAATGGATCTAAAACCTGAATTTTGCAAAGCATCATCTATGATTTACAGAAACAATCTTTTTGGCTATGTTCCTCTTTAGAATTAAACACAGAACTCTCTGTTCATCAAAAGTCTTTCATCACCACTTTGAGATAGAGGGGGGAATGTTAGTGACCTATTTTTCAGCAGAAGTTCTTGCTTGGTGCTTCTTGAAAGGAGCAAGATTGCTATTGAATAAAAATTGTGTTTCTTTATTGATTTGGAGGTTAACGATTGGGAACTCCAATTCCTGGTCCACCAGCTAACGAAAGCTAAAGTAAAATAAAGTTGATTAAGAAGAAGAAAGAACTGCACAGAATGGGAGCCTGTGGTCCTCCAGATGTTATTGGGCTACAACTCCCCTGATCACTGGGTATATTGGTTGGGGCTGATGGGTGTTGGAGTCCAACACCATCTGAAGGACCACAGGTCCTGCCCCCTACAGTATTTCAAGACAGTACTTGGATTTTCAGTGGCAGCCTTACCTATCTCATTCCTCACACCCTCAAGTTAAAAGTACTCCCTGTTCCGTGTTAGTGTGTGAATGTTGAGGAGCAGTTTGGGGGAGCAGGCTCTAATCCAAAGTCTCTATGTTTAGTGGAGGAGATAGGTAGAGCTGTAAATATGTACAAATATATATATGCAACATTACAGATGTAGGTATGTGGGTTCTGTCCATTTCATTAGGGACTGCATGAAAAGAAGCCTTTGCCATGCATCAAACAGTGTCAGCCTTCCAATGAAATTGACTTCTACTCACTCAGTAGGGCAAAATTGGTTCCAGAGGGATCCTTGATAATAAACTGGGGAATATGGTGGCAGAAGTGGGAAAGAGAGGAAGCAGTAATCTTGCGGCATGAATGGAAGTCCATTCACACAACATTGTTTATCTCCCATAGGGCTTTAAGCATATATTCAGCTAAACAGGTATATATTTTTGGACTGTGATCATGATGCCATTTCCGCCACACACACCCTGCCACACATTCTCTGTATGTGTAAAGATCATTATAATTATGTGTTCCCATGGCCCACCAATAACTGCCAATCATGTAGAGCAGTGGTGGGGATTGGGACATGCAGAGCGATGAAATCAGATACTGGCCAAGTTTTACTGCAACACAAACACACATAGGCAGCTTGATGCTCATCATTATCATTATCACTACTATGACTTCATCAGTGCGCATCATACAAGAGGATAAGTCCCTACCTTGAAGGGGTTATAATTCATAATTTGACAGAGGAAGGGAAGACGAGTGGGGTAAAAGGGGAAGGCTGCAATTATTTCAGTTGTACTTAGGTAGGCCTAGTATCAATAAGTTATGGGCAAATTTAATGTTTGAGTTTAGGCTGAGATTGCTTTAGTCCTCTAAACAATTGTTTTATCATTTTCAGAAGTATGACAAGCAACAGCTCTCCAGCTACTAGGTGGTTCAGTTTCTCTCCTATTCCAGGTCAGAATATCAATTTGCATGTTAGGATTTGGGATGGATAGATCTGCCTATTTCTGGTCTGTGTCAATTTTGTGTATATCACTAAGTCCACTCCATCCCATTTCCACATTAATCTGAATAAAAGAAAAAGAAAATTCATATCCATATATGGTTTAAAATGTATTTTTAAACTCCATCTAATGTAGTTCACACTAGCAATAATTGCAACAATTTTCCAGTTCCCCTTCCTTCTAGGATTATCTTTTTAAAGAAAGAATGAAATGAAATGAGGGCCAAGGAGGAGGTTGAGAAAGACGGAGAAACTTAAAGAGAAAGGCAGAAGGAGAAAAGAAAAAATAAAGAAGGACCAAAACCAAACATATTTGGGTTCCACATTGTATTTGGAGTTTGAAGGTAAATTCCAAATATGAGAAAGTTGAAGACTGTCTTATATATTATATTGTAAGTTGTATTCTATATTGTCAGTGTATCCCAATGCCTGCACCATTACCAACCTACTGAAATAATGGAGTTTGGAAAGTAAAACTTTAATGGAGGTTGGGGGAGAGATCACATTAGATATCCAAAATTCCTGTAAAGGAGAATTGCAATTATATGAAGCAAAAATTTCCAACTATTTAAATTCACTGTCTGGTTCTAGGTAGACTATGTTGGGAGGAAATAGCATTCCTGTCTGACTCAATTGGCTTTCCCTTTGCAAGCCATAAAGAACCCAAATCTTGTAAGTATTTTGAAGTGTGCAACATTAGTGTTATTATTCATGAAGTGTCTAGTGAGCTAATGTTTGGATTTACACCAGTTGCTGATGGTAAATCAGTTGCTTTTCGGTAAGCCCTCAAAGTATAATTTAAAATGTAACATGCTAGTTGAGGGTAAGAAAGAAAAGGCTTTTAAAAGTGTGCTTCTGTGGCTTTTATAAATAATTTAATCTTTTAAGAAGAGCACTAGTAGTCTCGCCTCCTCAACCACTGGCCACTGGCCTCCACCACATTAGTTTTGTTGCAGAATGGTAACATAGAATGAACTACTTTTAAATGGCTTTTTAAATGATGTGGTTAAGGAATACAACAGCATTATCCAATGGCTATTTAAAAATGTCTCCTCCCTTCTCCCAACCATTGAAACAATCTGATTCCCTTTTGTAATTTGCTCGTTCAGTTGCATAGCTGAGTGGAAATTAAGTTGGGAGAGTCTGAAACACTTTGGTGCCTTGTTGCACAGTTTCCCATTATACTGGACACTGGATCTATTTTTCAACCCTAGCTTCCATTTTCTGATTGTTCTTAGCCTTGGTGTCACATCCCCACAATGGAGTGAGCTCCCGTTGCTCTGTCTCAGCTCCTGTCAACCTAGCAGTTTGAAAGCACAGCAGTGAAATTAGATAAATAGGTCTTCTTCTTTGGTGATCACTCGTAGCCGAGTAAGATTGTCTTCCATAAACACGGTTTTAACAATGAGTCTGTAAGTGACTGTGGGCACCAATTCTGGATCCACACGTCCTTCCACAGTGGGGACATTGGTTTCCAGGCGGGAGTTGATCACGGTGTGGATTTGTCAAGTGTGCCTTCCTCTTAGCACATTTCTCCCTTGTGTCCTGCGTTTGAGTGTCTTCAAAGCCCATGACACTTTTGGTAAAGGTTGTTCTCCAACTGGAGCGCTCACATGCCAGTGTTTCCCAGTTGTCAGTGTTTATACTACATTTTTTAAGATTTGCCTTGAGACAGTCTTTAAACCTCTTTTATTGACCACCAGCATTACGCTTTCCATTTTTAAGTTCGGAATAGAGTAGTTGCTTTGGAAGATGATCATCAGGCATCTGCACAACATGACCAGTCCATCGAAGTTGATGTTGAAGAATCATTCCTTCAACACTGGTGATCTTTGCTTCTTCCAGTACACTGATATTAGTTTACCTGTCTTCCCAAGTGATGTGTGAAATTTTTCAGAGACACCGTTGATGGAATCTTTCGAGGAGTTGGAGATGGCGTTTAGAAGTGGTCCGTGTTTCACAAGCATATAATAAGGTTGGTAGTACAATAGCTTTGTAAACAAGCATTTTGGTTTCCCTATGAATGTCCCGGTCCTCAAACACTCTGCACTGCAATCAGGAGAAAGCCACACTCGCAGAGCTCAGGCGATGCTGGATTTTGGCATCAATGTTGGCCCTTGTGGAAAGATAACTGACTAGGTAGGAGAAGTGATTGACATTTTCCAACATTACACCACTGAGTTGGATTTGTGGCACTGCAGAAGGGTTATTTTGTACTTGTTGATGCAGCACTTTGGTTTTTGGATGTTGAGTGATAGGACAAGCTTTTCATAAGCTTCTGCAAAGATATTTAGGATTGTTTGGAGGTCATCCTCTAAGCTTGCACACACTACGTTGTCATCAGCATACTGAAGCTCTATGATGAAAGTTACGGTAACCTTACTCTTTGCTTTCAGCCTTCTCAGATTGAAGAGCTTTCCATCTGTTCGATATATGATTTCTACTCCAGTGGGGAGTTTCCCTTCGACAAAGTGTAGGATCATGACAATGAAAATAATGAATAGAGTTGGGGCAATAACACCACCCTGTTTAACACCTGATCTCACTGTGAATGGTTCACTTTGAGAGCCATTGTTATCTGCGATTGTTGCTGTCATATTATCATGGAGGTGCCGAATGTTGTTTACAAATTTATTTGGGCAGCCAATTTTCAGAAGGACAGTCCACAGGGCATTACGACTTAGTGTCAAAAGCCTTAGTCAAGTCAATAAATGCCATATACAGGAGTTGGTTTTTCTCTCTGCATTTTTCTTAAAGCTGTCAAGTGGTGGAAATCATTTCCACTGTCCCCCTAGAAGGCCGAAAACCATTTTGGGATTCAGGAAGGGTCACCTCGGATATTGTTAAGAGACTGTTTGCTAAGATCCTTGCAAGAATCTTGGTGGCCACAGCTAATAGTGAGATGCCTCAATAGTTTCCACAATCAAGTCTGTCACCTTTTTTTAAAAGAGATTGGTAATTCTGGCATCCCTAAAGTCTGCTGGGATCTCTTCTCTTTCCCAGATTTTTTCGATGAGCTTGTGAAGTTGTTGTGTAAGTTCAATTCCGCCCACTTTGAAGATTTCAGCAGGTATCCCATCAGGTCCACTGGCTTTGTTGTTTTTCATTTGGTTAATAGCTGTACACAATTCTCCCAGATCTGGAGATACTGCAAGCTCATCTCTAACTTGTTTTTGCAGAATTTGTGAGAGGACCTCAGCAGCTATGGGGGAGTTGCGGTTAAGGAGATGTTGGTAGTGTTCTTTCCAGCACAATGCAATAGCTTCTTTATCTTTTAGAAATGTGGTACCATCTGCTGAGCTTAGGGGGCAAATGTCATGATTTATTGGCCCATAGATGGCCTTTGTGGCTTTAAAGAAACTCTGTGCATCATGAGTGTTGGCTAAGTGCTGGATTTCTTGGCACAGTTTCTAACTCTTTGCCAGATCTGAAAGGCCTTCCTTTTCTTGTCAATCACGTGTTCAATATCACTGTCATTCTCATCAAAAACAGAGGTCATATCAGTGCCAGCTCTCACCCCTGCCATCTGCTACTGGATATGAATGGTGGTAGGGAGGCTGGAAAGAGTGTGGCTATGTGATTTAGAAGGAAAAGTTGAAGTTTTTGTTTGCCAATTTCCTTGGCAGGGATGTACCCTCATAGCCCTAATGCACTATCCACTATTTTGCTAGGTGCCTGAGACTGCAAAAATGGTGCTGTCAAGCTTTCTTATTCAGCACAAGATACCCTCATCACATACTGAAGAGAGAAATTCTGCTGTATACAGAAACCTGCTTTTTCTAACTCAGATTCTTATTATGAAACTTTTTTAAAAAAAGTATACTTTCTGCACTTGTTTGCCAGCTACCCGTAGCTTGGCTTTATGCAACAAAACCTTATTCGGGACTAGCAAGAGATGTTCAGAGAAGTTTCTGTTAATGTAACATTGATTGTGTTCTTCAAAAAGGGAAGCACCTCGTGGGTATTTTCTGAGGCTTTTAATTTTCCTTTGTTGCCATGTAGGTCAATTAAGGAGGGGAAATGCTGTCATGGGAATCTCTGTATCTTGTACTAAAGTCACTTGTGCTTGACAATAATGTTCAGTTGAAAGCTGGACTAATTAACAGTAATGTCTGCCAGTGCCATACTTCAAAAACAACTCAAATTTTAACAGCTCGGGACCAGCAGTGAGCAAAACAGGACTGAACAGCAACAGCCTGCTCTTGCAATTAAATTCATCCAGTCTGTATTGGCAGTGAAGACTAAGCTGAATTTAGTACAAGTTTATTATTCCAAAGTAGGAATTGCCATCAGATACTAAGCTGCAGAGCAGATATTTAAAAGACCTCCTTTCCAACACTACAGTAGTACCTCCAGTTAAGAACTTAATTTGTTCTGGAGGTCCGTTTGTAACCCGAAACCGCTTGTAACATGATGCGCGCTTTCACTAATGGTGCCTCCCGCTGCTGACGCACTGCCGGCACACGACTTCTGCTTGAATCCTGGGGCAAAGTTCACAACAAGGGGCATCTACATCCGGGTTAGCGGAGCTTGTAACCTGCAGCATCAGCAAGGAGAACAGTACATAATACGAGGTTCCACTGTATTTGAGATTTACTATTAGACTATGAGAACAGGGGAGTTAACTCTTAACGCTTCTGGTTATGGTAGGAGAGAAGAGCAACATCACACAAATACCTCGCTGTACAGCAAGCATAGGGAACTTCTCTGCCAAGGGCTGCATTCCTTCAGGAATAATCTGTTGGGGGCCACATGCTAGTGGTGGCTAGAGTCAGAGCAAAGCATGGTTCCTCTCTTTCTGTCAACCTTTCTGGCTCCCAATGCATCCCTATGCCTGGAGATTTGCCAGGAGTCTGAACTACTTGCTTGCAAAGGGTCTTCCCCTTTATTTTTTTTGCTTACTCCATTCATTTCAGCATTCTTCTCCATGCCGCCCCCCCTCACCCTCCTTACCTGCTATTCTCACCCACAGGAAATTAGACTGAGGACTGCAGGCTCTTCTTTGTTGCTGTATGGAGAAGTATCAAAACAAGAAATCTGTATTGTGATGCGTGGTCAGAGATCATGTATCTCACACACTGCTTTTGCTCAGCCAAAACAAAGATGAGGAGGGTAGTCCATGTGAAGTGTGAATCTTTGATCACTTCAATATCCCTCTCCCAAATCACTGTGGTTTCACTGTGATTAAAAGCTAGACCTATCCATCAAAATAAAATATCCTTCCACCCAGGGCTTTTTTCTAGAAAAATAGGTGGAGATACTCACCATGAAATTGTTACAGTAAGTGCCACACTTTTTAACAACAACAACAACAACAACAACAACAACAACAAAAAGAGAGGTGCCGGTACTGCATACCCATGAGTGCCCTCTGAAACAAAGCACTGCTTCCACCTCTCCTTTCCACCTCTTCCCTTCTCAGGACAATTTGGTTATGTCTCTCAGGTGTGGGTGGGTGTAAAAAAAATGGTGTTGTGGTTTTTTTGAGAGCCAAAGCCACAGAGACACTGCCAAATGGAGAGTCCCTGATCCACCTCATGACATCTTCTTAATGACATGATCTGGTTCAGAAATGTGAATCATCCCAATATCATCATCATCATCATTTATTTGTATGCTGCCTTTCCATAGTTAAAACCATGCTCAATGCAGCTTACAACATGATAAGATATACCGGTACATGCTCACAAACATAACAAAAGTCATAAACAATTAATAAAAGATATCAAAAAGTGCACAACCAGGTTGAAACAATTTCCACATAAATCACAATAAGAGCCAAAAAAAACAAAAACCCACAGATTAATATCGTTAACAACAACAAAAACTCAAACAAAACACCCTAACAATGCCACAGACCAAGAGTGTGTTCAGCAGCTTTTGTAGCTGGAGTCAGTCAGTGCCCGACCCTCCCAGGCAAAAAAGGGAACAGGTCTTCCAGGACTTACAGCCAATATTTGCCTTGTTATTCATGGCACACAGGGAGCTTATGCATAGCCCTAAAAGGTATACAACTTGAGTTAGAACCAGCCTGGGTAGAAGTAAGAAGATGCACCTTTCAGCGAGGTTCACTGGATGACCTTTGACCATTAACAAATTCTCTGGCTACCTCCATTAGAGACCTCTTTTGATGATAAAAATAAGTGAAAGGGGACCATATATTCCACACTGAGCTCCAGGCTGGCAGGTAGCAAGATTAGCATGTAACAAAATAAATTAATATCTTAAGAGGCTAGCTGGAATGAATGATTCTAAACCAGGCTGCTGCAATTAAAATTGTAAGTCCGTAGATAAAAGCTAAGGTTTCATTAAGCTTTATTATAAGTCTCCTGGCTTTTAATTTGCCAGGTGTGTTTGGCAATCAATATCTCTTCAAAGCCAATGGACACAGTTAATTTGTGAATTTCTGCCATTAAAATGAATGGATGACTGAATGCACAACATCCATTCATTGCAATGAGGCTTGCACACAAGAAGTTCCTGGTAGATTATAGAAAGCAAGTGCAATCCAATGCACAGTCATGTGCACATACATCTCATTGAAATCAATGGGGCTTAAGGGATCATAATTTTGTGCTAGATGCTGACCGATATGTTCTAAGTTAAGCACATGTTTAATTAACTGCCCTGAAGAACAAATAATCTAAAATTGTGATTAGATTATTAAAATCCAATATTTTTATCAATGACTGAGAGCACATGAGCAATCAGAAAATGAATCATATTGTTTATGAGCTCTCTAGGTATCTTTTCAGTGTCCTTTTTTCCCTTCCTTCTTTCTTTTAAAAAACCTTTTACATTCTCCATGAGTACATTTGCAGTTAATAACCATAATTCATCTTCTGACACCATCAGACCATTGCAAAATATATCAATAGATTTATTTTTTAAATAGAATTAGACATTACTCTTGTCTATTTGAACTAATCAGAAAGATTATTTTAGCCTCTCTCTTTAATCAAGAAGAGTATATTGCAAAAAGCATGAGCAGTGAAGCAAGACCCAAGAAAACACAGATAAATGATACTAGGCTCGAAGAGGCACTGGATTAATTTCATTCTGGCAACACCTACAGACCATGAATTTTAGAACGATTCAGCTCAGTATTTTTAAAAAGCACATTTTCAAAATATGAGTCCCCACAGAATGCACCGGGGTGGGGAGAGAGAGACCCTGTCACATCAAAACATTAAAACAAACTACTTCCTTGGGATCCACTTGGACATATAACTGATTTCAGCCTATGTTCAAAACCAATGTAGAAACAAGGGGTTCAGAATGAACTAGTTTTAAATGCTCCTAAATCAATATTGTATTTGTTTGAAGACTCAGTGCTTCAGAACCAAGAGTAAAATGGCCTCAGTTTGGCTCTCAGATAAACTTCCAACAGAGCTTCTTTGAGAAGATTGAGATAGTAGATTGTAAAAGGAATGTAAATATAATCCTATTGATGTGTCCAATGGTATCTCAACATGTTTTATTGTCTGTTTATATTCATTTTTAATGGATGCAAGTTGTTTTGTTGGCCATTTTGTGGTTCAAAAGGTGGGTTTAAGTTCATACGTCTATTTTATGAATCACACACACACACACACACACACACACACACACGGGGGTAGCCACAATGTGCCTCCTAGCCATACTCCTTCCATAACCATGCATCTTCTGCCACTTCCCCCAATGGCTGAGGTCAGCCGTAGTGGGAGATCTGCCCTGATTGGCTAAGTCCATAACTGTGTAGAAGAGTTCTATCTGCATACATCTTTTTCTGTGAAAGGTCCCATTCTAAATAATTCCAAGCTCAATATCATTTGGTGGTGCATGCAGTGAGCCTACCAGAGTGGAAGAAATGTGGCCAGCTACTCTGCTCCCATTTCCACTTTATACATTCATTGAATGTGTCAGGGGCGTTATGTGAATGCCACTATCTAAAGCCCACTGCATGCTTGGACCACTAGGGATGCTGTATATGTCATACTTTGGAGTTTGCTTCTGCCCCCATCTCTCACAAAACTTAAGTACTAGCCATGGCAGAGAAATTCCATTTAGGCCCAATCTGCACTATATATTTAAACCATTAGCATCATTTAATATTTCTAACAGCACCAAAAATGTACTCCACATTGCACAGCATTTCTAAATCAACAAGGGTCAGAAGTCACAAGACAGAAGGAAAACAAGCAGAAATGTTCATACACTCCAAAGATGGAAATAAGAACAAAAGTAGGGGCAAGAACAGAGAATAAGAAATATGTTGAGATGAGCGTGCAAAAGAAATATGGGATATATAGATGTATAGATATGATGTATGGATAATGTCTAGGAGGAAACACCATATGGAGCATAAAGTTTAACTAGAAGGAAGTGCAGGAAGGAAAACAGAGAAAAAATAGAGAAAAGGAGGGGGAAGCCCAGGGGTTCTTTCAGAAGAAAGAAGCTCATGTCTCACATTTTACATCAATAGACATGCCATAAAAATTCCTTGAATACAGGCCCTATTGTTTAGTTGGCTGCAGCTTAATTGTCTCAAGCCAATCATGGGTTTGATTGCAGAATATGCTTACTGTGTGTATTCATCCTGGTCCTAAATAAATGGCATATCATGGCATAGAGGTCTCACAGTTACTTAGGAATTTCTTTCACATAATATCTCAGATTCATCCTGAAGCATGTCATAGCCATTTCTGTATGATGTCAGCATTAACAAAGAGCCCTGTGTTGATGGGTGCTGAGTTATGCAAATCACCCAAACTACAGATATGCTTTGTCAGTTATGTAACCAGTTACAACACAGGAGAAATGTTGCCACCAGATTGCTGTGGTTATGTGACTATGCTTCAATGACTTTAGAATGGCTTTCAGGCACTTGTGACTGTTCATAACATTCTTGGCTCTCCTCTCTAGGTTCTCCATTTAATAGCTGAAAGATACACTGAGTTCAATACAAAGGAACTTGCCTAGGTGCCAATTGGATTTGTTAAATCTCTAAGAAGACTCGTCTCTAGGCCACTGCTGGCTGGAATCTTTTCAGAAGAGCTGTTTGAGCTGAATCCAATTATTTTTAATGTCTTTTGACACATTTTTTCCAAAAGCACAAAGCTCAGCCTTCTTGTAAGGTCAAATACTATACATATACCCTTAGAGTCTGGATATTTGTTCATTCACTTGCTCATTCATTCTTCACTCCAAAGAAAGTGTAGTGAGGTAGCGGCAATACATAAAAATGAATGATGGAAGTGACCAAATGAACCACTTTATCAACAAAGAAAAATGACTTGGCTCCCAAACCTATTGAGCAAAAACCACTTTGATACGGTCTCCACAGGAGTGCACAATTTTGTATCCTGGGAGACAAGTGGATCTACCTTTCTTCCTTTGGTGATTCAGAGACAATATTGTGACAATTTATTGTGATCTTCGGCTTATTGTATTCCAGTGGATCTGCCTTGCTAGGTTTTTAATATCACAGATCCCCCCCCCCACTATCTAGAGGCTTTATTTTCTTTTATCTGGATTTTAAACTGTTCTGGCTCTCATGACATAGTAAGTCAAACTATGGCTGACAAGGATTTCATGAATGAGGGTGCTCCCACATTCCCAGAGAGGACCTCAGAGTCTCTTTGCTCTTCCCTGGTCTTTGTTTTTCACTCCTGTGCCACACTAAGCTAAGCCAATGTTTGGCTTAGGTTTTCAGCCAAGCCTGGGCCTGCGGTACTAACAGCAAGTTGTAGCCAAAGGTCCAGATGGCACGCTATGCCAAACCATGACTTAGCTCAGCACAGTGTGAGAGTTAAAAAGAAAAAGGGGGGGAGACCAGAGAAGAGCAAAGCAGATGTCTGGGAGCCCAGGTGTTCACATGGACCAAGTAAGCCACAGTTTGACTTACCAATCATGTGAAATAGTCCACTGTGTTCACCACTAGTGCTTATTCCAGGTTTTAGGGAGCCCCCGGGCAAATAACCTTCAGGGCCCCTCCCCCTAAGTGTGCTCAGATTCTTCTCACCATAGTTGCTCCTGCTGATTTACTTGATTTCAATCTACACAAAGACTAGAGTGATATGATCTGTGAAGGTTATTGTTACTCCTTGCTCTGTTCACTCCTTACTCACTTGAAGTGGGCAGGTGGACAGATAGCAATAGGAGGAAGTAAAGCAGACCAAGACACTCCAGGAACTGGCAGAGGGGCTTTTTCCAACACATGGGCTTTGGCACGTCCCCAACAATCCTGCCCCACCCAGTATGCTATTCAGGAGGAAATCTGGAAGTCCTCAGGATGTTCGTACTCTGCAATATGTGCCATTTTCAGACATTGAAATAAATGTTTCTCAAAGAGGAATGCAGATTCCAAATCTAAACATAAATCAGTTCAGATTTACCCTGTTTTCTGATATTGTACTGGTCTGCCCCTGCCATACAGAAGAGAAAAGCAATCTGCTTCAGGCAGCATTATGAGAAAGGGATAGATGAAGACAGCAGTGAGTGTCTTTAAAATGTTAGCTCTGCACTATTTGCAGGCAGGGGGGAAAATGTATTATTATTACATGTGTTTCACACACACACACCCTGCTCCACATCACTAGCCAGCTAGCAGGGCAGGGAACATAGATCAAAATGATGTCAGGATATAAGGTAAGTTGAACTAGACTGTGCAGAAGAGGAAGAACAGGAGGTTAATACTTAGCATTTTCCCCCTGCCACAAAGCCACATGCACTACTCATTTACAGAGGAATAAAAGTGCATGAGGTGGAATTATTGTTAGGCCCATTATTAGTAAGGTCAGTGTCTCATATGCAAGAATGTGACCTGACC
Organism: Podarcis vaucheri; assembly: GCF_965113315.1. Taxonomy (NCBI): domain Eukaryota; kingdom Metazoa; phylum Chordata; class Lepidosauria; order Squamata; family Lacertidae; genus Podarcis; species Podarcis vaucheri. The sequence goes on from NC_138767.1 coordinate 35,795,433, forward strand.
ACAAGACTGGCAAGAAACAGTTAAAGAGGTAATTAATGGCTGATGGTTAAAGTGAAAAACAATTCCACATGAGGTACAAGGATGGTTTAGACACATACAGGTTTTTTTAAAAAAGGGGGGGGAATGCTGGGGTGGCTGAAGGTTGGGTGAACAGCTACAATTTTGTATATTTGCCTATATATAGTTGTGTCATAATGGGAATGCTCTCACAGACTCTTGGGATGAAATGAGCATCTCACTGACTGGCTAGATCATTTCTGGGTCCATACATTATGAGAAATTATTTTTCAATGTCCTACCAATGAAAGCTGCTCACAGAAATCAGTTTCCAAAATCCACTATGTACCTCATATTAGAGTTGCCCTGTGGAATCCCTGCTCCTGATCTTATATAGAAATAAATGAGCTTCCTGCCCCAAGAATAAGTATCAAAGCTTCACTACAGAACAGTTTTGACATTAGTCGCATAAAGATAAATGTTTCAAGAACAAGATACAAAGCTTGTTCATCATTGCAGAGCTTAGCTTCATCTGCTGCTGCTACTGTTAGCCATCACTGAATTCTCAAGTTTCCTCTCCTGGCACGAGAGATCTGCAGCTCTGTCTTCCAGCACTGAGTCATCTGGTGGCCTAAGCCTGTGATTTCTTTATTTATTTTAAAAAGCCAGCCTTCCACTTTTGTCTAGAGTGGAACCTATTGCTTAATGCAAATGTCTCTTTTTTGCAAATGAAGAATTTAACTTTTAAACACCTAATTTCTAAAGAAATACTCCCCAAAGCAAAGGAGTGAGGTGCAAAACTAACCCAAAACAGTTAAAGGAGGACTGAGCATGCTCAGTAGGCATGGAATGCTGACTATTGCATGAGCAGAAAACCAAGAGGTGGGAAAATGGAATGACCCCAACTTTTTGTTACAGGGCCCATCCTTTTTATCTTATTTTGCTTTTTGGATTTTCTATAGTTTATTTATTCATGAATCTACTAGTTATCTCTTCATTTCTTTAATTCCTTGCTCTCCAAAATAGAAAACCATACAAATACATTTACAAACAGCAATACCTCACTAAAAATGACCGTCCACTAATTCTAATTAATATTTAAAAATCATCTTGCCCTTTACAACACAAGCATGACTTCCAATAAATAAATAAATGGCCATTTTTGTGTTATACTGATTTTTGAAACATAAAAGCATTCTATGATTCGTAGTTAAGGAGGTGACAAATTCAAAGTTCAAATTTCCTAGTACTCAAGTAGTTTTGAAATAATATCACTTTACTGCCAGAATGGACCAGACCTTCAAATTAATATTACATTGGCAGCAGGTTCTTACAGCCTACTTTCATGACTCTGTGCTGCTAATGAGCAGTTTAATTTAAAGCTTAAAATTATTAAGTGTTCCACAGGAGTTATAAATAATGTAATTTATAATATTCCTATCAAGCACATAAAACTACATTTGTCTTCCATTAACAACATGCTTATTAAGTAGTCTGACCTCTTCAGATGTAAGAAAATGCAATTAGTACAATTTGTCACAGATCTTTTACATTTTAATAAGACTTAATTTATTGTCTCTTTAGTCTAATTAACTTTGAAACAATGGCAGGTTTTGTTCCTTCAGTATGAAGCAATGCTCCGTATTTGCATTGCTAATATTAGTCAGATAATTCCTCTTTGCTCGGTAGAAGGCGTTGGGTTCATTCCTTGAAATGTACTGCTCCAGAAGCTCTCAGACCTGCTCAGTTCTGCTGAGAGATACTGTAGCTTTAGAGTTTTCTCACTCTCATGAAAGTTTCTTTCCTACACTGCTGCTTCTCCTGGACCCTCATACCCTACAGTAGGTGTCGCCAATGCAGTACAGACATATACCAGTGTGCCTGCCCATACCTTCTATGGCACCTGCAAGTCTCCTGCCAACTCGTGAGACACCAATGAGCCATTGCGCTTGTCTCCACTCTCCTCACTCCCCTGAGGGAATGACCACACTTCCACTTGTCACGTGCTAGAAAGCCCAGGTCCAATATGTTTTTGGCTTGTCCTGTGCTTTCTCAGTACGGATGCAAGTGGTTTTCTGTTTGTCCCACTACTTTCCCCAGGAAAACCCACTCTTTACCACTGAATCAAAATTCCCTGGTGGAAAGCACGGGGACAAGTGGAAGTGTGGATGGAAGAGCCCTAAATAGGACTTGTTTTATTATGGCTATCCTATTAGACCTTTGTAAGCAGGGCTGGGCGGCAATACCCAGACTTGACAAGACATGGTTGGTGGTCTTTTTGTTCTGGTGACTAGGCTCTGTGTTACGTAAGAAGGCTAGATTGATTGATAGAATACTCATTGATACTCATAGAATCATAGAATTGTAGAGTCCTCTCGTCCAATATAGGAATATTTTGCCCAACGTGGGGCTTCAACTCATGACTGTGAGATTAAGAGTCTCATGCTCTACCAACTGATCTACTTTCACTAAGCTACTCTCGCTCATCTTGATTCCCCCCTCCCCATACTTGGCAAGATCATTGGGTGCAAACATAGGCTGCAGTTGGTGGTAGATCAGAAGAGGTGGACAGAGAGAAATGAGTTTAGGGCATCATAAACATCTTGGGGTCTCCCTGGGTATCTAATGTAGCAGCAGTTGGTTTTGGCTATCTATTGGAACATTTTCAGCCGTGCCTCAACCTATTGTCAATCTGCACATTTGTAAATAAATTCAAATATCACACAATGCAAATAAGTCCCCAGAGGCCTTTTTCCTAAGTAAGCACAGCATGCCTCTATCAGAACTAGTGTAGGGCTCACAGAAGAGGATACATACTTAAAAATTATGCACAAATGTATGCTTTTACTTATCAAGTTTGATTCTGGCACAGTTCCCTAGCAAATGTATATCCCCCCCACCCCTGTTTCCCCCCCAGACAAAAGAAATAAATGACAAAAATTTCCAGCTGTTTGGAACTCATTTTTTATTAAAAGGAGTCAATAGCTCTCATTCAAAATCTGCTTTTTCATGAAACTAAAGTGGTTTCTCAAAATAGTATTTGATATTTACTGCATATTCTGCACTTCATCAAATGCATCCAATTTATTTGGTATTCTCTACATCTTTAGAGAGGTTAAAGGTTTGAATTGCAGCTGCCAAATACAATCTAACTCAAGTGTGAATCTGCATTCTGGGAAGCAGACAGAAAGTTTTTTTGTGTTGTCCATAGACCTCTCAAAGCCAATGAAGCTGTGATAAAGTGTTGGAGGTTGAGTAGAAGCAGTTATTGTGAAACTTTTCAGAAGTTATGAATAAGGGAGTAGCAGACTTTTTATTATTATCTTATTGTGGATTTACATCTATGCCTTGAGTGACCTAAGTTCTACAAGGGTAAAGTTGAGATGAAAGAGAAGGAGCAGGAACCTGACAGGCAGTACCACCCCCAGGACTGGATGTAAGACAGAAGGCATCAGGTAGGGCTAACTGTAGGCAGATGGATGTTGGCAGGACAGTGCCCCTTTTGCCCTAATAAACTAGCCTCCACTGCCACAAGAGATGGACACAGCTTGGTATGTATTGTTGTTGTTTAGTCGTTTAGTCATATCAGACTTTTCGTGACCCCATGGACCAGAGCACGCCAGACACTCCTGTCTTCCACTGCCTCCCGAAGTTTGGTCAGACACATGTTTGTAGCTTCAAAAACACTGTCCAACCATCTCGTCCTCTGTCGTCCCCTTCTTCTTGTGCCCTCAATCTTTCCCAGCATCAGGGTCTTTTCCAGGGAGTCTTCTCTTCTCATGAGGTGGCCAAAGTATTGGAGCCTCAGCTTCACGATCTGTCCTTCCAGTGAGCACTCTGGTCTCATTTCCTTCAGAATGGATAAGTTGTATCTTCTTGCAGTCCATGGGACTCTCAAGAGTCTCCTCCAGTACCATAATTCAAAAGCATCAATTCTTCGGCGATCAGCCTTCTTTATGGTCCAGCTCTCACTTCCATACATCACTACTGGGAAAACCATGGCTTTAACTATACGGACCTTTGTTGGTAAGGTGATGTCTCTGCTTTTTAAGACGCTGTCTAGGCTTGCCATCACCTTTCTCCCAAGGAGCAGGCGTCTTTTAATTTTGTGACTGCTGCACAAAATGCAGTGATCATGGAGCCCAAGAAAGTAAAGTCTCTCACTGCCTCCATTTCTTCTCCTTCTATTTGCCAGGAGGTGATGGGCCCAGTGGCCATGATATTTTTATTTTTTTTTATGTTGAGCTTCAGACCATATTTTGCGCTCTCCTCTTTCAACCTCATTAAAAGGTTCTTTAGTTCCTCCTCACTTTCTGCCATCAAGGTTGTGTCATCTGCATATCTGAGGTTGTTGATATTTCTTCCAGCAATCTTAATTCCGGCTTGGGATTCATCCAGCCCAGCCTGGTATGTGTAGGCCATCCAGCCCATGGTATGTGTAGGTCAACTCAAGTAATTTCATGCCCATTCTTGAGCCCCATCATACCCAGCACTTAATAATCCCTTGAAGATTATCTTTATCTTTCTCCATGGCACATGTGGTAGCCACTAGTCATGTGTAGACACCATCCAAAACATTGGTTTTAAGTGGCATGTAAAAATGCTGACCTGTAGCAGAGGCTGGATATGACCAACCACTAATGTACAGGGAACCAGCACATGCAGCACCTACCAAGCTGCCTTTTAACAAGGTCAGACTATTTGGCCCTCTAGCCCAGGGATACCTACACTGACAGGTAGCACATCACCAGAGTCTCAGACAAAGGTCTTTCCCAACACGCCTTGGAGATTCCAGGGATTCAGCTTGGGAGCTTCTGCATGTAAAGCATGTAGTCTACCATGGAGCTATGGTCTCTTCTCTACAGTTTCTAGCAAGAGCTACGTGCTTTAGGGCTGTAAGGTCCCTGGATCTTCTGGCTAAAGCAGGAGCTGGGAGCATGTGGTCCTCCATATTTGCATTGGACTTCAGTTCCCAACAAACCCAGCCAGCTTGACCAATGATCAGTGATGATGGAAGTTGTGGTTCAGCAACATCTGGGGGACCACATTTCCCCAACCCTGGGCAATACCAAACAAACCATCCCTCAAACATGACAGCAGCTCCAGTGATACCCTAAGCATGTGAATTTATGAAAGGGTATCTGGCTGACTAGTCACTGTTTTCTGTGTTTCTAGTTTTCAATTCTAAAATAATGGCATGGCATAAAAATAAGGGTTTCATGCCTGCCTTGCCGAAAATCCAATAAGGTATTTTCTAAAACTGTCATTTTGCTATGCTGTATGTGGACTGACAGGGACAGAATGAACACCAAAGCAAATATGCAATAAAGAAAGTTTTTATATATTATTATTACTTTAGGTATTTCTAGATGTCAGATAAAAATGAGAACTTTGCTAAAAATTTTGCACAACGGCAGCTGTGCTTTATGGATAACATTCTATTGTTTGATGTATGAGGCAGAAAATATGAAACATATTGTGAAGTTCCACCTTGACATAATGATGGAAAGCTGTTTGAAGTGCATTAAATCTGAGGAATGTGTGAGACCACCATGAAACAGCCCATCTTCTGAGAAGGCTTAAGTCGGTCTTCCCAAAAACTATACCACAGTTTACAGCTGTTTTATTTTAGCTCTATGTTTCGGGACCTATGCCTCAGCCTTGGGGCCAGATACAGGAAGTAAAGGGTGGACTATACTTTACTGCAGTGAGGTGGTAACCATTTCCTTGTGGCTTAGTCTCATGCTGCTCCAGGCATGAAGGTATCAGAATTGCACCCTCATTTGAGTAATATTGCAATATGGAGAACTATTCCAGTAAATATTTGCTACAAGACCAAAGGACTGTGTATAATCCTTAGCTTCACACTTGACAATAGTTTATAAATTCACTGGGAAAGGCGGCTTTAATTAATAAACCTGATTAGTTTCACATGAAAAATTATTTAAGGACCGTGTTTTCAAAAATCCTTCTTATGATTATTCATACCCGGAGTTCCTTTGAAAATGTTGATCATATGTGTTAATTCTTTAGCTCCAGAAATGAAATGGCGTAAGACATTGAAAGAAGGCCATGAAATATGAGGACTGCAATCCAAAACAGGGTTTTGTGCACTGAAGTACATTGACTTCAGTGTTAAGACTCTTTATGCTAAGGCTTCAGGGAAGGGCGAATGGCCAGGCAAAAAGGAAGAGTTGGCTGATATGAGCCCCCCTCTGGGACGCATCTGACATACATAGACAGAAGCCCTGTAAGATCTAAGGTTTGGTTTATGATCTTTCAAGACTATCAACTGCAGCAAGCAAATAGTGCAAGACCAGGACAGAATACAGTGAGGAAGTTATGGAGTACATTTCTGGGCACAATTCAAAGTGCTGGTGCTGATCTTTAAAGCCCTAAATGGCCTCGGTCCAGTATACCTGAAGGAGCGTCTCCACCCCCATATTCTGCCCAGACACTGAGGTCCAGCTCCGAGGGCCTTCTGGCAGTTCCCTAGCTGCAAGAAGCCAAGTTACAGGGAACCAGGCACAGGGCCTTCTCGGTAGTGGCATCCGTCCTGTGGAACACCCTCCCACCAGATGTCAAAGAGAAAAACAACTACCAGACTTTTAGAAGACATCTGAAGGCAGCCCTGTTTAGGGAAGCTTTTAATGTTTGACAGACTATTGTATTTTAATATTTTGTTGGAAGCCGCCCAGAGAGGCTGGGGAAACCCAGCCAGATGGGTGGGGTATAAAGTTGTTGTTGTTGTTGTTGTTGTTGTTGTTGTTGTTGTTGTTGTTGTTGTTATGTGTCTGGCTGCCTTTTGAGATTGCCCCTGCTACCTAATTTAACAGTATGGAGCTACTTGTGTCCCAGCATACTTGGTAGGAAAGCAAAACCAAAGGAACCATTCCCACCATAGAAGATGCCAGGGACCTTTTCTGTGATGGGAACAGTATGTGCAACATCACTTTCCCATTGAAAATGCTGGGAGTGGTAGTCCTGATCCCTGTGCTCAGTTGGTAGGGGATAAGGAAGAGAAAGTAAATGGAGAAAAAGATGGTGCATCACTTGTAAATGTAGATAGCAAAAGAGAAGGATCTATATAACTGTACTATTTCTGGCCAGCCTTCACCAAATGGCCCCATTCCTGATATTAGATGAGTTGCTTCACGTGTTCCTGGATGCATCTTATAGTAGGTAAAGATAACCATGTGAATGTGCTGGAAGCTTGCTAGAAGCACAGCAGTGCTACAAAATGTCTGACTACTTTGTACATCTGTCAATGGATAGATGAGTTAAAAATCAATGGAAACAGCAATAGTCTCCGCCCGCCCCCACTCACTCTCTCTATAAGCATTCACAGGCTTGGGTCAGTCACAATGTCTCTCATTCTCCCAATCATGCTTTGGAGAATCAGGAATGAGCCCTGTATTTATGCACCTCCCTCTCCCTTTGTGAACGCCAAAATCAAACAGAACCAGACTGTACCTGAAAACAATGGTTTGTGCCATCCCTGTGAACCAGGATTGGAAATGGTTTGATCCAAGCATGAAACCCTAGTTTGAAGGTCTCATGCAAACCACGGTTTACCTGTTTGGACATAACAGCCAACTACAATTTACCAGGAACTGTAAAATGTTGTATTAAGCTGAGTGTGCAAGGGGAAATGGGGAGGGGAGAAAATGCACTAGCTAGTGCAGGATTCACTTCCAGTCCTTCAGCCCATGGTCTGGAGGTTCAGAAATGTGATGTCTACACCATCTCAATGTATTTCAGAAAAACTGAATAGGGTTGCTTTTGTTTAGCTTCTTTCTTTCAGTTACATGTTGTTGTTGTGTGGGTTAGAGGAGTTGCGTTTTTAAGCATAACAGGATGAAGTTTTTTATTTAACAGCTGCAGTCCAGTGAATAATTAACGTAAACAGGAAGAGATTGAATATTCATTTGTAATGCACTGTAAATGTAACAGCTACAAATATGTATTTTCATGTGGTGCGTGTATGCAAAGTTTTTTAATCTCTCTCTTGAGCTGTCACCCCTGTTTCCGTTTTAAGAACTCGTAAAACTTTTTAAGCACCATTAATAAATTAGAAGGTTTTGGTGTTAAATTCTTAATAGCTGTATCGGTGCAGTTTGTGATATAAAAGCTTCAGGGTAAAGTCTCCCTTGAAAAGTTTTTTAGGTTGTTTAGTGAGCAAGATGCAAACATCTGCTTGAGAAATAAGCATGCCAGTGAGGCCTCCCCTATGGAGAGCACATGGGCAGAATCACTTTTGTGCTTTAATTTAATATTATTTTAATTAAAGTCCCTCATTGCCAAGAACAGGTGGCCTGGCCAGATGTACCACTCAAGGGATCTTATCAAATGTCCCCAAAGGACCAATGAAAGTAATGCCTGGATCCTAAGCATATCTTATTAACCAAACTTGCAAGCAGTCTTCATATGTCCAACTACCAATAAATGCTTTTAGAAAATGTAAGAAAATGTAAGAAAAGATTTCTTTTCTTTTCTGCCATATATATGACATTATGGAGCCCAGGGCCTCATTAGACATAGCCCTCTGTTTCAGGGGCTCTGGAATTCAGTGTATGTATCCTTGATCTAGTATCACTGGCTGCTGCGATATAATGTCTCCAGGCCTCTCTGTCTGATCCTTGAGAGTCTCCCTGGGCCAGGACTCCTCCCCAGGTCCCATCCCTCCCAGGCTCTCCTCCACACCTTCCTCCAGTTCTTTTTAACTGAAATAGTTATAAAGTAAGAAGAGGAAGTGGCACTGCTGTGAATGCTGGCTGGATCACCCAGGGGGCACTTCTGCCCACATAGTCTGGGTACCCCATCCCCCTGGCATAGTTGAGATGAAGTCTCTGCCAAGGCAGAAGAGGCGGGCCAAATTTAACCCCCACTGAAGGCGGTAATGCCATTGGGGCAAAAGCAACTTCAACAGAAGGATAGCTCATGCAGTCAGGTTCTTATACAGCAGGTGTGGGCAGACCAGGCACTTCCATTAGTCAAACTGAGGCCATTGTCTCAGGAGACCACGGTAGTGGACTAATACCCTTTGTGCCTCCACTCACTTGCTGTGTCAGCCCACCCAGGCACCCAGTTTTTCATGCCACCCTAATTGGTTGCTTCAGGTTTCCTGCACAGAGTGAGGCCTTCTGACCAAGGTTGCCTGGGAAAACACTTGCTCCCCTGTCACAGGCACTCTCCTGGGCCACCTCACCCAGACAAGAAGGCAAGACAGTTTGACTAGTCAGCACTGCTCTACTTTAGCAGCTGAAAAACTGTTAAAAAGTAAGTGGTGTGGCAATAAGGGGAGAAGAAGGGGAAGATGCAGCTGCCACATAGGGCACCGCAATGTGTTGAGTTGGCTTGGGGTAGGGAACCTCTGTCTCTTTGACCATCTTCTCATCATGCCATTGGACTATTTCCATCATAGCCATGCTGGCTGGGGCTCATGGGAGTTGGAATCCAATAACATTTGTAGAATCACAGGTCCCCAATGCCTGTTCTATGGGAGTAGCTTAGATGAATGGTTGCCATTCTTTGCTATTCTACCAGTTCTTGTTCCACTATTATGTCCAGACTAAAGATAAACACCTGTTTTTGGCTAACTTCTGAGCAAGCCTTTAGATCCTTTGGGAAACCCCTTAAGACTCAAAGTTTCAAAGTATGACAGCTTGACTTTCCAACGTATGGTGTAAAATTCTTGCTCTCTCTCCATGGGCTTTACATTTCCATGGCCTTGCATCCGTGAACTGAAATCACTCTGTGCCTGAGGCTAGCATGCCTCTTGCAGCATGCTGCTGCAAGACAGAATGTAGTCATCACCCAAGGTGCATTGAACATGTGTCTCTTTTTGTAAAATCTGACTGGCACGTGACAGCTGGTGTTCCATACTTGGCTCACTTGGTGGAAAATAGCCCATTAAGTTGGTTGAGCTAAAAAAAACCAAGCTCGTTTTATTAAAGCATCCACCTTTGTCTTGCTAACAGACTTTAATCTTCATTGGAGAGCAGTATCAATCAATAGCCCCCAACACTGACCACTGATGATATCCATGTGGAATTGGTTTATTTGAACTTTCTGTGTGAATTCAGCAATAATGAAACACTTGGGATTTCTAGTTCCATGGTTGCCAGTGCTAAAGCACTTTTCATGGCATAATTCCATGCAGATCCTAACAAAATCAATGCCTTTTCATTCCCACTGAATGTTGCCATTTTGTGAAAACTATATTGTACCTTTACCATGTATACCTCTTTTAAAATGGAAACAATTACACAAAAAAGTAATTCATTTTCAATATGGGATATGCACATAAATTACTGTTTTCTGTGCCAAATTATTTTTGACATTTTTTTTGAAACCCTGCATACCCTAAGGTCATAAGAATAATCATCACAAAAACTCTATATGCTATAATAGTTTTTTATTTATTAGTTGATTTATATAAGTGAACATATTCCCTATGGCAGGTGTCTCAAGTATGAATGCTTTTCTTTGGCAAATATTCCATCTATTGAGCAACTGAATGTTGGCATTAATCCTGAAGCATTTGCATTAATTTTCACTGTTTACTTGTTTACTGAGCTGACGACAGGCAGAACAGTCTCCAGATCCACAATGCTGGAGGGAATAGGATACACCAGAAGTTTGCCTCTGCTTGGCTCCACTGCAGAGTCATCATCCGTCCGTCCGTCCCCCGTTCCCCCGCCATGCCCACTAAAATTACAATGGAGCACAACCTACTGCTGGTGGTGTTCCTGCTGGTGGTAGTTATCATAAGCACAATGAAGTGTTTCTGGGGCAGATTAAGGCTGTCAACAGGGCAACAGATCCACGGAATCCAAACCTGGGTCTGTTTCCATTTCATGGTCAATTAACTCTCCACTCACCTACTTTCTGCCCTGAAAGCTAAGAGCTGGCAAGTCTACAGATACAGTGAGGAATCCTGCACTGTGCATCCTCTGCAATCATCCCTACTAGCTCAAGGTGAACAAACACGTGGGAAGGAGCAAAACAACCAGAAAGCTAGTGAGCTGGTAGAGCAGGTAAGCTGTTCAGAGTGGATGGGCCGCAAGCATGGATTCGCTTTCATAATAGATGGACATACATGGTCTTTGTGTCTGCTCATCTGCTAACTATTCAGGGGCAACTTCAAAGTCCCTGTGTGCTTTTGAGCTCTTTAAGTTGACTTTGACTGCACACCACTTCAAACAGAGCAATCCGTCAAACAGAGGACTATGCTCTGTAAAGAATGACACATGACAACCTGCTGCTACTTCTTGTTCCCAGCCAGATGAACTTTCCCAGTGAAGGACTTAGTTCAACCTACTGCTGGGTCGGTGTCTTCCTTGAGCGGTACTGCTGCAGAAGAAGGATTTGAGTAGGTATCCCAGATTCTGCTTCACATGGCAGATTGGTGTAGCTCCCATAAATTCCCAGTTGGAGCTACTGATCAGTACTCCAGAAGAGAGAGAGAAAACGCTCCCAAACTACTGAAAAACAAGCATGTGAAACTGCCTTAAATTGTCTGGAATACTTTGCTGTTGTTGTTCAAAGGAGTCTAATTAGCTATGCCAAGTAGACTTGACCTAGTTATTTCCAGCAAAGAATGATCCACTTCAGCCATGTGTCTGTTGCTCACTGGCAATTTGAAGCTATTGCTTTAATAAAGTCAAGGTTCTTCCAAATTGATTAAAGAATTCATTTTGGGGAAAATATGAACGAATGCAGTGTAACTAACTAAGCCAATGAAGCAAGGACAGGACGAAGCATTTATATATGAGTTTAGACTAATCTCTTTAGAGACCAGGATTATTTGGATGAGAAGAGGCAGCCATTCAAATATACACATCCAGAACAACTCATAATCTAGCTGGATATCCTAGATACATAAAAGCTTCACTAAAGACAAAGCCAGGCTTCAACTGCAAAGCCCTTCCCAGGTGAAAAACAAGAATTTTATCAGCTTAATGCAAGAGGAAAAAGCGTGAATAACAAACAAACAAAAACCCCAAACCCCCAGATGCAGTCAGTTATAGTTTAGGAAACAACAGTAATCTGAGCATTGGTATACATGAAATGGCCGCCACATGGAAACAAACGTGCGTTCCTCTTCCTGGGGGCTGTCTGCATATGACAGGCTGTTCATGCACAGCAGTTTATAACACAGATGGGGGATTTTCTCAACACCACTGTAATTCTTAGAAGGGAGAGAGGACTTTACTGTAAAAGTAGAGAAAATCCCTGCTCCGCATTTTAATACACTGGTTTGCTAAGTAGAGGAGAATGCTACCACAGGGAGTGATTTAAAATGGCTTCCACGTGACAAAAGTTTTAGGTGCATCAGATTAAAAGATCTGAAGACAGAAAACAAAGAAAACATTATCACTTGGTCCAAAAATGAAAGTGTTGGTGAGAAGAAAGGGGAACCCAAGAGAGTCAAATCTTTCCAAAATAGTGGGGAGTTGTTTAAAATCGCAATATTAGAAGCTCATCTGGAATGTATATTGCAGATCAGAAAAGTACCACATGAATCCATGTGGTTAATGACAAGGTTCAAAGAAGCTGCTATTAGAGCCAAGAAGACTTCCTTTAGAAAATGGAAGTCTTGTCCAAGTGAGGAGGATAAAAAAACCACAAAATTTGGCAAAAGGAATGCAAGCATGCAGGCAATAAGAGAGGCTACAAAAGAATTTGAAGAACACGTAGCTAAAACATAAATACCTGTAATGGGTATGAGTTACTCGTGCGTAAACTGGTGCCTTTCTCGGCTAATTTGCCTTGTTAAACCTTTCTGACTGCACAGCCCTTTCTCATCGTGGCTGCCTCAGTTGCTGGCAGAATCCGTCAGTGGGCGTTTCTTGAACCTCTTCCAACATAAAAGTTGTTTGACACCCAGTCTCCTCCTCCTCTCACTGCGTGGGAGTCTTCTGCGCAGGGAAGGCGTGGGTAGCGGAGGACCTGGGCTCTCCTCACTGATGTCCAGTGAAGAGTCCTGGAGCCCTCTCTCCAATTCCCCCATATGCCCCCCTTTATCCCTGGTGTTGCGCTGATTAGCTTCCCCCTCTACTGAGCTGTTTCTCCCCCTGCTGCTGGGTCCTTCGCCAGCATCATCTGGGAGCCTCCCCTTCGCCTCTCACTCCGATGTCAGTTCCCTGACAATACCAATAGCCACAAACCCTTTAAATACACCAGTAGTACAGTGACACAGGAGTCCAGGGTGTGTTAAAGGAGGATAGTGAGACTGTAGGGAAGCTGGATGAATTCTTTGCATTTGTCTTCACAGCAGGAGATGTTGGGCCTGAACTAATTTTTGCAAGAAAGGAGTCTGAGGAATAGTGGTGTTGAGAGACCAAGCCCTCAACCTAATAGACAAAAAAAAAAAAAACTGAAAAATTGCCAAGTCCAGATGGCAACCTCTTGTGTGTTCTTAAAGAACTCAAATGTGATTTTTTTTCTTTAAAAAAAAATTGAACTTGTCTCTAAGACCAGCCTCCAGAAATGAGGACAAGAAAGTAGCCAACGTAATCCTTGGGGGGGGGTGAATTAAGTAGATTTGCATAATGTGGACTAAACTGAATTTCCTACTATACCTTACGCTTGATACTTTTTGTTTTTTTTTGTTTTTTTTTATAATAATTTTTATTACATTTTTCCAAATTACAGAAAGAGCAGAAGAAAAAGCAGAATAGAAGAAAAAAAAAGAAAAAAGAACAAAAAATCACATCCATTTCAACAGCTTATTTCAAATTTCCATTGGACTTCCCCACATCTCCCGCATAATGCATTCTTGATAATAAAGTCATCAGCAAATTATACCCTTGTTTCGTGTGTTTCTGTATATTTTCAGTTGCAATTTAAGTTTAAATCTCTTATTCTCCATTTACTCTAAAAATATAACATGATATCATTTTTACGCATTTAAACTTTGATTCTTTCACAAATGTTAGCAATTTCATAGATAATTAAATTTCATTGCTGGGGCTAACGTTCCAAATCATACGACGTCTTATGTTTCATACAACTTATAATACTTTTGCAAATAGTCTTTAAATTTTTTCCAGTCCTCCTCCATTGCCTCTTCTCCCAGGTCTCGGATTCTTGCAGTCATCTCGGCCAGTTCCATGTAGTTCATCAATTGCGTCTGCCACTCCTCCAGTGTGGGCAAATCTTGGGTCTTCCAATGCTTGGCGATAAGAATTCTTGCTGCAGTTGTAGCATACAGAAAAAAAGTTCTATCCTTTTTTAACACCTTCTGGCCGACAATGCCCAGAAGGAAGGCCTCTGGTTTCTTGGGAAAGGTGTACTTAAACACCTTTTTTAACTCGTTATAGATCATTTCCCAAAAGGCCTTCAATCTTGGACAAGTCCACCAGAGGTGAAAGAATGTCCCTTCAGCCTCCTTACATTTCCAACATTTATTATCAGACAAATGGTATATCTTAGCGAGCTTGACTGGGGTCATGTACCACCTGTATACCATTTTCATAATGTTTTCTTTCAAGGCATTACATGCCGTAAACTTCATACCGGTGGTCCATAACCTTTCCCAGTCCTCAGACATAATATTGTAACCAATGTCTTGAGCCCATTTTATCATGGCTGATTTAACTGTCTCATCCTGAGTGTTCCATTTAAGCAGCAAGTTGTACATTCTCGATATTACCTTGGTCTTTGGTTCTAACAACTCTGTCTCAAGTTTCGATTTTTCCACCTGGAATCCTATTTTTTTATCTAGCTTAAAAACCTCATTAATTTGGGCATAATGTAGCCAATTTTGCACCTTATCCTTTAATTTTTCTTTTTTTTTTTTTTAATCATATTTATTAAAATTTCCAATAATAACAGAATAGGAAAATAAGAAAGATAAAGGAAAGAAAGAAAAAGAGAAACTAACTTAGACCCTTTTTTTCATAACCTTCTTTCTGGGACTTCCTCCTTCCCCTCCCGATTGTATTCCCCTTTATCCAAGTTGGTTCCACAAGTTCTCATCCCCAATTAAACCTAATATATTATACTCATAAACCAATTTAAATTTACACCATCTTAGCATCACTCCTCGTCTTATAATAGAACAAAATTTTCCCCAAGATCCGCTCTCATTTCTTCCACGAGTTCCCCCTTTCTAAAAAAAAAAAGAAAAAACAGAAACGTAAAATATCAAAGTTATAAAGAATATAAGATAGAAAGTATAGAGAAATTAAAAAAGTTGGTTACAAAGCCTTTGGATTCTAAGGTTCCCCCTCCCTTCCCCGGTTTTGATTCCCCATGTCCATTTGTCTGTATGTTGTCGGCCTGGAGATCTTAAGTCCACAGCCAAATTTATCTCAGTCCATCATGCTGTTTTCTTCGGATTTGATTGTCTTAATGATGTTTAACGTCGAAAATCCAATCTAATAGAGGCCTATAATTTTCTTTAATCTTTTGTTGCTCCTCCCATTATTCTTTCCGTGTCGTATTCAGTCATCTACTCTTTTATTTCTTGGTTTCTCAGGTTTCTGTCTTGTTCAGCTGTCAAAACATTCTTGTTCCAAAATTTAACGTCTCTACAGAGGTTTGTTATTCAGGGACACAGACTTACGTCCAGTTCCTTTCTTGCTTCAATGGAAGATTCTATTGTATTATAGTCACCTCTGTAGACAAAATAATATTTCAGTTCTGCAGCTTTCCCAGGAGATAAGACCTTTACACATCCCAGAGTAGTTTTCCACATACGACACTTGTAATGTCCCGAATCCCCTCTAGAGGGATTACAATAACTTTGTATCCTCTAATCCAAAAGTCAATTTGTTGTTTCTTTTTCCCGACAGTTTATATCCAATTTATATCAAATTGTAACAAAATTAACCAGCAAAGAACTTGTAGCAAAGTCCTCTTTATAATTTCCAGTTTTGACAGCTCCTTTGACAGCTGTCAAAATCTCCATCTCTCTTCGCCAGGCTGTCCGAATCGCCCCGGTTCCCAGGGGGGGGGTTGCTTTTTCCTCACCCTCGACTCCTCTCCTCCAGCACAGTTCTTATAATTCACATCGTGGAGTTGGTAATTTTTATCATCAATAAGCTTCTGAATAGATCTTGGTTTCTCAGTCCTTGTTTTAGCATGTTTACAATCAGGGAGGGGACTGACTTCCTTTTTTGGATCCCCTCCCGCTCGTGCCAAATCCGGAAAAATTTTTCTTTTTTCCTCCTTTTAAACCCGGTTGCCCAATTACTCACGGGTTGTTGATCAATTGTCCGAATTTCCTTTGGAAGAAGCCAGCGCTCTCCGCCGAATGGCATGCGGCTGCGCCCGGCAGGGGAAGCGGAGGACTCAAAGCACCACGCTACTCCCCGGCGCCCGATCCGTAGCCTTTAAAAAGGCTCTTTCACAAGCCGGGAGAGCGATAACGGTGCCAGCCGAGTCACCATGTCCACGGGATCCGTTCCCGTGGTTTCTAAGGGTCCCCGCGTCGCCGGCGCGGTAGGACCCAGCCCCTGCCGAGCAGACTCCCTCCGGAGCTCGGAGGGAGTCCGCCATTCGGCGATGGCGCCAACCCGGAAGTCCTTATCCTTTAATTTTTCAAAGCTCTGCAACCTCCAATTACCTCCAATGTTTTCTATTATTTCCCAATATTTCGGCCAGTATGCCTCCATATTGGATGTTTTCCGAGCTTTGGCCTCTATTGGTGAAATCCACCTCGGGGTTTTACTTTCCAATAAGTCTTTGTATTTTTTCCAGACCATAAATATTGCTTTTCTGACAATATGGTTTTTAAACATTCCATGTGTTTTCCCCTTGTCATACCACAAATACGCATGCCAACCTAACGAATTATTAAAGCCTTCCAGATCTAGGACATCAGTGTTTTCCAATAAAATCCAATCTTTCATCCAGCAGAAGGCCGCAGCTTCATAGTATAACCTTAAGTCCGGCAGGGCAAACCCCCCTCTCTCCTTTGCATCAGTTAGTATTTTAAACTTTATTCGGGGCTTTTTGCCCTGCCAGACAAATTTAGAGATGTCCTTCTGCCACTTTCCGAAACAATCCACTCTGTCCACAATCTGCAAGGCCTGGAACAAAAACAACATTTTTGGCAAAACGTTCATTTTTATAGCTGCAATTCGGCCTAACAAGGATAGTTTCAATCTTGACCAAATTTCTAGATCTTTTTTAACTTCTGACCAACATTTTTCATAATTATCTTTAAATAAATTCAAATTCTTGGAGGACAGATTGACCCCCAGGTATTTCACTTTTTTTACAATGTTTAGTTCTGTTTCCTTCTGAAACCCCTCTGTTTCAGTAACCGTCAAGTTTTTCCCTAACACCTTAGTTTTTTGTTTGTTCAGCTTAAAACCCGCCACCCGACCAAATTTCTGAATCAATTCCAAAACTCTTTTTGTACTAGGTTCTGGCTCCTGTAATGTTAAAACCAAGTCATCTGCAAATGCTTTCAGTTTATATTGTTTCGCTCCGACCCGTATTCCTTGTACCTGCCGATCCTCCCTTATCATATTCAGCAAAACCTCCAGGACTGAAATAAACAACAGAGGGGATAGGGGGCACCCCTGGCGTGTTCCTTTTTCAATATGAAGTTCTTCTGTCACCACATTGTTCACTATCAACTTAGCTTTTTGTTCTGAATAGATTGCCTCTATTCCATTCTCAAACCCCCTTCCCACTCCCATCCCTTCCAAGTTTTTCTTCATAAATTTCCAAGAAATGTTGTCAAAGGCCTTCTCCGCATCAATAAAAATTAACACTGCTTTGGTGTTAATATTTGTTTGTAAAAGTTCCAGAATATCGATAATGTTCCTGGTATTATCATACAAATGTCTACCTGGGAGAAAGCCTGCTTGGTCCTTATGGATTACTTCATTTAGTACTTTTTTAAATCTGTTAGCCAAAACATCCGCAAATATTTTGTAATCCACGTTTAGGAGTGAGATGGGGCGGTAGTTCTTGAGTTGAGTCTTTTCAGTTTCCACTTTAGGTATCAGTGTGATGAATGCTTCTTTCCACGTATCCGGTGCCCTCCCTCCCCCCATAATCTGGTTGCAAACCTCCATTAATGGTTGTATCAAATAGTCTTTTAGAATCCTGTAGTACTTGGAGGTGAGTCCATCAGGGCCCGGAGATTTGCCTAGTTGCATATTCTGAATGGCATCCTCGATTTCCTGTTGTGTTATTTTACAATTCAAGATTGATCTCTTCTCTTGAGATAATTTTGGTAGGCCGTTATCTTTCAAGAATTGTTCTATCTCAGTTGCTTCCTCGGATTCTTGTGTATACAGTTTTTTAAAGTATTTCAGGAAACACCTTCTAATTTCTCCCGGTTTCTGAATGTTTTTCCCTTCAACTTCTAAGTTGGTGACATAATTTAATTTTTGTCTCTTTTTCAACTGCCAAGCGAGCAGTTTCCCACATTTGTTCGCAGATTCAAAGGATCTTTGTTTCATTTGTTTGATTTTCCATTCCACTTCTTGGTTAATCAATTTCGCATATTGTGACTGGTGAAATTTGATTTCTCTTAAAATCTCTTTTGATTTTGGATTCACTCTTAATTTTTTCTCTCCATCACTTATCTTCTCCAATATCTTGTCTTTTTTACTATTCCAAAGTTTTTTCTTGATTGTATTCTGTTGTATCAGAAACCCTCTCATAACAGCTTTGCTTGCGTCCCAGATAATTCTTTTTTCCACCGAGGTATTCAAGTTAATTTCAAAATAATCCTTTAAAGTTTTTTGGGCCTTCTTTACGATCTCTTGATCTCTTAACAGGTTGTCATTCATTTTCCATCTGAAGGAGTCGGCAGTAGTAAATCTCATTTCCATTTTCAAAGCGTTATGGTCGGAGCAAGTCTTTGGGCAGATTTCTATTTTTGTAGTCTTAGGTGCCAGCCCTCTAGTTACCCAGATTTGGTCGATTCTTGTCCATGACAGGTGGGCCTCAGAAAAGAAAGTTCCTTCTTTACCTAGGGGGTTTCTCGTCCTCCATAAATCAATTAGGTCCATATTGTCAGTTAGTTCAAAGAAAGTTTTTGGTAGTCTTCCATCTTTAGTCAGATTCTGATTCTGTGACTTATCCATCAAAGTAGAGACGACCCCATTCATATCTCCCATCATAATGATGTTGGAATAGTCCAGATAGTCCAGTAGTGTCTCATGCAGCTTCTTATAAAATTCTGATTTCCCCTCATTTGGTGCATAGATTCCTAATATCAAAACTTTTTCTCCTTGGGTCGAAATTTCAATAGCCAGGATTCTTCCTTGTTCATCTTTAAACAAAAATTTTGGTGATAGATTCTCTTTGGCGTAAATCACCACGCCTCTCTTCTTGACTCTGTCTGATGAAATAAATTCTTGGCCTAATCTTTTATTTGTTAGCACCTTCCTGTGTAACCTGGTCACATGGGTTTCTTGCAAGCAAATTATATCCAAATTCTCTTTCTTTAGGATATGGAAGATCCTTTTGCGTTTTTCTGGGGAATTCGCGCCGTTAATGTTCCAACTATACAGCTGCAGAGACATCCTGTGTCAATCTGTTGTTACTCTTGTTGGGTGTCTTCTTTTTTGTCCAAATCCGAGGGTGGTAACTCTTTTCCTGACTCTGGTGGTGGCCAAATAGCTGCCGCTCCTTTCTGCAAGTCTTCTCCGTGGTCGTGTAGGAACTTATGGCTATCCTCTTTCGTTTTGATTTTTATCTTCTTTCCTTTGTATTTGAATGAGAGGCCTTGTGGGAACTCCCACCTGTAAGGTATTCCGTTACCTCTCAAAAGTCCAGCTAGGTCAGTGTAGTTAGATCTTAGATCCAGTAATTGTTTAGGAATATCCTTGTAAATTTGTGCTCTTCTGTCCTAGATCACAAGTGCTTTGTTAAAATGTAGGTCAAGTATCTTGTCTCTCTCCTGCTTAGTCCTTAAAATAATCAAACAGTCTCTAGGTCTGTCCTTCCCGGCAGCCCTTCCCAATCTGAATGCAGTTGTTATTTTGAAGTCTATATCTTCGTTTATACCCCAGAATTTAGCAAATTCTGCTGTTAAAAAGCCAATCAAGTCCTCTTTCTCAATCTCTGGGATAGAGCGTAATCTCAAATTATTTTCCCTGTTTCGCAGTTCCACCAAAGACAGATAGGCCTGCTGGTCAGTAATATGTTTATGGAGCGGCCTTACCTCTCCTTTCAATTCCTCCACTTCTTTAGTTACTGCTTCTACTTTTTCATTCGCAGCCTCGGCCAATTTTCGATTTTCGGATACAACGTCCTTTAGGTTTCCAATATCTTGTGAATGCTTAGCCACCTGTTCAGAAAGTTTGGTAATTGAGGATGTGGCTAAGTCAATTTTTGCAGTTTGGTCATCCACTTTTTTGTTCAAAATTGCAAATTGTTGTAGCATTTCCTCTAGGAGAATGTTGGATCCCCCAGCTGCCATATCTTCACTTGTTGATTGTTCTGATTCTTCAGCTGGGGTTGTTGGTAATGGTACAGCCTGTAGAACCGCAGGGACTGAAGATCTGCGGGCCTGGGAAACCAAAGTTGTTTGTACCAATTTGCCTTTCCCTGCTTTCGACGCAGCTCTTGTTTTTGGTTTACCACTCATTCCACACTCATTCCACACCTGTCTTTGGATTCAACGCTTGATACTTTTTGGAGAGAGTAATGATATAAATATACATCTATTCTCTTAATTTCTGTAAGAGGCAAAGAATGACATGGTGGAATTTGTTAGCTGGGGAAACTGTGAGCTATTTCACCCAGTCTGGAGTTGTGAGCTGTTTCACATATTTTGAGATGCAGGGAAAGCAAGAGTTTCCCCCAGTGGTTCTGCAAACAACATGCAGAAATATTTCTCTTCTCCCCTGGTGGCTATGAGCCTGGTATTACAATTAGTCTCAGACAGCTGTGGTAGGACACATATTCAGGGCTCATTCTCTGCACTTGCACTGATTTGGATTTAATTTAAAGACATAAATTTAGCACTGATAGCAGTAGGTATCATTTTCCTTCTGAGACGGAAAAATGATGTGCCCTTCCAGAGCTCCACTTGTCATCTGATGCAAGGTATCTGCATGCTTTTATTAAAAAAATAGAAGAGGGCCATTATGATATCTGCAATGCGCATTCCCAAACTCCAGACAAATGTTGTGTTTTAGTTAAATATTTATGTTCTTGAAACTACCCTAAAATTTAATAGGATGAAAAGTATTGCATAAATATTTTTTTAAATAAATTTGTCCAATTGGAAAAGTGCATAGCCATTGAGGTTTGTATTGAAATGAATGCAATAGAAAACATGACATTCAGAGGACATTAAATTACAATGAAATACATTTTATTGAAATATCCCTTGTCCAGCCAGTGTAGTGCACTTATCCTGAAAATCATGTTGAATGATACTAGGCTATGAAAGCTGGCTTCATGTGTGAATATGTGGTTATTTTTTCCAGCATAAGGAAGAAAATACCAAAATCTGCATTTCCCTATAATTTTCACTGGAAGTTTAATATTGGATATGTTTCTAAAGGTTCTTTTAATCTTTGGTGGTTTTCTGCTAGAGAACAGTCTATATAGCATTCACTATTTTGTGGAGGACTTTGCTTTCAAAGACAGCCACTATAATTAATACATCGGGTGGGTAAGGGTGCATCTAAAAGCTGAAGATTCTGATCCAGCTAAAGTTGATCCATGGATTAAGGCTTAAGGTGATGGGACTTGATAGCAACTAACTTGTTGCATCAGGAAATAAAAAGAGTCTGCTGCATCAGGCCAATGGCCCATCTAGTACAACGTCCTGTCTCAGAGTGGCCTGTGCAAATCACACCTTCAGGGCCTGAATGCAACAGTACTCTCCTCTCCTGCTGCTTCCACCAATTGGTATTCAGAAGCATACTGCCTGCAATAGTGGGGTGCCAACTTGAATAAAATATTGGGGCAGGAGGTGGGTAAGCCCCGCCCCACAAAATTGATCACAAGGTACAGCACAGGCACACCATCTGAATGGCAATGCCCATTAACTGGAATGGGGGACTCAAATATTTTATTGGTGGGGCCAAAGGGACCTCAGCCTCTAGGAGATGGCATCTATGGTAGCCACCAATAGCCTTATCATCTATGAATTTGATTAATTCTCTTTTAAAACCACCCAAGTTTAACTTTGCCCTGTGTGAAGTACTATCTTTGGCCTATCCTGAATCTCTCATTATTCATCTTCATTGAAGCCTGATCCGTTGCATGTTTGCTCAGAAGTGAATCACCTCAGCTCAGTAGGGCACAGTAGAACTTAGCCCTAAGTGCATGGGGTTGCAGCTTTAGCCATGACTAAGATAAGCTTGATATGTATCAAAAGCAATATAGATTAAATAAGTAAAATGGTTAATTTCACATATAACGTTTCATATGTATCATTGTTATATATATTTATAAGATACACAATTATTCAACAGCTAATTGTTCCTCTATGAAGTTATTTCCCAAAAGTGATCAGTACCCAAAAATATAGCATTCCAATGTCTGTTTGTTTTTTGTTTTGTTTTTAAATGGCCTGGATACTTACTTTGAGATGCAAAAATCATTTCCCCATTGTTTATAAGTTTCCAATTAATCAAAGATAGAAGTAGTATGCTTTCATAGAAGAGGGATAAAAGTTTAAGCGTGTGAACATTTCCCACGCCCACTGCCCAATATGATTTCCAACTGGTTCTGAACTATTCAGGCATAGGAAGTTCATTAAAGAAGATTTGAAGTGGAAGAGGGACATTCTAGCAGATGAAATTGCTTTCTGGAGGAAAATGTAATAAGTTTGCACTGCTCATATTATGAAGATTGTACAAAGAAAGAATCTGAATACATCCACTGGAAAAAAAATGCAAGAAAGTCACCACATTCAAATAACTATAGATAAAAAGAATGCTCTATTTTATGAGACCAAAACATGAAGCTCTCCAGGAGCAAGACACAGTACTGTACTTTTAAGTTATAGCTGATGCCCCAATACAAGAGTCTAAATATCCTGACCCAGTCCCACTTTAGTTGGCCTTTGCTGTACGGGAACACATATAGAAAATCTGTACCAGCTTTATTCATGAAGTTTAGTCAGGGCCAAATGAGCACCCTAATGTGCATCTTCATCTGTCTAGACGGCCTCACCAGCTGTTCATGCTTACTTGACTAAAGCTCCTGTGCAAGTCAAGCATGGAAACAAAGTTTCTTTCCCTGTTTTTCAGTCTCAATTGCAGAGCAGAGTCTACTTTTATCTAAATGTGCAATATGGACACAAGCCCGTAGCCCCATTTGTAGCATATGTATCAAGTAAGCTACGCCATAAACAGGAATGGCTTATACTGGATTAAATATCTATGTAAATTGGAGCTGATTTGGACACTGATCTTAAGGACAATTTCTTGGAGAAATGGTTCCCATTTCTGGTTTATGATGATTCTTGAAAAAGGCATGTCTAAAAGGCTTGCCATACTCAATACTAGATACATACATGAATAGAAACATAGGGCAGTATCTAACTAAACTGTTTGGCTTGTGCAAGGAGTTTTAGCTGCACAATGGAACATTCCCACCCTCTCTTTTCCCTGTGTGCCCTCATGTGTTCTAAAATCTGTTCCAGGGGTTCCTCAACCACCCAGAGCAGATTTATGGAGTGTACAGGGGAGAGTAGAGAGTGGAGAACTGCAGCTAAAACTGATTGTGTTGGTGGAATAGTTTGGTACTGCCCATCGATTTTTAATATATTGTGTGTTATACTTCCAATGAATTTGATCTCAGGTGACTGAGAAGAGAATATGTAAATGAAAAATCAGTTGTTATGCTTTTCATGTAATGTAATGGTTCATAAAATGTTGGTTAATGTATTCCTCTTTTGTAATTAAAATATCTTTGAATAAATTAATTAATAAAAAAGGGAATGGGAGATTTTGTAGGTTATTCTGTGTGTAATGCATAACGCAGTTTAAGAGACTGGAGAAACATGTTTAAAAGCCAGAAGGGTTCAATGCACACACACATGCATACATACATTTCCACTCCTGGAGTTCCCAATAGGTTTTGCACACACACCCTGAATACATCACTAGTCACATTTTACCCTTTATGCAATAATCCCTAAACACGTGAGCTATCTCATTCCTGGTAAGTAAATATGAAGAGAGGTTTACCTGGAAATGGAAAGGGGAAGGGGAAACTTTATAACATTTTACAGTTTCGACCAGTTTTAGCTTGACATTTGTGAGAAAATGATCCCTGTAAATTCTGAGGTCATTGATGATTTACATGAGCTGCAATTGAATATCAAGATCTGCAAGTTATCTGAATTAAAGGGATGCAGCTAGTATTCAAAAATAATGTACTCAACACAATGCTTTTTCTTCTACCACAAAAAACAGACTTTTTTAAAAAAAAGATCCAGAATGGATCCTCAGTATTATTATTTGTGTGGCATGTGTACAAGCATTTTCCTGGTTCCTATGCAGAGGGGGCTAGGGGCTATGGTTTGAAAGGCAACTTTTTGTACCACTTTCCTCTGACCAGTATGAGAAGACAATATACAAGCTTAGTTGAGAGGAGAGATAAGGCAGAGAGAGATGGTGGTACTGAGTTAAAATACTGCCCATGATAGTAGTCATTAGCTGCACACAAAATTTCATGAGAATAACCAGGTTCACCATAGCTCAGGCAGATAAATAGATCCTAATCGCTTATACACCCAAAAGATGAGAATTCCAAAATACTAAATATTAAATACAAAACAAACAAAGTCTCAAAAGGGCTATACCCATGCACACGCTCACAATTCTAATATTTATTGGCTGGAGGAACACAGGGACACATACTGTAAGGATCAGGACTACCACCACATAACTTTTTCATTTTGGACACAAACTGCCATTAATATGGAAAGGACATACCCCTCAACTGTCTTGGTAAAACCAAGACACGCCACTTTTTTGTGTGAGAGCTAGCCACCAATTTTGAGTGCTGTGATCTAGCTCCCCAAAACCCACTTTTTCATGGCCCCAAAACATGCATTTTTGTTGGCCATGCCATTTATTATTCAGAATTTCCTAAAGTAAAAATGAAATTAATTTGATGGTTTCACAGTGGTGCTAATTTCATGTTAAATATTCATTTCACTTCAGGTTTTATATGGTAATAAATTTTTGACATATTTCTTTGTTTCATAAGTAAATTCCTCTATTAAAGCTAATGGAAAATACAAAGAAAATAAATTCATTGAGCTGCAAAATGCCTGCTTTCTAAGCCAAGTAATATCTAGTCTATAATTTTTGACTTGTCCATTAAGCTAAACACCACGGGAAGACTTTTGCTTGCTGTTTAGCTTGTTCTTCCTATCTCAAAAATAGTTAGTAAAGGTTGCAATTGTAATGATGCTTACCTGGGAGCAAGGCCAAATAATTTCAGTGGGATATACTTCTGAGTAAACATGCATAGGATTGTGCAGCGCTATATTAATTCCTTATCTGCAGCAAATATAAAAAATAAAATGTTTTTAAAATGAAATTATTTTATAGGAGCAATAGCATAGAGCTACCATCTTGAGTCCTGTTGACTTTTTGAATATACCAGTAAGTATCTCTTATGGCTGGGTGACATCTGACAGAAGTTTTTATTAAATCAGTTTTAGAGGGAGGCAGCTCTAAAACCTGCAGAGGCATTCAATCCTTCAGCCTTCTGGTTTGTAATTACATGCATTTCTTTTCTGCTGGTTTATTTTTGTACACACCTTTGCTCTTTTGCTAGACTCACCTCTCCAGGTGTAATTGGCTTGTTCTGCCATCTTGCCATTATTCAAGTGTGACTTCTATTATTTCTCAGCAATAGAAGACTCATGTACATCTGCATTTAACCACTCAGATTTTACGTGTCATCTTTTAATACAGATCTCCCCCACCCTCCTAGCCATCTGTAGTTCTAACACATTGTTCTGAAATAGCCCAGAGGCTGAATACATTTGGTTAAAAGTTTAGAAGTTTGTTTTCTTTGGGGAGGGGAAAAAAACATTTGCCTCTATTCTGCTGCCTGCATTCCTTATCATTGTTAAAATCTTTCCTAACAAAGTTCAGGAATTCAGTCATTTCTGCTTCTTGATTAATATTCTGACATTTACCTTTCCCAGTACTGTCTTGGCCTGGCCCAAGCAGCGATCACATTATATATGCCATTGCCAAGGTCTGGTCTTCAGATGGAATGTGGGAGGAGGTAACAGAGTCCCGGGCTTCACTTTCAGCCAATTCCCCCCTCCCTGCTCCGCTCCTTTCCTATTGCTCAGTTTACCATTTAGATTTGCCTTTGAAGTCTGTTTCCAGACAGTTTACACTGAAGCTGAGGGCACCCATGGGCACCGAGAGACATCACTTTCGAGTAGCTTTGGAAAAGGTTTCAGTTCAAACCACTTGGAAACTGAGATCCAAGTGATGAAATCTGTGCCTTTATCTGCCTCACACCTGACATCGCCTATGACATCAGGAGTGGGGGAAATGGCCTCATGGGGCTGTGTAGGCCTGAGGGCTGAAGGTCTCCAACCCCTAATCTAGAATAGTTTGAATAGTTCCAGAGAACTCAAAAACTTGCACACTATTTTGCGGACAGGCCCAATGAAGATATTGCCCTAATATGAATTTTAGACTATTATTTTATTATGAATGGGCCATCATGCCTACCTTTAGGTTTTACATTTAATTCATGATTTCAATGAATCCAGATTTGAGCACTCCCTCCATGAATTTCCAAAGTGTTGAAGATACGGGGTTCCCTCAGACTCACCTGTATAGATCCAAGTACTTCTTTAATTTTCCACTGCCTCTAGTTCACTCTAACTGCTTTCAAAATCTCCTAATAGACTATATAGTCCTCTTGGACACCAGTGCTAGAGACAAGATGAACTGTAAACTAAGATGGTTGGTTTACTTAAGGGATCCTCTATACTTAAGGGAATATTGGTGCTTATATTAGGGTCTTAAAGGTAATGAATGCCTATTTTCTTAATAAAACAAGGGTCTGTCTTACAACCAGGTGCTTTTCTGACTGATGGTGGGGTGTGGGTGTATTGTACAACATACCATTGACACAATAATAGTGCATTAGTTGTGGCTTTGTACTGGACTATCCACACATCATTTGACCTTATTAATTGTTCTGCAATGCTTCCACAATCTTAATGCATTCTTGCCATTTGGAGGGACACTCTTGCACTGCAACATAACCAAAGTACGACCCCCCCAAAAGCATTAAATATTACAGAATTTCAGCAGGAAGGTATGGGACAGGCACTGATTGGAGATGAAGTAGTCTGACCGCCCCAGTACTTTTGCAGATGCAAGCAGTAATAGAAGCAGGATCGTATGTAATTGCCCCCATATCATCATGAGCATAAACTATCATGAACGGACAATAAAAAGGACATCTAGAGGGGCCCCAGGTGTTTCAATGTGTTCAAGCTAGAAATAGTGCTTCCCCTCTTGTTAAGATAATGAACAGAATTCAGCCACCATAAAGAGATCTGTTGAAGGTTCAATTAAAAAGCAACATTCTGAATAAAAGTGCAGCTTGCTTTCCCCCAAGATTCCCATGAGTAACTGGGTACATACTATTGCATTTCTTTCATCATACAGAAAGCATTTTTATTGCCTTATGTGAAATAGAAGAAATGCTCTCTTAGGAAAAAAAGGGTATTAGTTACAGACCAGAGACAACAAAAAGATATATATTTTTTATGACTAATGGCTTCCATTCTATCGTGAAAAGTTATACACAGTAAATGCTAAGTGCTTCTCTTATAAAATGTTCCCTCATAGCTATAGTTGCATGAATTAAAGTCAGGCGTTCTCATAAACTATCTATAGATACTTTGTAAAAACAGATGTTGACAAAGAATAACTCTTTGGCTCTTTATAATAATCTTTTCTAATCCATGTCCTGTCTTCTTTGTATAGTCTGGGAATATCTTCTTCTATTAATCTGGAGACACAATATTTTCAGTGAGGGTCAAAAGCCTGAACATGACCACAAGAAATGTTTTATCTAAGAATAGTAAAGAAGTCTTGCTGTCTCAGATAAAACAACAAAGAGTCTTTCTTATGGCAGATTTATAGCTTTAATGGGCTGGAGTCCATTTCATCAGATTTCATCTTGCTGCAAATATCTCTCTAGAAGTTGATTGGGACAGTGTTTGTCTAACACTGTCCCCTGTGCCCACATAAGGCCTGTTCTGGATGCTAAAAATACTTGTATAGCTGTACAAGGCTCTTAACAGAATTCTCCAACCCATAATACTTCAAACATCCAGATTTCTAAGGAAAGGCGGCATTGTGGAGCTGCAGAGGTGTTGCTGACACCTACCTAGATGTTGTAGGGGCAAGGTAGGGCAAGTACAAGCAAAACAGGAGAGCTAATCTGGCATTTGCAGCTGTGTGCCCACAAAACCCTGACCTTTCTACTGCCATGCCCCACACCATCCAGGTAAGTGATAGCAACACTGCTGTCAAGTGGTTGGCTCCCTGGCACTGCCACACCATGCTGGCTGAAGCACATCCTGTTTACAGGAGGAGGGAACCCTTCTCACTTGAGCTGAGGGGAAGATAAGAGAACCTTTACACACATCTTATGAATATAGCACAGACAGAGTGCACAGAGACAGCCCACAGATCTTCAGACTGGCACTCTAATCCAAGGAGGGTTATTGATTATGGATGCCTCAATGTTTCTGGTTCATGCAACATATCACTCCTGGTGGTCTCCTTTTTTGTTGCAGCATGAGAAACTTTAGGCTAACAAGCAGGATAAGGGATGTTCTAAATAAATAAATAACATGTGCAGATAACGGCTTGTTTCAATAAACTGCATAAAAAATCCTGGCTTATACTTCAAAAACAACCACTTGGACTAAATGTTGACCTTGTTATTTTTGACTGTTTCAAATTACACCATAATGCATGGGCAAGGCAGGTTTAACACAGCCGGTTCTTATAATCAAAAAATATGTTGCAAAAGTTTTTGTTCTGGTAACGTTAACAAAATACCAAATTACATCATGCTGGCTCTGTAAAGAAAATTTCATTGTGACAAACAGAGACTTGATGCTAATTTTTCCTCAATTGTTATCCATCTGTCCCATTAATGTACTGTAGGTTACTGTTGCTTTAACACCAGCTCTCGGAGAACTTTGAAGAGAAGGAAACTAGGCCCACATTCACACCATACCTTTAAAACATTGTCAGGGCTCCCCCTGCCAAAGAATTCTGGGAACACTAGTTTGTGGAGGGTGCAGAGAGTTATTAGGAGACCTCTGTTCTCCACCCTCAACTACAATTCCCAGAGTGATTTAACAACCAATTCCCTCATCACAAGGAACTCTGATTGAGTGTGAGTCCAAGCAAGCAGAAATCCAAGCCATCAAAAAGAGTCACTAGTACCCCACAAAATCCCAAACTTACTATGACACAAAATAGTCGTTGACATTTTCAGCTTTGGCAGACATCCCCACAGCAGCTCTTACTTGAGTATATTTCAAATGTCTCTGAAGACTTGCCAGAGAAGTCAGCAAGTCTGACATCTTTAAAACGAAAGCTGTCACTGCCAGCCACAGCGCCCCATAAGAAGTGATGAGTGACCATACCCCATTGGCTGGCAGAAAAGTGGAATGTTTTGAAAGGTCTTGGGGAACAAAGCTCAGTCGCCCCAGCCCAGGATATTCTCAGTCCAATGAGATGGTTGAGAGACTGATTAATGCAATCAAACCATGCTGCTGGGTCTGATGAGGAGACTCATTGAGTGTCCCATTGGAACTCCACAGCACACTATTGACTTGGTCTGGATTGCACCACACCCCAACTGCCCCTTCAACCTGAGGTTCTCCAGGGTACACAGCTCCAAGTGTTGGAGCTACAGAGCTAGCAGAAAGACTATTGTGGCTGGACAGTAAAGCCTTTGTCATTTTTCAAGGCATAAGTATCAGTATGCAGGTTTCCAGTATGCATCAGGATTCCAGCAGCCTTTAAGCATAATGAAATCATGTCCTCAGCCACAATCATATTAAGTCCAAACGCCAACAAGAGTCAGGAATCTACACAGTCGCAGACATGTGAAGGCTAACTAACCAACTTCAACAAATGTAGAGAACTAATAGGCTGTGACGAGGTGGTTGGACAGTGTTCTCGAAGCTACAAACATGAGCCTGACCAAACTGTGGGAGGCAGTGGAAGACAGGAGTGCCTGGCATGCTCTGGTCCATGGGGTCACAAAGAGTCGGACACGACTAAATGACTAAACAACAACAACAATAGGCTGTGAACCACAGCTAGAACCTGATCCCCAAGCCCAATATTCAGAGGCAATTTCAATCTCCTATGCTCCATCAGGGGCTGGGACATGGAGATTTGGGAGAAGCAGGTCTGCCTGGCTGGCTGTTTAGAGTAGTAGCAGCAGCAGCAAAATGCGTTTTAAATAGAAAAAGTATAGGAAAGCCTCTGCAGCTACCATTTGTATGACTTACAGGCAGTGATGGCCACCAACCTGGAAGTCTTTAAATGAGGATATTAGACAAATTCATGGAAGAGAGTGCTCTCGTTGGCTATGTTCTGTCTCCACAGTTGCTGAAAACCACAGGAGGGGAGAGTGGTCTTCTGCTCAAATCCTGCTTAGTGGTTTCCCACAAGCATCTGTTTGGTCAATGTGACAACAGGAAGCTGGACCAGATGGGCCTTTGGTCTGACCCAGCAGGCTTCTTATATTCTTATGGTGGCTCAACTCACTCCACTTGGCAGGGGCTAAATCAAGAGAGACCAGTAATTATTTCCATCTCTGCCACATGTTACTGGGAGTATGAAACATGTTGTAAAACCACTGTTTACTGGTTGAGACCAAAATCTTAAACTATGGGCGGCTACTCAACATTCTGGGCACCTGATCTGCCACCCCCTGTGATCCATTAGTTGTGACAGCAACAACTGCCAAAAAAGGGAAATGGGGGCTTGACTATATAGCACTGGGGAGGGGAGGGCCCAGCACTCTGATGGGCATGTAAATTGCTTTCTCCCCAGGCAGACTTAAACCCAAGACTTCCATCAAAGCGTACATGTTTGAAAAGATACTAGGTACTTTATATGCCTAGCACTTTCAGTGGAAGAAAATAATAAAGCCATATTGAGAATCCAATTGTAGTACAGCTGAGCCTTTGTAGGACTTTAAAGCCTATTACTAATTTATTTACAGTCTTATCTGGGGAATCCTGCTTACTGGTAAACAGAAGGCTTTGGGTAAGTACTTGTGAGAGAATGAGGACAGAGCTCATAAATAATGACAAAAGAAATATGTGATACCAACATCTGGCTCATTCCAGTATGGTCAGCTATTATTTCATGGAAACAGATTCACATTAGTAATCTGTACTGCAGATGGTTGATCTTTATCCTATTCTTTTACACTCAGTTATTTTAATTGCTTAATTGTAATAAATTCCAGCTATCGAATTTTATTTTCAATATGGAGGGGGAGGAAATGCAAGCGCTGGAGTTTTTCATTTAAAAAACAAGAGTTTCCGAGCTGAGTCTTACTAGAACCTAAACCAACCTTATCAACCTGGTGTCTTCCAGATGTTTGGACTCCCATCATCCCTGACAAAATGCCATGCTGGCTGAGGCTGATGGGAGTTGGAGACCAAAGCATCAGGTTGGGGAAGGCTGATCTAAACCAACTCAGTTGAGAGTCAGATGTCTTGTCGGCTATTTGTGCCTTCTCAGGGCCAAACTACAGATAATGCCATTTCATGCAACTAGCTATTGCATATTAAGAGTAAACCATAGATGCCAAGCCCTTGATCTAGATCAGGGTGCTGAGTAGAGTAGTGCAACGAGGGGGATTAAGCCTTTCCCAGCTCAGTGAAGCTTCTGATTCTCTCCTGCAGCTGCTAGTAGCATTGGGAGCTAATGGAAGCTTTCCTCCCAAGGCAAATAGCAGGCGTGGGTGATCAATTATGGGATTACAGGGTGGGAGGGGGAGAAAAATTTAAAGCCTTTCTACTCCTCACCAGTGCACCTGCTATTTGTTTCAAAAACATTGCCCACACAATATCTAACTACGACATCCATTACAGGCCAGTTAGGAAGCCCTGCATACCAGCCCAAGTTTTTCCCTCAGTGGTAAGGAAAAGGCAATCTGCACATGCTCAAAGACATTATTGCTTTATTATTCTTATTCTCTGGCTTCAGAGTTAAGCCCCAGGACTGAAAACAAATTCTAGGAATCATTGAACGTACTGTATGCATGCATGTTCAGTGGTTTTGGGTTGGTACATACTGACAAGCGTCATGAATAACCATAAAAATCTTCTGCCTAATAATAAACAGTCCAGATTTTGTAGAAAGCAAATCACGGGTAGATGTTGTGAAATGGTTGAAAGGCATTAACTATTCAAATGCTCAGTGTAGAAACGTTTTCATGTCAAATGCTATTTCCCAAGGTCCACATCTTAACCTCTTTTAGTATGCTATAAGAAATTTTATCTTCCCACAGCGTTGGAAGTGAATCATAAAGTTTTAATTAAATGAGGTAATCTTAGAGCTGAGCCAAAATGTTTATAGGTTTCAATTTTCAGTTCAAATGCATGGCATTTCTAATCAGGGACTGCTAGCACCTCCAAAAAGAAGGGGTGCTCAGATACCCACCCAGCCCACCAAGACACTCCCACAACACCTTTCTCTGGCTCCACTCACCCAAAGTTCCCCCTGTCAGCCACTCTAGTTCAATGGAGTCTCCCTTTTCAGAGATACTGCACCTCAAAACCCAAATAGTGGGAACTAATCATACTGGTGCTTTGCACCCTTTCTGCATTGCCTGCTGCAGGCATTTGGCTGGCTTTTATTGGAAGGAGAGTTCTGGACTGTATGGAGACAAGTGACTTGC
Source organism: Podarcis vaucheri (assembly GCF_965113315.1). Classification (NCBI taxonomy): domain Eukaryota; kingdom Metazoa; phylum Chordata; class Lepidosauria; order Squamata; family Lacertidae; genus Podarcis; species Podarcis vaucheri. The sequence continues at coordinate 35,828,325 of NC_138767.1, forward strand.
TCAGGATCACAAACTGGGTCCAAGGCAAAGTGAAGGCCTAAGCCCCAGTGACCAGAACACACCTTTGGCATCTGCTGGTGCAGCCCCATTCATTGTACAATGTGCCTATATAAGAAGTGGTTTTCTCTGTGGTGGTTTATTAGTTATGATCACTATTGTTTTATTATTATTTATTGCATTTACAGCCCATGTTTTATCCAAGGAGCTCAAGGTGGCATACATGGTAGGTTCACCTAGTGAGTTTCCTGGTTGAGTGGGGATTTGAATCCTGGTCTCCCAAGTCCTAGTTCAACACTCTGACCTCTACACCACACTACCTTTGGGTTACTTTTTATTTCTGTATTTTATTACACTGACATTCTGCCTTTCTTCATCATGATGCCCAATGTGTTGTATATGTGATCACCCATCTAGGCACTGACCAGACCCAACCCTGCTTAACTTCAGCAGGTGGTATCCTTATGTGCCTTGAAACTATACCCTGGGATGGTGATGAATGCTACTACTCCCTGCATTGCTTTTCTCCATGGCTTTTACCTGGAAGTGAAAAATAACTTTCACTTGTGGTTTATAATTGTGACTTCCAAAAACAACTTACCCATGTGGTTTGTAGCTGGGAAAGGTTCAGAGAGGGAAAGGGCTAAACTGCATCCCCTGACATCCCCTTCTCCCAGTCAGATGCAGCCTGCTCCGGACTAATGTATGATCTGTGTGTATAAACCCATGAAGAATGGGGTCCAACAACACCTGGAGCGCCATAGGTTCCTAGCCCTCTCCTGTGCAGATAATTTGAATCAGAAGGCCACAAATTAACTCCAAGGCAGAGATGCACACCTGAGTTCCAAATATCAAGCTACTCCATTTGCCATTCTTATCCAATATGCTATTCTGTACAGGGCACTGCCTTTATTGGCTGTCCCGGCTATTTAAAACATAGTTTAATAATGCTAGATGTTGAAGTGGTTACCGATACAGCAGTATAACCACCAGCAGCATAGAAACCAGTTGTCTAAGCATTTTCATCCCAACTTAAGGTTAACATTATGAAGAACAGGCATTGCAGAGGTTTCTGAACAACTGAGTACTCCTCATCGTTCTAAGGCACATGCTGATTCTAACATATTTTCACTTCTTTCACAATTTGATCATTCTGGTTTTTTTAAAAAATTATGTCTTTCATTACACTATTGCAGAATCCTAACTTTCTGCAGTTCTTTATGATATGTTATCATCACCCCCACTGTATACATTCAGGATTTTGGGACTTTGCTGTTGGCCACAAAAATTGAAACCTAAGTAAATTTAAGAAGACAGCACTCAAAGAACACAGGGATGGATGGCTCAAACAGGCCTGAAGGGAAGAGTTTACACAGATTAAATTGCAAACATAACAGACATTTGAGAATGGCTGAGTCTCAGATGAGAGATGTGGTGCTTGCTATGGTCTGGGAAAGCATAAAGAATGGAAATGAGCAACAATCATTATGTTACACAAGACTAAAACTCTCTGCAATGAAGATAAATGAAATGAAAAACCTAACGCCTGAGTAGGGATACACTAGCCTTTTTGCCTTGATGTATTTGATTATTCTATTAAAATGGGGGATTGACTGGAAAATGGTAGGATTTGTTTTTTAAGTGCGGGATATATATTTTTGGCCTTTAAAACATGGCACAATTCATTATAATACGGGCATGTATCAGATCTAATAAACCTAAGGCCAGGTTGGCATCAGTCCCTAGACATGGCCCCCTCCAGGCCCCACCTCAGCACAAATTCTGGTGGGGTCCCCAAATATGCCACCCTAGTGTCTCCTCCTCCAAAGTGAGTTTATCAAGGATGGATTGGTAAGCAGTGTCAGGGATGGGTGGAGGGATGACAATAGAGGCCAGAGACATAGCCCCCTCCTGACCCAATCTATCCCTTTATCCATGAGAAATAGATCCTAGTGATTCTTTATCCATAACAGCCACATTCTCTCTCTCTCTCTCTCTCTCTCTCTCTGTGTGTGTGTGTGTGTGTGTGGTCTTTCTCCTTCCATCTCCCTCAGCTACTGGGTCAGGCTCAGGACAAACATCTTAAAAAACAAATGTAAGCTTGACAGAATACAACACCTGGCATTGCTGACGTTCACCTTGATGGTGTGGGGCTGGGCCAGAAAGTTTGAGGTAGGGGCTTCATGGATGCACAGGCAAGCATGTCAGATTGGCTCTGCTAAGCCCCAGCCCTTGCCACCATCCCGCCCTCAGGTTATGGCTCTCAAAAGAGAGCAAGTATAACCGGTAAGCTGTTAGGCTGGACAGGTGTCAGCACAGCACATCTGATTTTACTGTGGCATTTTATTGTTCTGTAGTTTCAGTGGTGGTATTTTTATTTAGCCTTATATTATTTATGTATCATTTGTAAGCTAATGCAAGTGCCGTTTTAAGGTCGTAAGTGTAAACGTAATAAATAAAGAGAAAGCTAAACTGTGGCTTTCTGTTTGACCAGAGACTGTTATAGCAATACACTGAGCTGGGAGAAGGCACCATTTCTGCCTCTATGCATATTTTGCTTTCCATTAAGGTAGGAAGAAGCAGATGATTCTGAGCTGCCTCTTTTTGCATGTAACTCTTACCACCGCCTTATCCTATCAACTGTCTGGTCTGCCTTTCAACATGACCTTCACATGGGTATACAATATGTGGGGATGCAGGCATACATCACTTCTACACCATAGATGCAAGTATCATTCCAGCTGCCTTTTTCAAAGGATTTCAAATCCTCAGAAGGACACTATGAAGTCTTATGGTATTAAAAACTCATATTTTAAAACAGCCATTTGAGCCAGCATTTTATTTCAAAGAGTTATTTAATGGCATGGGGAAAATGCTTCGAGAAGGGAGCTGACTGAAATATTAGCATATTTCTATACATTTTAATAATCTGAACATTACTTTCATGATTGCTTCCTTTTAAAAAATGAAATTGAACCTCACATTTCTTTCCTTCTTCACCACCCCAGCACCAACTATCACCACAGGTATAGACAGGTATACTGATCAGTAGGTGGAATGAGGAGAAATTAGAGATTCTGTAGATACAAGGTAACCATGCTTGGGTGGAAATTCACTTTTAAAAGCCTCGAAAAGTACACACAAACTTCTACATCCGTATGTGATCAGTTGCCCTGGAAAAAAATCAAATTCAAACTGAGACACAGCCATTCTTTGAAATTCACACTTCTCTGAATTTTGCAATGTGGTTCTCTAGCCTAGTGGTGTACAAAAATGCACATGCTAGGGTAAAATGTGTTTTCAAAAATGCATATAGCGGTGAAAATAATAGGAAAAAATGAAATAAACTGCATTGTTGTAGGGGAAACTGGTTTGCAAAACTATTAGACAAAATTACATACAAATGTGTATATTAGGATAAATTCGCACTAACTTTCATAAAGACTTCAAAAAAATGGAGAAGGATGTGCTAATGTGGACAACTGAATTTAAGACGGGTCAAGGGGGAGAAACAGAGAGAAACCAAAATTGATTGATTTCCCATCCCTATTGGCCAGAGAGTGTACTGGGCACATACAACCATAATTTAAAGGTCAAGGTTAACCCCATGCAGTTGCTTTTCATGCTTTTCATGAACACCTGAAGAGGACTTTAATGACTGAGCTATTATTTCTGTGGTCTGAGTAAAAAGGCAAATGGATTCTCCTTGTTAGATAGCCATCCACAGGATGCACCAATACTCTGGATCACCCCACTCAATGATTTTATGTAGATGATAAACAGCATGGGGAATAATATTGAACCCTAAGGAACCCCATGTTGATGGCTAAACAGGGCCAAAGAGCCTCCACAAGCATCCAATTATGACCAGAACCACTGCAAAGCAGTGCCACCCACGCCTTACTCAGACAGCCACTCCAATAGAATACCTTGGTCAATGGCATCTAAAGCTACTGAAAAGTTGAGGAGAATTATCAGGGACACATCTTCCCTGTCTTTCTCTCAACAGAGGTCATTATACAGAGCAACCACAGCAGTTTCTGTGCCAAAACTGAGCCTAAACCCTGGGTGACCTAGAAAAATCAGTTAATATTATTATTATTAATATCATCACCATATTTATTGATCACATTTTATATTTTAATAATTAAAAAGTACCAGGTTCATCCACAGGTAGGGCTGGGAGAGACTCCCTGTCTGAAATCTTGGAGAGCTGGTGCCAGTCAGTGTAGACAATAGTGAGATAGATGGACTAATGGTCTGACTCAGTATAAGTCAGCTTTCCGTATTCCCCGTTTGGTTCTCTGTGCTATTATTTGGTTGTTTGATAATTTCCTCCTTAGTTCTTAATTCTGTACCTTACTAGAAAACCCATTGTGTATCTGTGGGTTTAGACAAATATACTATGCCAACTTTAAACAGATGGGTGCAGTTCTGTCTGGGGATAACATTTGTGCAAAGGTGGCAGTGTGTATATATGTTCCGCCAATCCCGCTATGGGCTTAAAAGGAAAACCTGTTTTCAAGTCCTCGATTTCTGCAGGTGAAGAGCAAATCCGATAGCCCAATGTTAGAAGTATATAAATTAAAGCCATACTTGAAGGTTTGGTGTGCTTATCAATAGTGGAAGTGGGACAGGGTTCCAAAATTAAAGGCATTGAAAAAGCAATAAAGAGTTAACAAGCCATTATAAAAGATATTGATTTTTTTCTGCAACCTAGCATTGAGATTCACCTTGATGCAACTAATTTACAGTAATAAAAACAAATTGAGAATGTCAAATTTGAACGGGGCTGTGGTAAATTTGGATTAGAAATAAAAGTCACTCTTAATATTTCAATTTAGTTTGATATAAGCTTGTTGTTCTAGCCAAAGGCAATGACAAACCCACAGCAACAATACCAATACAGTCATACCTTGGGTTACAGATGCTTCAGGTTGCATTTTTTTGTGTTATGGGCACGCCAAACCCGGAAGTACCGGAACAGGTTACTTCTGGGTTTCGGCGGTTGCGCATGCGCAAAAGCGCTAAATTGTGCTTTGTGCATGCACAGAAGCACCAAATCACAACCTGTGCATGCGCAGACGCGGCGCTGCGGGTTGCAAACACTGCGAGTTGCGAATGTGCCTCCTGCACAGATCGTGTTCGCAACCCAAGCCTCCACTGTAAAACAATACAGATCATAGATCCATAATATGAGCCAACATATATTTTCTAAGAGGAAGAGTACCAGAGAAACCAATAAACTCAAATTCAGCTTAATCTCAAATTAAACCTCTGAATCACCACAACAATTTAGTGATTTGATCTAATGCTTTTCCCCTGATTTTTTTTCCCAGCTGTCCAAACAGAGAACAAGGAAACAAAGCACAATGTGGGCAAGCCATTTCTCACTAGCTGGACATCCAAGCAGCAGCGGGGGGGGGGTCAGAACACTTCCACACACCCCAAGGCCTTGTGAGGGGGAGAGATGGAGCCTCAGGGGAGGGCCAGGAACATGAGCAGGAACACCACATCTCATGGAGTCAACCTGGAGAAGAGAGGGTGGTGGACAAGGGTGTGAGCCACCATCTCAGTTGGGGCGGAGCGAGGGGGCCATCAGAGGCCAACCAAGAATTCCCTGGAACTGGACTGGGGGCACCTCATGGCCGAAAGTACTCCCTGGCAATTGGGTCCTGGCCATCACCCATCCACAGGACCCAGGAGCCCCTATTCACTCAGTTCAATGCCGACAGGCAGCTGACACATCATTGCCATGTTGAGCAGCATGGCACAAGTCAGTATCGTATTTCTGCACAGGCGCACTTCTCTCACACATGATTCAGGCAGCAAACACAGGATTTCAAGACCCCAAAGTTGCATTCAGTGACCATGCAATGTATTCTGTTGTAGCATGCCAGGTGGCCTTGCACACCCACAAGTATGTGGCTGCAGCTTGCGTGCGTGCTTGGGTTGTGTGGGCTGTTGGTGTGCTGCAGGTGTGTTACACGTTCACAGCGCGTTGTGCTGTGGGTTATTTTGGCTGTGTGATTGGCTGAGCATGTGGTGCACGCTCCTATGGTGTGTGTTGTGTGCTGACTGGCTGCTGTGGTAAGTATTGCTAGGGCTGCCATGTCCTTGAATTTTCCTGAACAGGAATGCAGATAAATAGGGGTATTTATTTGCATTCCTGTGCTGACAAATTCTAGCTGCTTCCCATGAGCTATCTCTGAGCAGTCTCAGAGTTCATGCACAGCTGATAAGGGCACTTGGGAACTTTCTCTTGTGCACGAACAGGTGGGATCCGTTCCCAGGGTAATGAAGGCTGAGCTGGCTCTCTCTGTTTGCTGGCTTCTTCTCTCTTTGCTTTCCTCTCCTGAATGGAGTTTGGATCCGAGTCTTTTATGCCAGCTTCCCAAACTTAGGACTGTTCCATAAGTTATGAGTGAGTGAACTTGACTAATGATAGAGATAATAAATAACTGCAGTGGAATTGAAGCATTTTGTGTGGCTTGGAACCTCTCTTGCATTTACAAATTGCCTTGCCTCACCTACATTAGTATTTGCATGCAGCTCTGCATTGCAGCACCATTTAAGAGTCCATGTATTACCGTCAGTAAGATGTGATTTACACATAAAATCAAGCTTCAGGGGAGGGCAGGGTTACAATTTTAGCTATCTTGGTGCTTGATTATTGCCTGCTTAGGGTCCAATTAGACATGAGTTTTCTTCTGTTTCATAATCCTATGCTTGAAGCTGCTTTGTCTTTTTCTTTACAAAAGTAGATAGAGAAAGGAATGATCCAAAGGAGATTGTGGTATGGGCAAAGGGGTTTAACTCTTTCCTTGTGTCATTTCCCTGCTAAAATCTCTCAAAGCTGCTATTTGCTCTGATTTATTAGAAATCTAGGGTTGGATCCAGGCTGTGTATGAAACAGAACACTCCTGGTGGAAGGGAGAAGTGGGTTTTTTGTTTTGTTTTTGGTGGGGTTTTTTAACCAATTTCTATTTCCCTTTGTAAAAGGTTAAGGGACCCCTGACCATTAGGTCCAGTCGTGGCCGACTCTGGGGTTGCGGCACTCATCTCGCTTTACTGGCCGAGGGAGCTGGCGTACAGCTTCCGGTTCATGTGGCCAGCATGACTAAGCCACTTCTGGCAAACCAGAGCAGCGCATGGAAACGCTGTTTACCTTCCCACCAGAGTGGTACCTATTTATCTACTTGCATTTTGATGTGCTTTCGAACTGCTAGGTTGGCAGGAGCTGGGACCGAGCAATGGGAGCTCACCCCATCGCGGGGATTCAAACTGCCAACCTTTTGATCGGCAAGTCCTAGGCTCTGTGGTTTAACCCACAGTGCCACTCGCGTCCCTCTGTAGCCCTCCCCAAAAAGTGTCCTGGTTGTTTTGTTCCATGGTTGTTCTCCAAATCCAGAAGTGCTGAGTGAATTCCTATTTTCTTAAGCTCCTCCACTAGGTCTCTGTTTTGATGCATCTGAAAAATATTGCAGCCCCCTACAAATTCACTATTCAGGAAGACTTGGGGAATAGTAAGCCAGCTGGAAAGAGAAAGAGGACATTGGCAAAAATATCAACTCCCTCTGTTCTTTAAGGGGGAGCCTTCACAGGATCTTTGTTCATTCCATGAACCAACAATATGTAAGCCAGTAAGCAGTTTATGCAGAAATATTTTTCTCCACCTTCTGGCTTTGTTATCCTGTTATGTATTCCCCCTTCCCTTGGTGGCATTTTGTAAAGAGATGTGCCCAGTTCTAAGCACCAGATTTTTAACAGTGCAGTTAGATCAATTAGATCCCATCTAGTTTGACCTTAGAAACTAATGCTGATCAAGAGCCTCACAAATGGCAGATCCTTAATGGTTCATGTCTTTCCACCCTCTGAAATATCATGCCCATCAGAGAAGGAACTGGGAATTTGCAATAAATGTTCTAATTGTATGTTTATCTTAATGGCCAATTTACTGAAGGGTGGTTTCAGATAAGGGTAGGAGGTGGGTTAGATCAGAAGACAAATGCAGTAGGAAACTGGGAAGACACAGATGAGACATAGAACTGTGAACATCAATGAACTGGTGATAGTTTTGATGACTGCAAAGGGGCACAGTGTTGCTTTGAGAATGTGATGCAGGATCAGTGAGTGTGCTGCCTCCTTTGAGAAGCATATCTGTCTCCAGTATGTTCTGCTTGCACTTTTGTAAACAAACACACATTACAAAGACATCCTAATTCTCTAGTGTTCTCTCTCATTCAAAATGAACCCTAGTCCTTGAATTTCAGAGATGTGGAAGCACTTGAGTGTGTAGCAACCAGCCTTAATGATTAAATATGAAATGTGGTACAGCTGCCCTCACAGGAGAAGCAGAATAAATATAAGAAAAATTCTAATGAACCATCATCAAGCTCGACATCTGTATACTTGTTCCAGTGTTTGAGTTTCCCACTGTCAGTTTGATGAATGGGATGGCTATGCCTTTATCGGCTTTCGGACATCTTCAGTCTCAACAAGACCATTTCATGTTCTTGCCACCAACATTTCCACTAGATTTCATCCAACATTTCAGAATGACAGATACATTAACTGCAGCTGACTTCAGTGAAAGCAAATTATTGCTTTAAAGCTGCCTAGTCACCCTGCAGGTCTTCATCACAAAGGCCTGCACAGTTTCAGGTCATTTTTAAACATGTATTGGAGTAACAGTGTCATGGGTTGTTTTTTTCAGAGGAGGGGAAGTATCAGTCAGAAGAACGGAAAGCAGTGCTCACCTTTTATATAATTTGGTATTGCTATATCCTCTGGTTAGTAGGTAATATAAAATAATGGCAACAAATTCAGCATAGTGTCCGTTTTAAGATTCATCTTACTTATTTATATGGCTGTCTGCTCTGTGTTAAATCGCCATAAAATTGTTTACTAGTTGTGTTTCACTTTTATGTTTTGATAGTGTAGTGAGATATTATTGCCATAAATTCCTGCATTGTAATTATACTTGCAAAATGCCGCTGGCTAGATACCTGCATACAATTAGTGCTTTCAGTGTTTATTGTGACTTTCATATGAATCTTAAAAAAACAAATATTTCAGCCTAAGACCCCAAATTTCAAGGAAATATTATTATATACCTGTTATAAATCATGCCCTTTACAGCATTATCCTCATAAGAAAATATACCTCTACCATTAGAGGTCTCATCTGCATTAGTTACTACAATCATTATTATCACAATGTATATTAACTAGGAATAATTTATGAAAATGCAGGGCTCTCTGGAAGGACCCAAGGCAAAACTTTATGCTGTGCAAATGCAAACACTTAAGTCTAGCAAACTGCAAAGTTGTTCATGGCCTGAATCGGACATCCTATGCTTAAGACAAGATGATGATGGAAATAATAATAGAATTAACTCCTGCCTTAAATATGTCATTACCTTTAAATACCATAAAGCAGTACTGCTGAAAAATACAGGCAACACAACAGGGACCACATAAATGCAGAAAGCAAAGAAGCACTTGCCTGTTTTTCTCCTTCTCAGACATGTTTAGGGACCCAGCATAGTCTAATCATATATAAGAAAGCACTAACATGCTCAGACATGTGAAAAATAAAGTCCTATTTTTATTTATTCTGTTTTCTGCGAAAGTTTCCTTCTTTAACTCTCTCTGACATTCCAAATAACTCAAAGAAAATCAAATGACAGTTACAAGCAACCATTATAGTTAGAACGATGCTCAAAGACTCTTAAGACATTTTGGACAGATTTATTCCAATACATCTACGCTGTCCTTGTTTCACTGCTCATGAAGACACAAATTGAAGGATGATGGAAACCTGCCTGTCTCAGGGGCCCTTCTTGAAATCCACCATGTACTGCTCTGCCATTGTTATACTGGTGGAGGGAAATAAACACGATGTTTCATTATTGATGTCATTTTCCATTATGAGATGGCATTAAGATTGTAAGCTCTTCACTAAATAAGCACACGAGATGTTACTTCCAGACCAAGAGAGACAAGCCAATTAAATAATAATGCAGGCAAACAAAGAAGAGAGGGTTAAAATGGATTGTGGATAGAGATGCGCGCACACATACCCTCCAACATTCCTCAGGTGAAAATAGGGACATTTCTCACTCCCCTCAAACTGACTCTCCTTGATCCCCTATTTTTTGGTCCTCTCCCCCCAAGCATTCAACAACCACTACACTAACCAGACACAGCACACATGCCCTCCACTGTCCTGAGAAAACCCCTTAATCCCAATTTTATTTTATTTTTTACTCTTTGATACAAAAAGAAAAACACACAATAAATAAATTTTAGAAAGGGGCAAGATTAGATGCAGATGCACAAAGCATTATTTTGTTAAAAAATCAACACTTCCTGTGCTCCACTCTGCTCCCCCTTTCTTCCCGCCCAGGGCAGCCCTGACCTCTGCCTATCCCTCAGAGCCGGTGTGTCCCTTGGGGTTTGGCCTTAATGGTGGCAGTCTCTCTTCTTCCTCGCCTGCTCTCCAGCAGCTACTACAAGCTGCCCCAGGGAGGAGGCTGGCAACAGCGGCCATGGAGAGGCAATTGGGTGCTTTCTCACAGCCGACACTGCCGACACTCAGGACAAGTGCTGGCTCATCCTCCTCTCTGAGCTCCATGGTGGCAGCACTGGCAGAGGAAACAGGGACACTCCAGGATCAAATCAGAAGTCGGGATGGCTTTTGTAATTCTGGAACTGTCACTGGAAAATTGGGACACTTGGAGGGTATGCACACATAGTAATGACGGATCCCCACGTTGCCTTGCTAGCTTGTTTTGTGCTCCCACATGGATGTGAGGGGATAAAATGGACCCAGCCACACTGTGGCTGCTGACATGCAAGTGGCAACTGGACTGTCCTCACCCACAGAAGCTAATCTGCAGTGCCTGCAGGCTCCAATCTGCTCCCCAAATCCCGCCCACAGGAGCCTCCTACTACTGCTAATTGGTTCTGGCAGGCAATACCTACTCATTGGATCCTATGGCTTGCCCAGCTCTGTCAGCTGTAACCAGTGAAGTTGTAGTCATTTTCAATCCATAAGTGACTGAGTAGCCATTGCTCCAATACAACCCCCCTTGTTGCATGTACATGCACACTGCTTGCGTACTATTAATAAGTTAAATCAGGTGGGGCAGGAGTATCCATTCTGCTGCCTAAACAAGCCATGCAGTGCTCAGTTTCCCCTACCTCTTAACATACACAGAGCAATAGAGACACTGCCAAACTTCTTGAAGTGCCACACTTTTTATTTTATTTTTTTATAAGATATTTATTAAGATTTTTAACAACAACAGAAAGAGGTACTGGTACTTGTGTACCCCCTGGAAAAAAGGACTGGTTATGCCATTGGTATATAAAGCCCTTAAGAGCTTGGGACCAATTTACCTAAGGGATTACATTGCCTCATTTGTTGCCTGCTCGACTGCTTCAGTCTGTGGAACCTGCCCATTCATAAGGGCCAAAATAATGTCATTTCTGCATTTGTTAGGAGTCAATTGCTCAGCATGGCCTATGTGTTGAAGTAGGTTGGGGTTCTATGTGTTGGTACAAGAAAGAAAGAAAGAAAGAAAGAAAGAAAGAAAGAAAGAAAGAAAGAAAGAAAGAGAAAATAATTTTCTTGAACGCCAAGATCAAAGTTTGAGGCAAGTACTCTCCAGAAGTGATTTAATATCAAGAAATAGGCAGCAAAGTAAATTGTGGTAGACCACACATTTGGTAAACTAAAGTAGTAAAATTTCCTAAACTATTGGTATAGGAACAGGAAAGAGGTTGGCAATGCCATGTGGCTGAGCTGGAGGAACTGAATTCACAGGTAGACTAGGTGGGGAGGCTTGCTTTTCTCCCAAGGTAAGGGGAAGTGGCATAGTGAAGCCTGGCAGGAAAGCTTACTCTATGGTTTTAACCCCTTCATGCATTAATTAGCCATGTTGATCATATGAGACTGGTTATCCTACACAATGTGCAGATTCATCAAGACTTTGGGAATGCCCATAGGGTGGTGTGCCAATTTGCATACAGCTGTTCAGGTGTCGCATGTCCCCCTTTCTGCAACTGTGCTGAACCAACAAACATTGGGGCCAGCGGGCATGGGTCTGATTCTTCACTGATGCACTTGGTATATGCATGAAGGACAGTATTCATCTCAGCACCCTCCATTATAGGCTAGATAGAAAAAAATGAAAACACAAAAGGCATCCACACCATACAATTAAAGTATACAGTTTTCATCAAAGTATCATTAGAACTAATTTGTGAAGGATTTTGGGAATGACAACTCTGTGATACATAAACTACAGTTCTCAGGATTCTTTGGGAGATGTCATGTGTGCTAAATGTGCTTTGAATGTATGGTATGTGGATGTGTGACCATAATATAGATGGAAGCCAAGTAAAAAACACTGAATGAAATATTGTATTTTATTTTTTGAAAAGTATTTTTTATTATTTTCTGTTTAAAAAATGAACTATTTTTTACAAAGAGTACTGCTGTTCTTGACACTTTACTCATTTCCCTCTTTGAGTTCACACTTCTGTTGCAGCACATTAAAGCATTAACATTTCTGCAGACACACAATTATCCATAATGTCCCATGTGCCAAAGGCAGGTTCAGTGCCAAGAAAGAAATCTTTCATACTCAGAGAAGTGGGGCTGTACCTAGGCCAATTCATAACACATTGACCTTCAGCTCAGATTAGTAGTGTAATCTATCAAAAGAAATTGAACTTTGTCTTTTTCAACAGAGGCAGTTAACTTCAACTTTGATGTCCATGAAGTTTATGAAGAAGGTTTGCCTATATTATATAATATTTTAGGTTTGCTTCACAAATGCTAGTTAATTTCCTCTACTCAAAGCACACTAGATAATCAAGGTTAGATTTATAATTAAGATGTTATATTACTGAAATGGATAAAAGCATCAAACAAAGCAGTGAGTGATCTTATTGCTCTGTGGAGAGACTGTGTGAATTTTTTCAAGAGAGAGAAAAAAATTATCTTAGAGAATTTAGTGTAAGATGTGAAACCCGGATAAAGCCTCATGTCACAATGAGGTTATACAGAACTGAAGGAGGGAAGTAAATATTAAATTGAAGGAAAGGATTTACCCTTCATAAATAAATTTTCTAAGTAAACATAGCTCTTTAATTTTACTACACTGATTTGACAGAATAGAAAGGAAACTTGGTGGAAGAGAGAGAGAGAATATGAATGAAGAGGCTAAACACACACACACAATATCTGAAGTATGAGCTGGAAAATAGGCACCTTTCAGAAGATACAAGTCCTTTTTCTACCAGAAGAAAACAAGGATGGTGTCTGGGTAAACATTTATTAATGGTGCTGTTGAAATACTTTTCAAATGTTAAGCACCTACTTCATTGGTATACATTATCATCATGGCCAAAAATAAAAAGAAGCTTAGGGAAATGAAATATTTATTGCTTTGAAATGGAGTTTTCAAGAACAAAGGCCTGAGGTTTCACCATATCCAAAAGTCTTAGCCTTTTCAGATGAGCATGTGGGAGAATTTCAGGATTATAGCCAGTGCTGGCGCTTCTGATTTTTGGAATGTTTATCAGAGAGAGAGAGAGAGAGAGAGAGAGAGAGAGAGAGAGAGAGAGAGAGAGAGAGAGACTACATACACTTTGGCTTAGTTCAGATGTAACAGACAATTTCTTAAAACCATGGTTTGCCTTGTGTGAACAAATGATGAGCACCCTCTGATCTTGGTTTGTTAGCAGAAAATCCAAAATTTTCTGAGTCACACATCATGGGAAACTGATTTAAGAAACCATACCTTTTGCAGCAGCCACACATGAGAGAAGGATGGAGCAGTGGAAGGAGGCAGAAAAAGCAACCAAGTACAGAACAGGATGGCATGCTTGGAATCGTCATTCATACTTACTCTACCCAACCATAGTTTGTTGGAGTGACCTTTTAACCCTGATCTAAGCCATAGGCTCTCCCTGAACAATCCAGATATCTGCAAAAAGTAGGTTTGCCAATTGTGGCCACATGCCGCAATGGTCACACCATAGACTGATCTTGATCACCTCCAACAACAGAGTTGTGGGGGGCGTGCAAAGCCATCAAAAGCAATCCTACTCTCCCTCTTGACACATTCTCTGAATGTGAGATACCCCTCTGAATGCTCTTGCAGAAACTTGGACATTCCAAGAAACAAAATCAGGATCCACCACCCTGGCAGATTGATGCTGCTTGATGTGTAATGAGCTGTAGGGTCAAGGTCACGTGTCTGTGGATCTTTCGCCACCAGGGTGACAATGGGTTGTCTTCCTGCCTTGCCCAATTTCTGTGCCTTCAATCAAGGGCCATCTTGGCTCCCCATCCTCTTTATGGGTGTGATACCTGCAGTAGCAATGGCTTGTCATCATCACCACCAGCACCAGCACCAATATCCCTTCCTTCCTGCACTCAATGGCAGTTTGTGCAGTTGCCTTCTATTGTGGTGGCTCCTTCTCCTTGCCTCTGCCAATGCTATCCCTCTTCTGCCTTGTGTAATATGCTGCTGTTGAAGTGTCTGTCGCAGAAATGTCCACAGTGTGTCAGGCAGCTGCTGAAGCTTGCCAAGCTGATCTTGGGGTCCTCCTGTATGCCTGTGGTCAAGAATCCATTATGTATTTAATCTGAAATCTGGGAGGGAAATCTACACATTAAACAGAGCAGAACCTGAAACAACTTGTTTTCACTGAAATAATAGAAGTATTTTGTTTTCCAAAGAGCTCCTTCATAAGATTAAAAATACTATTTAACAGAATCAACTTTCTAGCCTTATGGTGCAAGAGGAGGACATACCAAATGCCTGTCCATAAAGCAATGTAGTATGACAGAACTTAGTGATGTGATCCATCAAATAAAATGTAATAGGTGCTTTTGTTCAATAAAGACTGATGGTGGAGTCTTTGGTGTTGATCGTGATTTACTGAACACTGAATACCGCTGGCATAGGAGGAGGAGCAATCTCCATTGATATTATTTCCCTCTGTTTATTGCTCGGCTTTAAATTATCTGGATTTCATCCAGTTTTCATTAGTATTGGAATTACTTTCTTTTTGTGAGTTTCTAGTATAAATTGAACCACAAACCATTAGGTTCACTATCAAGCTAGTTAATCCCTTTCTTAAATGAATTTGTTTGCTGGCTGTAGATCACAAGGCTTTTGTTTTGTTTTGTTCCATGGGATTAGGACAATGTCGCCTTTCCATGTATTGATTTGCCAGTCATATTATTGATTTGTGCATCTTTTCAATTGGCATGGCTGTATTGTGGGCCCCTAGACTCTGGTTTAATGCCAGGAGAATCACATTCAGAAAGCAGACAGTAATGGGAAAATGAAACCATTAAGAAAATTAAGACATTCTTCATAAATACGCCAATGGGGAAAAAAGCCTTTCTAATCCGTGTCAGCTACTATGTATCAGATCTATAAATGGTACAATATCAGATTCTGCCTGACAAGGTTACCTACCATAGATTTAAGTCCTGTGAATAATGTTAATGGCTAAATTCTTGACCGCCTGTGAACTCAGTGAGCTCAATACAATTATATTGCTATTATTAATATTCTAATAATTGTTATTGTTTCTCATTGTTGTTGTCATGCAACATTATCAAAGGAACTGAACTCTGAATCTTTGTAAGCAAAAGAGATAAGCACCTTATCTAACTGCACTAGCTGACATGATTCCTACCCACCCACTTCTCCTCCCAACTCCTTCCACATGGTGCCTGCAGTCTGTCAAGCTTATACATGAACCTTAAAAGGTAAAGGATCCCTGACAGTTAAGTCCAGTTGCGAATGACTCTGGGCTTGCGGCGCTCATCTCGCTTTACTGGCTGAGGGAGCCGACGTTTGTCCGCAGACAGTTTTTCCAGGTCATGTGGTCAGCATGACTAAGCTGCTTCTGGTGAAACCAGAGCAGTGCACGGAAATGCCGTTTGCCTTCCCACTAGAGCGGTACCTACTACTTGCATTTTGACATGCTTTCGAACTGCTAGGTTGGCAGGAGCTGGGACCAAGGATTCGAACCGCTGACCTTCTGACCAGGCAAGCCCAAGGCTCAGTGGTTTACACCACAGTGCCACCCGCGTCCCATGAACCTTAGGCTTATGCAATTAAAGTACCCTGTCACTACTTTTAAATAAAGAAACAGCCTTTTT
Organism: Podarcis vaucheri; assembly: GCF_965113315.1. Taxonomy (NCBI): domain Eukaryota; kingdom Metazoa; phylum Chordata; class Lepidosauria; order Squamata; family Lacertidae; genus Podarcis; species Podarcis vaucheri. The sequence goes on from NC_138767.1 coordinate 35,844,522, forward strand.
GTAGTTACTGTAGGAAAGTGATGGGGAAGGGCATTGCAAAGTATGGAATTTACAAATCATTAATGGGAAGATGTGTGAACACACCACAAGTAAATCATGGCGAATGCAGCAGAATTTTCATAAAAGTGCCATGCAAACAAATCAGAACAAATACTCTGTGAACACAGGACATAGTCTAACCTTTCCTTAAGCTTTGTGCAAACAAATCAGGATGAATGCTCAACAAATAAATCTTCTAGACTAGGAGCCCACAGAGTAGGAATAGTAGGGATGAGGGAGAAACTCAATTCATTTAAAGGTGGACCTACCTAATTCACATTTTCTAAAACAGTATGTGAAACAAAGCTTTTCAGAAAACCCTGCCAAGTATACTGTGGAATATTCCACTATGGCAACAAGGATTACAAAATAGGTATGCAATACATTTCTTCTAAGTTTATGATTGAAGTAGCCTTTGAGATGGCACAGCTAATTACCTTAGAAAGCAATGAGAAATATTGCAATAATGATCACTTCCAATAGCTGTGTTAAGATGATATATGGGAAACTCACCTAGAAATGTTTCTATGTTGATGAAATTATAATAAACTACAACTCTGGAAAGTGTACATTTGCAATCAGGAAACCTGGACATCCATTAATAATATTTTACAGTCATAAGTTATGACTCATAATATTGCTACCACAATAACACACTGCATAGGAATGATATAATTAAAAGAACAGATCCATCAAAGATTATGTTATGTTTATACTTTTGAGGAGTTTTTTAAAAATGCAGTTTTGCTTGACTTTCAACATCTTTCTTTACTGTTACTTATTTCCCTAGGCCTCATCACTGCAGGAGCTTAAGGACTCAAAAACACTGGGTGTTTCTTTTGTTCTCAGTAAACAAATATACCCCAAAATTTTGCCAACACACCCAAAAAGACGACTCAGGAGTCAGTTCTGTGGTGAAAACAGATTATATATCTTCAGTGTGATATTTTAGTGGATTTGCAAACCAACAAACACAATTAGCTTTATCAAAATAGAGCCCAGGCAGCAAAGTTCCCTAAGGTGGGAGGTGCCAGGTCACTCCCCACTCCTAAGTATGTTTACAGGTGATGCCTGCTGCCTTGGAACAAAGCAGTGGAGTGAATACTTCCTGCTTGCTATGTGAACCCTGGGTGTGTGAATTTGGCAAGGGCACAGTGGCCCCACTGGCTCAGCTTTCACCCCAATATGCATGCCAAGCATAAAGGGCACCCCCAATGACCCCACGCAAGGCAACGTAAGGTGACTGAAGAGTGTCCTTAACCCAACATTGACTCAGTTACTTACCCCACAAACGCTTGTCTTTCCTGCCCAGAATAACAGCCAATTAAACCAATCAAAAGTCAGTTGTGGGTTTTTCTTCTCTTTTTATTCATCTGTACACCCTACTGACTTTTTACAGCTGTATTTTCAAAAATCAACAAGCATACACACACACACACACACACACACACCTAAGTGTCAGTCCAAAAATGATGCCTGACAGTATGAAGTAAGCAAAAAAGGAGAGTCCCAAAGCCAGCCAGGAGCTCCCCCAAAATTTTCTAGTGTACTCCCAAATGGACAACTAGCAAAGTTGGAGGGAAGGAGGCACTCCAAAGAGAAGAACGACGTGTTTAGGGAGGAGCAAGGCTCATAAAGCCTGCTACTCCTTTGCTCTTGATTGGTCCAGCTCAGAGATAGGCCACCCTAGGCTCCTCCACAGGGAGAAATCAACTGAGTCTTCTTCCAAGGGGAAGCTGAGGGTGGCAAATTTCCACCCGCTACAGTGTGGAAGCAGCACAGTTGTTGTGTTGCACCATACTCACAGGTGTGAATTACCTTCAGTGTGACATGGTGGAATCCTGATGAAAAAGCCAATGCTCCACATCAAAACAAGTACAGCAGTGTAAAAGAACACTGGAAATCGGATCCTCTTAATTGAGGGTCCGTGTTGCACGCAGGCCCAAGGCGCTCCCTCCCCCATCCGTGGGAGGGGTGCGAACCGCATGGTGACCCCGCAGTCACTCCAAGGCCTGTTGTCCAATCGGGGAGTGGTGGCGTGATTGGGGAGCACTTTAAAAGGTGATGGCATGGAGCTGGGGCCTTACCTGGCTTCACGCCGCCGAACACCTGCCCATCCCCCTAGTGGTTTAGGTGTCTGCTTTGGCCTTGCTCTGGACTTCAGTTGGTCGCCTGTTTTGGAGCAGGCTGGGTAGGATTTTTTTCCACCTGGCAGATTGGCACTGGCCATTTGGTCTTCACCTACCTCTTAGCAATCGTCACAACTTTGTAAGGTTTGGCGGTTAGGCATTGGCTTAGTGAGGTGTGGGAGAGGGGAGGTGCGGCCATCACCTGCCCCTCCAAAAATAAGGGTATTCCATTAAAGGAATCCATGGGTCTGGATCTTGTCAGAAGTCCGCTTGAGGAGCTAGGGCCATGCCAGGACCCAACAGGAACCCTGGGGTGAGTTTCAGTTGGTTGCCATCGACGGAGCCCCTCTTTTGGTAGTTTACCCTTCCAGACTCCCTGCAAGGTGGACAAGAGTCAGATATAGATTTGCCAATGCCTAAGCTAATACCGCTCCCATTTCTGTAATCAATAAAGTTGTGGCCTAAATTTTGCCCATTAACCTTAAACTAAAATTCCGTGTGAATGTGTTTTTATTTATTGGGAGGTGTGTTGGAGCCTTGACGCACAAATCAATACAGAAGCACTAGCCTGATACAGTAGTACCTCAGGTTAAGTACTTAATTCATTCCGGAGGTTTGTACTTAACCTGAAACTGTTCTTAACCTGAAGCACCACTTTAGCTAATGGGGATTCCTGCTGCTGCCGCGGCGCCGGAACACGATTTCTGTTCTCATCCTGAAGAAAAGTTCTTAACCTGAAGCACTATTTCTGGGTTAGCGGAGTCTGTAACCTGAAGCGTATGTAACCTGAAGCATATGTAACCTGAGGTACCACTGTAGTCAGGAAAAATAGCACAATAAACCCCACACCTGAATGCAGCCTTATATTGAGCACACTTCCCTAAACATGCCCATATTTTACTAGACATCACAATGGGCTGCCCACCCTCCCATCCAGTGGTGTCATCTGGAGTGGCGAAGGAGCAGCCCCCCCCCCCATATTTTCAAGAAGCCCTCTCCCCAATCCCATGGCGATCCTTAAAAGGACATGCCAGGACGAAGACGCTGTTGATCATTTTGTATTCTGGGTAAGAAGAAAGCATGTTTTACAAACCAAGAACTAGTCAAGGATGCCTTGGAGCGTATCAAGCATTACTTTGGCTATCTGCTCTCTGCAGTTCATCATAGCCTGCTCCATTTTACCAAGTGCTTTCACATTGCCAAAAATGGTTTGCACATTGAAACAGCATAATTTTCAGAGAATAAGCAGTAACTTCTGCAAGCTATAGTATGAGTCTGTGATTTATTGTCCCAGCCATTTCACACAGCTCTTTCCTAAACAGACGTTCCTTGTGTTTTATTACAATTTTGCTCCACTGAGTCATGCTCTCAGTGGGATGTTGCGTCTATATTTTATTTAGCTCTTGCCATTAATTACCTTGTGGGGCTGTATCATGTCTCTCGTTTATAATAATGGCGCCTGTTCCTACTGCCATAGTTAGGGGTCTGCCAGTGTTTCCATTAGAAACATCATCTCTCTGGGGCACTTAACTTAGTTATAAAACTTTGCTGCTGGCTCAGAGTCAAAATACACAGCCACAACTAACATAAGGCTTTCTTCTTCTTCTAAACAGCATCAATTGGATGACAGGCTGACTCCGTGTAAATTAAAGGATAACACATGGCCTAAAAAGCTCTGCTCTGCTCTGCTCTGCTCTATTCTAGGAATAAAGATTTGGTGATCATTCTGTTAGTATAGTTTATATAATTCTCTTTATGTTTGTCTATTACTGAATTCCTGTAGTCAGATCCAGATTTAGTCATGCTTAGAGCAGACCCTGAAAACCAATGGGATTTCAATACAGTAGACGCTCGGGTTGTGAACGTGATCCGTGCGGGAGGCACGTTCACAACCCGCTGCGCCGCATCTGCGCACGCGTGGGTCATGATTCGGCACTTCTGTGCATGTGCGAGCACTGAAACCCAGAAGTAACCCATTCGGGTACTTCCAGGTTCGGTGCGGTGCGCAACCCAAAAACATGCAACCTGAAGCATCTGTCACCCGAGGTATGACTGTATGTCTAGTCTGACTAAATCTACATCCACCTTTTTTCTTCCCATTATTTATCACTGCTGTTGTCTTTTCTGTAGCCTCCACTTTTTCCCCTCTTTATATAATTTTATTATAATGTTATAAAAGGTACAATAAGAGATGTAATAAAAATGCAAATGTAAATATTGCTACAAATAAATGCATACAGTACTTCAAAAATCTAATACAAATAAATATACATTCCCCTGTGTCTATCATAGTGCTATGTTCTCCCCTTTCTTACCAGCATTGAAGTTTCCCCCAGCACTGAATGACCATTTCTTTTTTCCTATTCCATAAAGCCATGATTCATTGCCACTAAGCATCTAAAGAGGCTGTTTATTTTCTCAAGTGCAAATGCAGTGTCATATTACATGCCAACATATACTACCAGACTTTCCAAATCCATTTCTCTAAGGATGGTATATTACTATTTTTTTTGCAGTTATTTGCGATGAGTTTGAATTTTGACAGCAATTAATAGATTTCCCATTAATTTACAGGGGTCCCCCCCTTTGCATCCTGCATCCTTTAGAGGAATGTCCTGATATATACTAATGAAGTACCAGTATTCATATCTTGATATTAGTGTCATGGGTACCAGCACAAAATGGCTTCCGTGGGCAACAAAACAACAGCTGATGATACTCCATACCTGTGAGTAGCATAACTCTATACACACACACACACACACACACACACACACACACACGGCTATTGAATAATCTTTATCCCTTCCTTCATTTAAAATGCACCCAGTGCCTAAAATTATGTAAGTGATTATATAGTAATTTTACATTCCCACCATTTGTGTATCTGGCATCTGCAACCTCTGCAATTAGCAGCACTATGCATGTTCTTAAATCTCAAAGACATATAGTACCACTGAAAAGAAAATTATCTTGCAAAATTATTTTTTAAATTACAACAATTAGAATGACCACCAGGTCTGTACTACAAATATAGTTCCAATCTTCCTCTGACAATTTAATTACTACTATTAAAACTCAACATAACTTACTTCTGAGTATGTATAGGAGTGTGCTGTAAAAGTCTTGATCAGGCTACAAATCATCCTATACTTTCTGTGTGTCCCACTTAACTCAGTGGGGTTACTTCTGAGTAGACATTTATAGGGTTGTACTGTTATGCAATCCTATATGCATTCAAACTGTATCAGTTCCCTTGTTAGCTCATAATCCCATTGTGCTTTTGCCATCTAGTTATTCCTTATGTATATGTATATAAATGTTTTATTTAAGTTTTGTAATCAGAATAAACAAAAAAATGACAGGAAAAAAATACAATACAAAGTCATGCAGGTTATTGGGAAAGTACCTTAAATTTTATCTCTAACTTCTAGAATGTATTTTTGTTTTTCCGTTTTCCAGTTCTGCCTGAGAAAAGGCTTTGAGGTGGCTCAAGTTGACAAGCTAAACAAAAGAATGGTGAAACTTACTAGGGAATAAAAGTTTCCTCATTTTAATTCAATCTCAGTTGGGAACATGGATGGCCTGTCCTTTGGATTGTTGGGCTACATATTCACAAATGATGCTGAATGCTGAATGGCGAATTATACTCCTCAATATTTGGCTACATAGCCTTAAGTCATCTTCTGGAATTCAATTGGAAAGAACAACAGAGCAAGCAGGAATGTTTGGGGTGAGCCCCAATCCCTCAATGATTCTGTGAGCATTCATCATACTCATAGGAACATAGTTAGGTGCCTTGTAGCCATCCTTTGAAATTCACTTTTCTCCAAAATTTTTGACACAGTTCTCCAGCCTTGTAATGTATACAAAAATCCATATACTGCAGTAAAATGCCCCTTAAAAAGCATATATTAGTGAAAATAACATAAAAATCCATTATTTCAGGGGAAATTGCTTGACAAAAAATATGTGTGTGTTTGGCAAAATTGTGTACAAACTAGGAGAAAAATACATTAAATGCTAATTTTCACGATGCCATTCAAAAAAATTGTAAAATGATGTGCAAATGTGGAGAACAGGATATAATAAGGGAAAAACAAGAAACTGAGGAAACTGAAATTAACCATGCCTATTGGCTAATGAGTGTACTCAGCGCATACAAGCATCATTTGGGGGGTCAAAGTTCACCCAACTTGACTTTCCATGTGTTCACACTGAACACCTGAAGAGGGTTTTAATGTCCAAAGTATGATTTTGGTGGTCTGACTAAAAAGATAAATGAATTGTCTTCATTAGGTAGACGTCCACATGAAGGGCCAGGGTAGATGGAGAGTTGCTCTCATCTGCAGTGCAGTTGGAAGGCAAGGTGAGGTCAGACTTTGGAGCATTAGCAGCAATGTCTGTTTCATCTTCCACTTTCATCTGTTGGACTGTTACACATTTTCTATCAAGCACAGAACAGAAACATTATTTTTTTTTAACAATGGGGCCACAAATAAAGTGGCACTAACAGCACTTGTTAGAATGAAAGCAATCATCAGGAATGAGATTGGGGAACGCAAAAACTGAAGCACCACTAAATCACAAGAAAGAACTGCAGTTAAGCAGAATTACTATCCCTATAAATCACCAGTCATTGTCATTAAGTATCATTTGTCTTAGATCAGTTCCCCAGGAGGCATCCTGATTAAGCTGATTTCCTGAGTAAGCACATCTCGGCTAAGTGCTGTGCACTACACAGTTTGGGGAATTGAATTAGCTTCACTATTTTAAGACATAACTATCAGTTATATGTGGTGACTGAGTGAGCATGGGATGTGGAGTAGAAAATGCAACCCAAAGGTTTGGGGGTAGAATGAGACAGAAGGTGAGAAACTGTTATTGCTTTTGAAGAAGTCTGTTCAGAGGAACATTTACACTAGTGATGGGGAACCTATGGTTCTCCAGATATTGCTGGGCTACAATTCCAGTCATCGCCAACCAGCATGCTCAAGGGTTAGAGATGATGTAGTCCAGGCATCCCCAGACTCGACCCTCCAGCTGTTTTGGGACTACAACTCCCATCACCCCTAGCTAACAGGACCAGTGGTCAGGGATGATGGGAATTGTAGTCCCAAAACATCTGGAGGGCCGAGTTTGGGGATGCCTGATTGTAGTCCAACAACAGCTAGAGATTCACAAATTCACAACCCTGATTTACATTAATTCATCATATTCTAGATTAGCCAGCAAAGAGGAACATGATGGTTCATTGGCTGTGTTGAAATTGTTGGGTGAGGAGAGACTAATGAGAGTTAACCACTAAGACTGCAACTCTCTGCACATGGAAATGAGTCCCACAGAACACAATATGCCTTACTTCCAAAGAAATATGC